>NC_052507.1:52272431-52592400 GCF_014356525.2 Nilaparvata lugens
AATTTGAAACAGAAAGTTCTGAGCACATTTGATAAGCCAGATCACTGGATGCACACAGAAATTGCACATGGGCAAGAATAGAGTTTATGAAACTTGAGGTTGGCAGCAAGGCTACTTTTCTGATTGGTTGAGAATTGAACTGGGTTAGTATACACCCACAAGATCTAGAATCTTAGAAATAGTAGAGCGGCAGATCTTCAATCCTGATGCTGAGTGCGGCAGACATGGTGTCCTGATGCAGAGAGATAGTATTGTGGCCTACAAGTCACTGTGACTTGTAACCGAACCAATCAGACAAAGTGCCAAGAGAGAAAAAAATTGAACTTAAATTTAAATACTCATGAATACAATTTTTTAGTGTTCATAATAATTTATGACGGCAGGAAACATTTGAATTTTGAAGATAAAGTTTGTGGAAAATTAGTTCTGCATTTTTAAAGTTGAACACGAGGTGACACAGCACTAATAGGTTAGCTTTAGGAATGACGAAGATATTTTGAACAGAAAAAATCCCACAGAGAAAATTATTTGCTCATAATGAATAGGAGAACTTGGAGAACACACATTAATTGGGTAAGCTCTAGCCGGTGTGCTCCCCCTGTTATCTCAGTTATTATTGAAGATATCGACTCAATTTTTTTTTAAATGAAAGAGGAAGACAAAATAAAGCGTGCTAGCATATTTTTATACCATTTGATTCAATTTTAATATTAGAAATAGCTGTTTCAAAACTAACCTTATTCTGAAGAAAGGACGATTCTAAATTATAATGATTTGTATCAACTATTATTAAATATATTATGGGACTCAATTTTTTCAATGAAAGAAGAAGAAAAAATACGTGTCGGTAACTGAATAACAATTCTAATCAATGAAATTTAATTCCATTAATACAGCAAATTTTGAATTTTGTCCAACCTATAAAATTTGCTGTATTAATAAAATTAAATTTCATTGATTAGAATTGTTATTCAGTTACCGATACATATTTTTTCTTCTTCTTTCATTGAAAAAATTGAGTCCCATAATATATTTAATAATAGTTGAGACAAATCATTATAATTTAGAATCGTCCTTTCTTCAGAATAAGGTTAGTTTTGAAACAGCTATTTCTAATATTAAAATTGAATCAAATGGTATAAAAATATGCTAGCGCACTTTATTTTGTCTTCCCCTTTCATTTAAAAAAAAATTGAGTCAATATCTTCAATAATAACTGAGATAACAGGGGGAGCACACCGGCTAGAGCTTACCCAATTAATGTGTGTTCTCCAAGTTCTCCTATTCATTATGAGCAAATAATTTTCTCTGTGGGATT
The DNA here is from genome assembly GCF_014356525.2 of Nilaparvata lugens. Taxonomy (NCBI): domain Eukaryota; kingdom Metazoa; phylum Arthropoda; class Insecta; order Hemiptera; family Delphacidae; genus Nilaparvata; species Nilaparvata lugens. The sequence goes on from NC_052507.1 coordinate 52,273,750, forward strand.
TTTTCTGTTCAAAATATCTTCGTCATTCCTAAAGCATTAGTGCTGTGTCACCTCGTGTTCAACTTTAAAAATGCAGAACTAATTTTCCACAAACTTTATCTTCAAAATTCAAATGTTTCCTGCCGTCATAAATTATTATGAACACTAAAAAATTGTATTCATGAGTATTTAAATTTAAGTTCAATTTTTTTCTCTCTTGGCACTTTGTCTGATTGGTTCGGTTACAAGTCACAGTGACTTGTAGGCCACAATACTATCTCTCTGCATCAGGATACCATGTCTGCCGCACTCAGCATCAGGATTGAAGATCTGCCGCTCTACTATTTCTAAGATTCTAGATCTTGTGGGTGTATACTAACCCAGTTCAATTCTCAACCAATCAGAAAAGTAGCCTTGCTGCCAACCTCAAGTTTCATAAACTCTATTCTTGCCCATGTGCAATTTCTGTGTGCATCCAGTGATCTGGCTTATCAAATGTGCTCAGAACTTTCTGTTTCAAATTGTTTTCAACTGTATCAATTCAATTCAAATTATTTTAACCGTCGTGATGGACATTTCTAGTTTGTGCTAACTGCATCCACTACCTCACATTTTGCATAGGTTCTGAACTCTGGCACCATGCCATTCCAACTACAATTTCAAATTCCATGTGTCAGTCCACCCTAGATTCTGTGTATCCACTCTGAGGTCATTCATCGGTCTTCGGTGCTCTTCTCTTCGGTCGATGGAGCTCATCTCATCAGTTGTCTGAGTTCTGCTTCATTGGTCTTTGGTGTCCTTCTCATTGGTCTCCCCTTCTCTCACTGACTGCATCCAAGGTGCCCTGCTGCCTGCCCAGGTCCGAGTCACTGGTGTGTGTCTCACATGCCCTCCCAGGAACAAGTTAGATGGCCTGACTTGCAACGATTGTTTATCAGATGAGTTTTGTCACTTTCAATATTTTTATACTTATTCTTTGGTCCATTTTACACAGAGGTATTTCTAATATTCATATTTTAATTCTGTTTTTAAATTGCTACTTTTTTTGCTACATTGAAACTTCTACTTACCCTTTTTTATGAGTCTCTTTCTCCTTTTACCACAACATTGGAAGTCTGTTGTGCAACAATTTTGCCACTTCAAGTATTTGAAGTCACATTTAGTAATTCTGTATATGTATGATTCTAGGAATTTTCAACGTTTCCACTTTAATCATCAATCATTTCAAATCAGACCGTATAGCTGTCTTAGCGTTGTTCTACACATTAGCCAAGTTTCTTCTGGTGTACTCTCACGTCATATGAAGTATTGTTATGATTTGTTGAGATTTATTCTGAATTTATTGATGATTCATGGTTGATTCTAATCATCAATACTGTGTAATATTTCTACTCTTTTTTGTCATTCATTTTTTCAGGAACAATAATCTTAAGAATCAGTGGAAGTGAATTCACAGACAATTGCTGACCTTTTGAATTATTGACTAAATATATAATAAATAAATATTAATAATAAATATATTGAATAAAAATATTGAATAAATATATTAATTCAGGTCCATTAAATTTCTCAATTCAGTTATTGGTAGAAATCAAACTATTCAAGTTACATTCTTCTGTATTTAAATTATATTAACTTACATTGAAACCTTATCCATAATCATTATTGTATTATTGTATCAGCCCTTTTTATATCTCCATCATCAGTAAACATTTTGTCATTTGTGAACTATTCTAAGCCTATAACAAAAAGGCAAAATAAAATCAGTCATTGTTTCTGTACAACTTTGTCTTTATTTAGAAAAATCATTATCACAGGTATCAACTAAGAACTATTACATTTTCAGGTTCACAGTTACAATTCTTTTCAAACATTCTAGCTTCGAGAGTTAATTACAATTTGTATAACAGTTGTAATTTCAATTTGGCACATTGCTGGGTCTGTGGTGCAAGAACTAGACAAGTGTTAGTTCTTTTATCAAATTCTGCTTCCCACACCATACAGTCCACTCAAGTTAGGTTGGCTTTACAACCCAACCTGCCACGAGATTCATCAGTGTATGAATTTGAAAAAAATCGGTCAAGTTATTTTTGAGAAAATCGTGAAAAACATGTTTTTTTAGTAATCATCCGCCATTTTTCTCAAGAATATTACAGAGCTTCTGCAATTTTCCCAGGAATGAGACTCATGTCAGTTGATAGGGCTTATAAATAGCTATAAATGGTATAAATTTGAAGAAAATCGTTAGAGCTTCTTTTGAGAAAACCGTAAATAACATGGTTTTTTAGTGATTATCCGCCATTTTTCTCAAGAATATTACGGAGCTCCTGCAATTTTCCAAGAAATGACTCATATCAGTTGATAGGGCTTATAAACAGCTATCTATGGTATACATTTGAAGAAAAACGTTAGAGCCGTTTTCGAGAAAAACATGGTTTTTTATAGTAATTATCTGTCATTTTTTCCGCCATCTTGAATGGAATTTTATTGAATATCTTATTGTCGGATCCTCATGGTATAAGGACCTTAAGTTTGAAATTTCAAGTCAAACGGTTATTAGGAATGATGTTATCGTTCACAGACATACACACACACAGACCAACACCCAAAAATCATGTTTTTTGACTCAGGGGACCTTGAAACGTATAGAAAACTTGAAATTAGGGTACCTTTATTTTTTTGGAAAGCAATATTTCCTTACCTATGGTAATAGGGCAAGGAAAGTAAAATAGGTAGCCTACTAAGAGTTCCTAAGTTCCCAATACTTTGATTATGAGGCACCAGTAGGCTTCACTTCACTTTATCACGTCTTTCCCCCAACTCCTAGAAAAATATAATATTTTAAAAACTGAAAAAGCTTTCATCTTCATCAAGTTGTTTCTCATGTCTGTCAAATTCTCAATTGCTTTGAGTCTTGCTCTTGAACTGAATATTATGCTTCTTTTAACTTCAACACTCTACTCTTGCACCCACCCCCCTCCTTCAACTCCTTACACAGTACACACACTAGCATTCCACGATTCGCTCTGACTCAGCTGATTCATTCTCAGCGTCTCCACAAATGCTAGGCAAGAGAAGGACGTCACCTTGCCGACGTAATTTTCAAGAAATGAACAATATTGTAAATGAAATAATAATCCTTTTCTATATAGATTATGGTGATACGAGTAAATGTTTTGTTAACTTCATCGATTTTCATCAGTTATTTCAAAATCGCCCGATTCACTGCCGGACTTTGTATAACAAATTTCAAGCCAATTATTGTAGCACTAAAGTATTTCATAAGATTAATCCCTGGCAAGCCAAGGATCGAGCACTCGCTACCCCTTTTCAGATCCCTAAAAGTATTACCGGTACCAGTCACATATTCCTTCTTGTTTAAAGCAGTTTTGGATACTTTCAAAAATAAGTCAATTGACAAAACATGCCCATATTGCGGATTAAAATGATGTTCGCTATAGAAAGAGTTTAATTACAAAGACCTAGGTTTGAACACAACAGAAGATTTTTCAAGTATGCAGGTTGTAAGCTTTACAACGCCTTGCAACCTGACTTACGGAGTGTCAATATAGGCAAGTGGATAAAAAAATCATTGTTGCAATTGATGATATAGTTATTATTAAAAAGTTAATTATTATTTATTAGTAAAATTATTATTTATACTCGAAAGTTGATTTTTTTGTATCGTTTATGGTTTTTACTATCGTTTTTCATAAATGGTTGGGAATGTAAATTATCTATGTAGGTAATTAAATTGTGTCCTAGCACTTATATTTTGCATGTCTTCATCTGTTTCCTGAACAATCGATAATAAGTTATTTAGAATGTGCTGCACTTACAAAAACTTTTTTTAATTACTATATGGTTTATTATTAAAGTACCGTATTAATAATTTTTTTTCTTTATTCTTTCTCGAAAGTTTGTAGTTTTTAAATATTTTGTATACAATCTATGTAAGACCATTTCACTTTTTTCATCTTTTATTTTTGATAATTTTACATTGTTATTAAACTTACGAAGTAGGGCACTATACAGTATTAGACTAACATTGTTGCTTCATTTACACTATAATGATAAAAACATGTTTTGTGCATGCTTAGTTGTTTGCTTCTGCAGTCATTTTATTTTAATTTGATTGTTTTTTGGTCGAATAAATTATTATTATATTACAACAATATAAGAAATAATATATTATCATAGCAAGAAGTGCTAGTGAGTGTGTGCTAGGTTTTTAAATGAATTATGTCTGAAATTATTTTCTCATTATCATAATTTAAAGTTAATAATATTAATATTTTATATTTTGACTGTATTTGATAAAGTTAATAAAAAGGATGAATAAGAGAAATACATATTTGGACGTAAATACTTTTAATGATAAAGCAAGTTTTGTACAGTACTTTAGACCAGATAAACACAAAATAGTATCATTCAAAACTTATCAAAACTAAATTCGAAAATCCCTGTGTTGTGAAAGTGATGTAGTAGTAGATAACTTATCCGTATTGAATAGAACTACTTGAAATTGACACAACCATTTATTTATAAACAGATTGACCAGTTCTAGTAATATTATTATATAGATATTTAGTGGTTGAGAACGTTTCACTATTTTATTTCATCAACAAAACTACTGCAGTTTATAAAAGTTAAGACTACAAATACAATCAATCGCACTCCAGACTTAATAAGTTAGCACTCATAAAAATAATATTAAACAACATAATGGTAAAATTGGAAATTACCAACAATGATGTTATTCAGCTGATATTATTATTTGTGATAACAATACATGCTATAATTTGAATTACAAAACAAATAAATAGAATTGAAAAAACAACATTGTCAATAACATGCTCAGCTTTCTAATTCAATATTGAACTGTCTATTACTTTGTTAGAAGAGTAATCGATCTTTGTACAAAAATGTTGTACACTACAATGTAACAGAGGAATGTTTATTAACACTATCAATAAAAAACTGTAGAAACGTGATTGATGTTCAAAATTTTCTGCCCATGGAACCAAAGGGCTGTTTATAGGCATCGAACCTTCCATCATTGGCCATGGGGGCCATTGAAGACATTACCATGGGCGCCATAGGTGGCTGGCCTGCGTACACATTGGCAGACATCCCCGCCTGTCTAGACATCGAACCGGGAGGCATCCATCTGCCAACACAAACAACTAATCAAACACAACATCCAACAAATTCAATCAATTACTCACTGGTCGATGAAGCTTGCGATTGTAATGCGAGTTGACGTAATGCCACATAATATACAAAATTACTGTCACCATTCGATGAATGTATAAAATGAATAAAATGATCCGTGGTATAGAGGATAGATGCCACGTGCTTGCGTGGCAGCCTAGATTCCCGGGTCTAAACCCACTGATTAGCAAAGCTCATGACCAGGTCACTCCCGTGTTATCAGATGGACACTGGATTAAATGTTGGTCCCAGCTGAAGTATGACAGCTGTAATGCCCATTGACGGCTCGAATAATATATTCAGGCGAAGTGGGGCCTTCCCCAAGAGACTCCCCACCAATAAAAGCTATACGAGTTTACTTTATTTATTCGATTAAATCAGAATGATGTTCAATAAAAGGGTTTTGGCATCCCAATTGGAATTTGATTGAATTCGAATGACCAGCTTGTACATGGTAGGGCAATAAGGTATGTATAATTAATGACAGTTACACACTCATTTTCAAACAAAAATTCAAAATTCATATTTTCAGTGCGTACTTTGGATGTTTCCATTTACAAAATTCAAGATGAGAAATAAAAACATTGTTTACGTAAAATAATAACATCATCTATAAAATGGCGATCGGTATATCGTTAACAATCGACCATCAATACTACAGGTTTTTAATGTAGCCAATAAACTGTGTATATTTGTCTATCTTAGGAAATTTATGTTTATATTAATTTTATTTCAGACATTCTGACTGAATGGATGAATAATTTGATAACTACTGTACAGAATAAAGCCGATAATTTATAAAAAAAGAAAAACTACTCTAAATTAAAATTGCTTGGCATCTACGTCCTCAAAATCAACAATACATTGTCACCGTATTACCTGATATTTGATTTGATAAATATGTGGATGCAATATTGATTTTCTTTGGTTTTCACAATTGAAACTGTAAAAAAAAACAAAAAATACTTTGCACATATCATTATCAATAATTAAAATTAATTTATTAACGCCAATTTACTTTACGTTTTAATAAATAAGAGATTATTATTATTAGCGTATGGCATATATATATATATATATATATATATATATATATATATATATTTATATAGGCGCACACAAATACATAGGTAGTCAATAAAAAATTTGGCCATGAGCCCGTTGTCAGGTTAATAAAATATTGTAAATATATTAAATTTTGATGTCGAGGTTGAATAGGAGTTTAGAGAGAGAATAAATTAAATTTGTATTCAATAGTTTTTTAAAAGTTTTGAAAAAATGTCTCCTCTTTCTCTAAAATTGTTACTCGAATAGGCTTTTATATGGTGTTCACCCTGTTGTCAATGTTGATTGAAAAGACCAATAAAAGACTGAAATTATAATTATTGCTATTCTTTTTTTCTAAAATTAAACTCAAACATGAAAGATAAACTTAATATTCCAGTCACTGAGTATAAAAAGTTCAAGTCTTCAATTTCGTGAAATAATTCTGATTTAAGTGAATTTTCATGATTAAATTGGTCTTCACCAGGGCTCAGCACTTACCTCTTAATTGTTTGAATGGCCTACTGATGGATATGATAGGCAATGCAGTTAATAGCATAGTGAATTCTATTTGCGGATATCATTGTGCTCTGGGAACCTACTAAGATCAGTTGAAAGAAAGGCTAAAGAAGTGGAGAAGACTTTGGAGGAAAGGGGACTGAAAATTAGCCAATCAAAAACAGAGTAGGCCTACGTTGGGGAAGAATGATGAACTGATCTTACAGCTCAAATCAATCAAATCAAATTCTTTATTTACACATTGTTGTACAAAAAGTTAATTGTATCAAATAGTGTATCGTCAAAAAAAAAATCAAAACATAGCTTGAAGGAAGCCAACTCCAACCAGTTGGGAGTTTCAAGTATCTGGGTTTGAGTGTGCAGAGAGATGAAGAAATACAGCATAGAACAAATTGTGAATGGATGAACTGGAGTAGAATGAGAGGTGTTCTTTGTGAAAGAAGATGGGGAAAGTATATAGGTCAATAGTGAAGAAAGCTGTACTGTGTGGAACGAAAACATTTCAAAGATACAGGAAAGAAAGATGGAAGTGACTGTGATGAGAATGTTGAGATGGGTGTGTGGGTTACAAGAAAAGACACAAGATAAGGAAGGAGTTGATTAGAGGTCAGTAAAAGAAAAATATTGAGTGACCTGACTGGCTTAGGTCTGGTGTCAGAGTCAGCGGGGAGTACAGCACTTGGTTTTGGATGTGTTGAGATGTGGTAGGCCAACGATGAGATGGAAAGACAAATGCTGCAAGGAGAGACGAAACATTGGACAGGGTTTTGTGGAGAAGTAGTCTGCGAATAAAGGAATTAAATGAGAAGAAGATGAAGAAGTGAATTTTCTGCGCATGAATTTTCTGGGCAATTGGACAACTTGAATTTTGAAGTAAATAGAATAGTGTATACAACGGAATAAATTGAAATAGAATATTATGTCAACTATTTTGACAATAAATAAATAGTTTTGGGAGTTCAGAGTAAATTTGTCAAAGATGAATGTTTCTACTGAGTGATCCGTGGTCTAGTGGATAGAGTGCCTGCGTAGCAGCATAGAGATCCCGGGTTCAAACCCTCTCAATACTAAAAGTTTTTTAACCAGGTCACTCCCGTGTTATCGGATGGGCACGTTAAACTGTCGGTCCCGGCTGAAGTATGACAGTCGTAAGGCCCATTGACGGCTTAAATTATATATTCAGGCGGTGGGACCTTCCCGCAAGGGACTCCCCACCAACAAAAGCCATACGAATTTACTTTTTTTACTGATATAATAAAATATAAATTGGTGCACTGACCTGTCATTAGCGGCGACAGTGCGAGACCAACCGGACGACATGTCAGGTTTGCCGCCCCCACCTCCACCGCCCCACCCCAAGGCCGCCGACTGGCCACCCCCATAGCCCCCACCCCCACTCTTCATCACACCACCGCTGTGCCAGCTGCTCGATCCACCGCGATCCCCCCCTCTGTACCCCCTGTCTGAGTCACCTTCAACAACACAACACATTCATCCATTATTTATCTATCAAATCACAACCATTTTTGTAACAGAATGAGAAAATAAAATAAATAATAGCAGGTGTAGGTTCCAGCCCAAAACGTCATTTGTTTCTAAAAAATTGTTCAAAATGAGGTTATGTTCAGCATTTTGTTTGATTTTAGAACAGTTATTGAATCACCATTGTATATCTGCACATGTATTCACAACAATATACTTCTCTTTTTAGTCAAAAGACTGCTGTTTTTGGAAATACTCCAAGATTACTAGGAGTTGAATAATAAATAATATTATAATTATCATGAAGTATTCGAAGTTTCTCAATTTTTTAATAATAATGGAGTAGCTGAGACAATTTCGAGAATACTCTAAATATTAAACATAAATTAGGTTATTACTCTACGGTTAAATATCTATAAATCAATTTATATTTCCCTTCCCATGTCTCCTTGCACATTAAATGTTTCAAAATTTCAATAAATATTAGAAGATATACCTATTTTTTTTATTTTTACATAAGTGAAAACATAAACACATAGCACATGAAGGCACTAAAACATAGCACACACGAAAGCATTCTCCAATGAAATAATAATTTTTATTAAAATAAAGTGGACTTTTCGTCAGTATTTCAAGTCTCTTCAATTATGAAAATATAAAAATTTTCATACTAACTGAATTGAAAATTGTCAGATCTCATTACCATCTTTGACAAAGGATATTGTTAAAAGATAACGCCTAGAGATCTATTTTGCTGTTGCACATTTCTGTCCGATTCTATCATTAGAAAATAGAGCCGGGGACATTTCCCTGTGCTGGATTTAGCTTTAATATGTATCGATAGAATGATGAACGCTAAAAATTAATATTCTCACTCAAATTGATAAGATTTTTACCACTTTTAGCACAATAGCATTGATTAAGCCAAGATAACAAAAATAAATCTAATTAATTTAGCATATATTATATCTATATTTAAACAATCTGATAAATTTAAACCATGGAAATTTTCAACAAAGCTCTATTTACATAATTGTCAGACCTAATTACCATCTTACAGACAACAGGCATTGCTACAAGATAACGCCTAGAGGCCTATTTTACTGTTGCACATTTTTGTCCGTGTCTATTATTAAACAACAGAGCCGGGGACATTTTCCTGTGCTAAAAACACTGAATCGGTCAAACTTATACCTGAAATATTTTTGCTAATGCCAATCAGTTACTGATAAATAAGTTATTAGTAATCAAGTAATTGAGATAAGTAAAGTTAACAAGAGAATGTGAAATGAATTTGGCACAAATTTAGTACTTTATGTTTTGGCACTTTATAGTACCAAATACTATAAGTAGGCCTATACAATTTTACTTTTCCTACAGATACCTTGAAAAGTGGCCATTCCTGCACTGATTACAGAACGCAAATAATCACTTTTCCGCTCTAGTGCGCTAAAGTATTACTTTGTTAGTTTTACTATTACTTTTATTAGTTTGTTCTAAAGTATTACTTTGCGTACTCCAGATTTGCAACATGGCAACACAAAATAGTTGGTGGGTTATATGGAGGATTAGTGCACGAAAACAAAAATTAAGTTGGTAACAATGACTGTGGTTAGATTTAGATAATAATTATTTCAATGACTACCCTACATTTATGATAAAATCCCTAACTAGAAATCCAACACAAGAATAATGTTCATCTAAATCATAATTAAATAATCATCATTTACAAATTCTCATCATTAAATAATAAATAATAGTTCTTTTCTATTGATAGAAATGATAGTAATAAATGATAGAAATAACCTTTTCGATTGATAAGGTTATTAATAACAGCATCACACACAAACATTTGATGGATTTCAGCCATAATTTTACCCATAATTATTCACTTTTCATATTCAATAGTAACTGTAGGAAAAATTTAATGTGAAATACGTGCGCAAAGTTCCTCTGCTGCACTCAAGAAGCCATTCCGCCCTCGCCTATGGCTCGTGCTTAAACGTTTCTTTCGGTGCAGCAAACTGTCACTTTGCGCACTAGTTGCACAAATAACTATTGTATGAATTAGATAAATTAAATTATCAACATTAGATTGATAGTCGCGAGAAGCATCTATATTTAGTATGAAATGAATAAAATTGTATTTAATCTTATTCCAATTGTACGATTTCAAACATTTCTTGCAGAATATTGATTATTCCTAGAGAACGCAGATAAATCTAATCAATTTAGCACATTCAAACAATCAAAGTATCAATACTATTATGATGAAACTGATGACATTATGTGCAATAAAAACTAATCACATCTAATCTAATCAGAGAATTTCAAAAAGAACTTCCTAGTTCAAAGTAGAGATTAAATGGTTGATTCGATGAGTACTGTAACACATCATTATTTGCCATAAATTTTCACAACGAGATTCCTAAATTCTTGAAAAAAAGGCTATAAATTTTGACGTGTGTGAAAATCCATGACATGTAAAACTGGACTGAATAAATGTATGAATTAAAATTTATACTTGAATGTTGTTCAAAATATGTTCACTTTTGTCAGAATAGATATATTTAAAAGAAAATAGTTTGTGGAAATTGTGATAAAAACATGAAAATTATAGTATAATTATAATACATTAATATTGGCAGTCAATAATACTTAAATTAAAATAGTACATACACCTTGAATTTGTACGAGTACAATGATCAACACCATGAGAAGCAAAAAAAGAATATTATCATTATAATTGTAAGATTTCTATAATTTCTAGTAGTATAGCATTATTTTTCCCTAGAGAACGCACAGAGATCTAATTAATTTAGCACATTCAAACAATCAGAGTACCAATTTTCATAATGTAACTGATGACATTAAGTGCAGATAAACAAATACAATGTTTTTATATAATTAAAATGGTGTGAAGTTAATTTAAACAAGTATATTATAAAACGGAAAAGAAATCTCAGAGTTATGTTTCAATACCGGAAGACTACATTGTGGAATTTATATTATTTAAATTGTTACAAATTTAAGTGTTGTCAGACCTCATTACCATCTTTTAGACAGCAGATATTGCTAAAAGATAACGCCTAGAGATCTATTTTATTCTTGCACATTTTTGTCCGAATCCATTATTGAACAAATAGAACCGGGGACATTATCCTGTGCAAATACAATTCCCTACAATAATTATTGAAAATACAAATTCCACTAATTTTTATCGAATAAAGTTAGTAATAACGCAATTGGTTACTATTCAATTTTAGGCTGGCCACTAACGGTAGGTCATGAATGATACACGTCATGTCGTTATACATTTGTGACATCACAGCGAAAAATTTGGAGCAACATTTTTTGAATGTTATAATGCATGTCCCACCGTTAGTGACCAGCCTTATAATAATATGTAACATACTAAAATGTAATCTTCATCAATCATGTATGAACACTACCATCAAATAGACATGATTGCAAAAAGTAATTTTTTATTGCGATGCAATTATTATGATGCAATATGATTCACTTAAATTGCAAGTTTTATAAATAAATATTTAAACAGAAAATAAGTATGTAGAATACTTATAATTTTATCGAATAATAGTGGCAGATTACTAGTGTTGATTACACATAATTTCTATAGCTAATAAAATGACACAAATTTGTTTGATCACATTTCCATCTATTAGCGTTGTTTGCAGAAGATGACACCTAATGATCTTCATATTATTAATTTTAATGTAGCACATACAATGAACTGAAGAGGTTAGAATGAAACATTATCGAAACATTAATGTGCGTTCTTTGCCTATTTTGTAATGAAGACGTATTGTTCTTACATACACTTATCGACTTGATGCATTTCAATGTATGCAATAATTTATGTGTTGAGAACCTTTACCAAAGGCTACTCTTATCGTACGGTTTATTAGTTAGTTATAAACTGATATTGAATTAAGGGCCGGTTTCCGGGCTCAGGATTTAGCTAAGTTCTAGACTTTAAACAGCTGGAGTCAGAAAATTGGCTTTCCGAACGGGGCGTAGTCGTAGTCATAGAAGTCACGTTTAAATTAAATTTTGAAAAACTAGAAATTTGAACACAAATAGTGCAAAGATTCAGCTATTTTGAATTACTTAGGAATGTTTCATTTCGTCAAGGAAAAACTTTTCCAATTATAGAAATGAGAAAATAAAGATTTATTTTGCTGCAACTATTTACTGCGACTAGCCTACACCCCGTTTTGGAAAGCCAATTATCTGACTCCAGCTGTTCAAAGTCTAGAATTTACCTAAATCCCGAGCTCGCAAACCGGTCCTAAGGCCCGCCGCAAAGTAGACCCACGATAATCCACGAAAAGCAACCCACACCGTGGGATGTTTTGTAAACCATTGCTAGGCTTCTCCAGACATCTGTGTAATGCATGCAATGAATAATCCACTTGTCAGCTGATTGATTATGATAATTCTATAACAATGGTTTACAAAACATCCCACGGCGTGGGTTGCTTTTCGTGGATTAGCGTGGGTCAACTTTGCGGCGGGCCTAAATGTGCCCTATGCAATAGTTATAATATTTCATAAGCAAATAATTTACTGACGAATCTACTCTTTTCGTGAAATTGATAAATAAAATCAACAATGAACAAAAAATAATTATATGTACCAAATAAATCAGATTGACCTTATAATTATTATTTAGAGACTGATGTCCAAGATGCTGTTCATGTCAATGTCGTGTCTGTGTGAAAGCTATTTGACAGAATTGAATCTAGACCCCACAGCATTGGCTTAGTGTCAGTTGGCGCAGTGATGTAACATAAGACTTTTGATTCCCACCACATGATACTCAACTCTGATTTTTTAAGATGTTACATTTTAGTCAGTTTGTTCTCGGCAGTCGGTATGCTCCGCTCCCTTCGAGCAATTTCTACACTGGCCGTATAAATGCAGAGTGAGAGAGACATTACCACCCCCTACACTTCCTTCCAAACAGCCATTCTTTTACGGTTTGAGGTGTTGAGGTTCATGTTATATCTCGTGGCCTCTCAGTGTGTTTGAGAGCGCCCATATGAATATGTGCATGTATGTATAACATAATATTTACAATTCCTTCCTCGCATATAACTAGGTTATCGCGGCCTCGGCAATAGCGTCTAAATGGATATAACATAATTTATTTATAGGTCCCGCTAAACTATAAGTAATTTACATTATAAAACCTCTTATATAACGTCAAGAAAATTGGGCCGAGAACTGATAAGACAACGTAGCCAGACAGATATTTTGAGTTTTAGACTTGTTTTTAGATAAGATACAGTTATAAAATATGTTACAGTATGTATTTTCTAAATTATTACCTTTATTAAAAGTGAGTTTTCCATATAGAAACTATGTTATTTTTCAATTTTTTCTCGGTTTAAAATTAAGGTTTTGAATCATTTTTATAGTGTCACTCTGTTATTGCAACATTAAATGTGTGGTCCCTTATATGACGCTCCACATTATGAAGTTCCACTTCTGTATAAGCATACAGAACAATATTTTCATGATTTATTATTGATCTTATTTTATTTGTTAATTACACATTGCGATGAAATTCATGTAACATAGAATGCACTGTGCAAATGAAAAGAATATTAGAACTGAACAAAATGAATCATCAGAAGCTAATTGCCCAAAAGAGCAAGCACGAATTACCTTTTGCCGCCGAACTGCTGCTGCTTTCATAGCGATGTGAGCTACTGCTATGATGATGGTCGGAGGACGAGCGACTGTCGCTGGCGCTGCTGCGATGATCGCGCGATGAAGAGGCGTGGCGATCCTTGGACGATCGATAGTCGTCACGCGACGACACACTGGGCGCTGGTGGCGGCGCCAGTCGCGAGCGGTAGTCGCTGCTGCTGCTGCGATGGTGCGACGACGAGTAACGACTGGTGGTCGGGGGCGGTGGCGGGGGCGGTAAGTCGTAGGAGGAGGTGGGGCGGCGATCCTTGGATGGACGCTTGCTCGCCTCCTCGGCGTACACGTCTGTCACCGCCGACCGCTTGGTGCCGCGACGCTCTTCTTCCAGTTTACGCATAGTGCTGCAATCCAAATTCAACCATTTTTCATAAATTACTTACAAATTAATAAAATATATACTGTATTATCAATTACAATATGACACTACCAGCATTTATTTTTATATCCCTCTAGCTATCAGCTATTTGAGGGAAACTTAAAAAAACCATTATAATATTATTAGCAAAGTGCAAAATTTATAATTAATAAATAATAATAACTTATACCAAATAACAACTTTTGTAACAGTGCAATACAAAAATAGTACAAATACAAAACAATAATGCAATAGTATTGAATTAATTATTGATAATAATGTCAACATGGTATTTTTAAAAAGCTTTATTAAAAATTGTCAGACCTCATTACCATCTCATAGACAACATTATATTGTTTAAAGATAACGCCTAGAGGCCTATACCACTGTTGCACATTTTTGTCCAAATCTATTATTAACCAACAGAGTCGGGGACATTTTCCTGTGCTAAAAAAACACTAAATCAATTAATTTATTATACCTGAAATATTTATATAAAGTTAACAAGAGAATGTGGATTGAATTTGTCATAAATCAATTTTTTGATGGTATCAATTTAATAATATCAGACTACAATTTGAATTTGTATGATTTAGATCGATTGAATGATCAACAATAAATCACGGGAAGCATCACATTATTCTAGTATTCTTAGTATGATATGAATGAATAAGTTAGTATTTCAACTCATACCGATTGTAAGATTTCAACCATTTCTAGCAGAATATCATTTATTATTCCCTAGAGAACGCAAAGAAATCTAATTCATTTAGCACATTTAAACAATCAGAGTATCAATATTATAATGATGAAACTGATGACATTATGTGCAATTAAACATAACACGAAAATATAAATAAAAATAAAAATCTCAGTACCCTTTTCGAAATATTTCATCACAACATGTTTCGGACATTGATGCCAAAACTATTGATAGAATGATTTACAAACAAAAAGAAAAAGTAATATAGAAAATAACTCAAGAAATCAAATTTAAATGTACAGCAAGATAAGTTTAAAAAATGTGGAATCTATGAACTTAAATGTAGTGATTGCGACAAATTATATATTGGACAAACGGGTAGAAATTTCCATATCAGGTTTGAGAACATATCCAAGCACTAAAATCTAAAAATTATACACAAAAGTCGGCATTTGCTGAACACTTGATAGATTCAGGCCATAATTTTACAGATATATATTCCAATATGAAAATACTTAATTATGGTAATAAAAGTGGAAAATTGAATGTTAAAGAAGAATTTCATATTTATAAAGCGGCAAAATTGAACAGAGATAAAATAACTAGTAGTTCTGCGAACAGTAGACCTCGCTCACGAATAGCCTACAACTTTCAAACTAATGAGAAGGGCCATTAAGAAAGTACAGTATATTGTGAAGATTTATCCATGTCATCTATTATTTTCTCCATTGAAAGTGCCAAAGACATTGTTTCCAGGGACACCAGACTTATAAATGTCTCTCAAAGAGGTACCTTCATATCGTCCACATATTTACAATATTACAAATTTTCCAACAATTAATTATAAGTAATCGGTCAACAGACAGAAAAATGGAATATGCAGTAGGCAATTTAGACGATTAATCGTCTCACAGACGATAGTGAGACGGAAATGATTCTAAATAACATGGGTTTGTTGGTGACAATGACAGAAGGTTGCTAATAATGTTTTTCATGAAAATTGGATTCAATGTTATGGCGGCTTGTTATGCAGAATGCTCACAAGTCAGTTTCCGATCTCATACTAAAACGAAAACAAGAGCTAACTAAGCTGTGATGTCTCCGGCCGGTTCGGTAGGTCTAGAAACTGTTCATCTATGAAACAGGGAAATATCGTGTTGAAAAGGGAAGAAATGGTGCAATCAAGAGAGAAATTTTCTTCAATTAATAAATACAGTATGATTTGGAGCGGCTCAGACGTTTCAAGGTTCACCGCTGACTACTCTTGTCCTCTATCGATAGCATTCCAACGTTACCATTCATTCAATACAGCACATTTTAGAGCAGCACAATTTATATTAAAACCAGAGGTCTTATCGAAAATCGTTACACATACGTTTCTGCGCCTTGTTTCAAAGAACTTGTAAACCAAATTTCATTCAAATCGGACAATAACTGCGACCGTAACTGCGGTACAAACAAACAAACAGACAAAAGCCGATCGAGTCGAAACTAAGACATCAGCTTCGCTTCGGTCAATAAACTTAATCCAATTAGACACCAATAACCCCATTTTTGATAAGAATCATGCGAATTTAAATCCAAAATTTACAGTCCTAGTTCATAAAATCATATGAATACACTAACATATGATCAAAATAAGAATTTTCCAGTAGTATTTATTCATTTACTTCATATCACTTGAAAATGGCATTAATGTCCGAAACATGTTGTGATAAAATATTTCAAAAATCTGGTGTGGCGCACTCACACAACTTTCCTTGCCGATATGAGAATTGATCACCGCTAGTGTTCTCGCGCATCTCAAGTCTACTTATAAACAAAGATCTGAGTCAGCTGGTGACAGGACAATAACGCTAGAGACATACGAGGTCTGCTATCTCTTCATAGTGAATCATTTTAATAGAATCAACAGTTGCCAACACAGTTTGCAATAATTGGATAATTACATTTTCTCGAATTTCGAGCTTATTTTCAATTTTAGGTGAAAATTTTACTGAACATTAATTGTAGAGATTTTCATGCTCATTCTTTTCCACTAGAATTTTTTTGTTTAAACTGTATCTGAAGCCTGATAATTGGGAATCAGAAATCAAACTTTGCATAGATGGGGCGGAGCTCCTGAAATTTTTACTGATATGGGACTTATGGCAGTTGATAGATCTTATCAATGACTATTTTAGGTATAAATTTAATCAAAATCGTTGGAGCCGTTTTCGAGAAAATCGCGAAAAACCCTGTCTTTGACATTTTCTCCATTTTAGCCGCCATCTTGAATTGCATTTGATCGAAATTGTTCGTTTCGGATCCTTATATTGTAAGGACCTTAATTCCAAATTTCAAGTCATTCCGTTGATTGGGAGATGGAGATATCATGTACACAGACGCACATACACTCATACACACACACATACAGACCAATACCCAAAAACCACTTTTTTGGACTCGGGGGACCTTGAAATGTATAGAAATTTAGAAATTGAGGTACCTTTATTTTTTCGAAAAGCAATACTTTCCTTACCTATGGTAATAGGGCAAGAAAAGTAAAAAGGGTACTGAGTTTTTTATTTTTCTTTATATTTATATTACAAGTAGCCCTATACAGAAAAGAGATAAATAACACAAATACTTAGAGAATTTGAAAAAGAATTTCCTAGTTCAAAATGAAGATTGTATAGTGGTTTTAATGAGTATTCTTTGGCATGAATTTTCAAAATAAAGATTCCTCCATTATTTCTAAAATGTATTAATTGTTGTCGACGGTGAAAATACATGACTAATGTATACCAAAGAATAAAACTAAAATAAAAATGACTTAAAATTGAAATAGAACTTCCGGAATCAACCAGAAATTACACCATTGATCATAAGATCCACAAATGACGCCTCTGGATGAGATTTTGACACACTAGTAGAAAAATTGGCACACCCTCCAACACAATTCAATTCACTTGTTGATTGCAACAAAACTCAGCTAAATGACCTTGTCGACCGCAGTTGTGACAAATCCTGCTTTTGGCCGGACAATTTTGTGGAGAATGACGGTTTTATGAAAGATCAGAGATGAGTCAACTTCAAAAGGATGAAGTGACTTCAAAAGGATAGCGGATGACAGAGAGGCATGGAGGACTTATAACTCCCATTAGAAAATATACCAGCTATAGACGACATCATCGGTTGATTTGATGTATTAAAATTGACTTCCAACGAGAAGGAACAATACGTTCGGTTTTGTCAAAATGTATTTTTAGTAGATTGATGTTCATTTTTCGATGAGACCATCGAGAATCCAAAGAATACAAATTAGAACCAGGTGATTAAGACGGTAGATTTTTCACCAGCGTCCATTTCGAGTACAACAGTGCACGCCTCATTTAAAGTTATTGAATCATTTTCTGATAAAAGTCGACAGACCATTGTGTTGATGGAACACATAACGCTCAGTTATAACCTTTTTCAAGTCAAAGCATTAACACAATGTTCATACGTAGCTTTACTCAACTCTATCGGAGCCAACAGAGTTTTTAATTCAGAATAAACAGTATAAACGGTTGACTCAAATTTACACAGAAATGACTTTCCTTCAACTCAAAATTATATAGTTATAACCTTGATGTTAAGCCTAGTTTATACGATGCCAATTGGCGAGACAATTATTGTCATAAGGCAACTGACTAGCATGAAATTATTGTCTTCGTATAAACAATTCAGGCCAATTATCTTGCCAACTGTCCCGACAATTGGCCCGAATTTCAACTGTCTCCGGGAGTAGACTGAGGACAACAGGCTGGGCCCAGCGAGCCCACCCACCACTCGGAATCTCAATTGTCGCGCCATTTGGCGCCGTATGAACGGTGTAGGCCAGTGCGCTGTCTTGTTTTTGGCCAGTTCAGTCAAAACAATTCATTGTGTGAGACCTTTTCTAGGTTGGTCTTCTAAAGTTCCAACGAAAATGGCATCAGAATGGGGGGACGATATAAATATTAAATTTCTTGAGCTTTATAAAGATCAAAGATGTTTATGGGATCAAAGAAAAAAATTGTATGAGGATAAGAATGCGTGGCAAACTGCACTCGCGGCAATTGCCGAAGCCAAGAACGGACAAGGCTTCGGTGCAGCTGAAGTGAAAACTAAAATAAAATCGTTTCGTGGTACGTTTATTATTGAAATTACCAAACTCAAAAAAATCCTTGCATAGCTGGTTTAACATTCGTTTTAAGTCCTCACGGGACATAACAGACGACGATCATTCCGCCATGTTTTCGCCTTATAGTTTTCGACTGTCGTGGCAATAGTTAACCCGTAGAAACATCTTCTCGCACAGCTGGACTGGCCTTGGACAATAGTCTCGCCAATTGGCATCGTATAAACTAGGCTTTATACCGGGGAATCGTTGATTTCGAAGAACAGCTCAAGTAGCCCAGTCAATGAAGGTCCAAAAAAGCAGTTTCGATCCGAAGATTAAATAAAAGCTGAATCTCTCACCATCGATAGAACCCTCCTAGAGGGCCATTCTCCCAAAAGTCCCAAGAAATCCCCCTAGAGCTTTCCCCCCAGCACCCTTAAAAACATGAAAAATGCAGGTAGTCACGGGAAATCAATTATCTCTGTGACCATTAATTGGAAAGAGCTCTATTATACGTCATTCGATTCGTTACATTATGGACTACAATATTAGTTTCATTCATTTTTCCAATAAAATGAACAGTTTTCTTGATAAAATAATAAATAAATGTAGAAATTTAGAGGGTTTGCTATTTGAGTTTTTTGTCAGAATTTCTAGTAAAAATTCTGTTATTTGTAATATTTATTATAGGTACTGTACATTCTTTTTTGTTATTATAGACAATAACTAGGTACTTTATTCTAAAACTGCAATTCTGGCTTGGTATTGCCTCTTCATTTTCAGTGAGAATAGAAAGCTTCAGAATAATTTGTTCTTACTGTATGTGATAATATTGGTAATATTTGGTAACATTTGTTAATATTTAAACCGAATGAGCAACAAATTAATCTACTTTCAGCTTGAAAATTCTCAACTTATGGGGAGTACAGTGTTATTCTTTGTTCACATGATCTGATGATATTCATTCCATTATCAAGTGTTAACATTATAAAGATAATCAAACAAGAAAAAACACAAAAAAGCTATGAAATGATTTTGAATCTTCATTTTTCACAAAATAAGGATAAGATGAAGGAGTCGGACACATAATATATCATCAAGCTTCATTGAAAAACATCAATATCTAAAACTAGAGTTATCAAATTGTGATACCTCTGAATCATATTGAGAAGGAACACTTCAAATTAATATAATAAATTTTGTGAGCAGACAACGAAATCCTGATTTTATCATCAGCGTGGTTAAATCAAGGAAATTATATTTTTTTAGAGCATTGAAAAGTGAAAATCTAGATTGAGCGCATGTCAAAACAATAGAAAAAATTAATTGTATCGAGCGCCATAGTGTAAATGAGATGCAATGTAGAAAGCAGTACTATTCTGTTTACTATGGTGAAGGGAGTCAGCCGCGTCGGCTGTTTCCCCTTCCACAGCGTCAAATTGAATCGCGAATAAATAAAAATATACATCGATGGATTTGCAATAAAAGTGGCTACATTAATTATTTGAATTTGACTCATTTTTCATTAAAATTACTTGCTTTGAAATTAATCGGAGAAAACAAAATCGAAAAACCCCTTAATTTTTTACATATATCAATTTATCAAGGAAACTGTTCGTTTTTTATCGAGAAAATGAATACAGTACGACTAATATTGTAGTCCATAATAAAACGAATCTAATGACATATGATAGATGTTTTTTCGATTGATGGTTACAGAGATAATTGATTTCCTGTTCACTGTTTACTATGGCGAAGCGAGTCAGCGGCGCCGTACCGCGTTGGCTGTTTCCCCTTCCACGGCGTCGAATCGAATCGCAAATACATAACAATATACATCAATGGGTTCGAAATGAAAGTGGCTACATTAATAATTATTGTACTCATTTTTCTTCAAAATTACTTTCTTCGAAGTTAATTATTGAAGAAAACAAAAAAATCAAATCGCATACCCCATAAATTTTTACATATATGTATATTATTTTATCAAGAAAACTGTTCATTTATTGAAAAAGTTAATATAACTAATACTGTAGTCCATAATGTAAGGAATCGAATGACATATAATAGAACTCTTCACGATCAATGGTTATTGAGATAATTCTTTTCCTGTGATGCAGGTACATTTTTCAACTTCGAGGGTGGCTAGGGGGGAAAGCTCCAAGGGGATTTCTTGGGACTTTTGTGAGAATGACCCTCTGGGAGGGTTCTATCGATGTTGAAAGATTCAGCTTTTATTTAATTTTCGGATAGAAAAAACCTTTATTGACTGACTGGGCTAAAGTCTTTCAACATACACAGAAAATTTTCATCTTCCGGGATAAAAATTAATGGTTTCGACTTTGTGGCATAATATTGTTTCAACCCTCGTCTCCAGATAAAGTGTATACGAAAGACTAGAACTTTATACGATTGAAACAACTATTATTTATCAACATTTTCAAGACAGAACAGACCACCGGTCATCACTCACGACTCCCCCCTCCACTCATAACACGCACGCTTCCCAACATAGCAATGACAAGTAAACCTAGACTGACAAAATGAGTGACTCATGGCAGTCACTTGATTACAAGGATTACAGGACGGGACCTGAAGATGTCTACCGCAGATGAATTGGCCCAATCATGTTGTTTTGAGTCACCATCACGCTTCAAAACACTGAATGACAATAGAATATTACATCAATTTGTGATTTTGAGTTCCCCGGCAATAAATTCAAATACCAGAAACCAACTTACTTCAACTGCTGTCGCTTCAGCTCTTCTCTCTCTCGCACCAGCCGTTCTCTCTCCAACTTCTGGCGTTCGCGTTCCAATCGCAACAGTTCAGCTCTCTCGTGTTCTATCTTCTCTCTTTCTCTTTGCAGCAGCAGACGCTCTCTCTCGAGGCGTTCAGCCTCTTTTTTCTGCTTGCGTTCGATTTCATTTCGTTTTTCCATCTCTATACGCTTTCTGCGCTCCTCGTCTCTCGACTCTCTTGTCCTCTCCCTCGATCGCAGCCTCTCTTTCTCTTCCTGTAAAACACATCACGTTTCAAAAATAACAAAATTAATAAGATAATAAAAATAGTAATAATAATAATATTATCAATAATAAATAATAACGTTTCACAAAAAGACTCGAAATTGTCTTTACACAAATTCATCTAAATATCGAGATACAGTTTTCTGAGTTACATCATAATCAATCCTACAATGATTTAGTACAGGAGAGATAGAGATATATTTTGCTTGACACAAAATCACATCTGAACTTGTGAACTGATTCAATTGAAAGTTTGCTTAGAGATTCTGAATTTAAAGAGGATGATTCAAGGAATATGTTTTTAGTAAATGAATTCCGAATTCTAATCCTATTATAATGATTATTCATAGGTTTATTTGGTATGTGAGGATTTCAACGCAATTGAAGAGCAATAATGTGCATGACGTCGTGGTCTCGAGATAGAAAGCTTGGCTCTAGATAGAAAGTTCGTCGGTTCGATCCCCGCTTATTGCTATGAATTGTTTTATGTTTGTGAATTTTTCTATCAAGTTCTATAGATATTAAAGCAAAGTTGATAGAATAAAGGCCATGGAACACTAAGCTCACCACTGTGGAAAATTTTTCAAATCTCAAATATCATATAGGACCAGGTCACACAGAGTCCGCTATCGCGTAGTTTCAGTACTGCTTGCAGAGCGATTTCTAAAGACTACCGCCGCCGCAGTTGACTCGGTGTGGCATGATCCTCTTTGATTACACGGCAAGAGATTTTTAGAACTATCTCATCCAATGAGCTGCAAAATATTATGAGAACCCTGACTATGAGTCATTCGCCATACCAACTTTCGTAGCTACATCAGTTGTGAATGAGATTTGTATCATCACGCTTCATTTCTTTCAATTATTTTCCTTCTTTAATTTACAATACCTGAACAACTTTATTCGCATACCGATCTGCAACCTGTCAACTTGATTGATTGATTGATTGATCTTATTATTGAATGAAAAAGAGTTGAAAGATTACACCATTATAAATCTCTAGTGAATGATGTAACAACGTTAACTAGTATTTCAAATTCATTCAATAATGAGTGGTTTTACATGTCGTTTTCATTTCAATAAACTAGTTTCTGCAAATTTTTATTGAAAGAAATAGAGTTAAGTTAATTTTGGAACGTCCGTTTCCCGTGGGAGACTCTGTATAATCTGCATACATAAGGCATTTCAACTGGCAGCATCAATAAGAAATTGCTTATATAATTCTGAAACCGCGAGATTGTATTAAAATCAAATATCAATTCCAATACTTACAGAAAAACACTGCAACAAATAAATTAAAAGAAAACAACAAAATAAAGCATAAAGAAAAACATCCCGAGGCTTAGCCTCCAATGATGGAGTATCAATTTGTTTATTTATTTTTCCATTAATTCATTTGATTACTTCTTATAATAAAATATAACAGTATCCAGAACAAGACCTGCTAACTCACATCAATTATTCTGCACTTTTGATCAGTTTCAGACAATTCGTTGTTCAGGTTAAGAAAGAAGAAGGTAGTTCCCAGATGCCGGCCAGTTAGCCAAGTTGACGAGAGCTATGTCTGCTAGTGCTACCTGGTCGCGGGTTCGAATCCCGCCGAATCCCATTGAAAAGGCATGGTTGTTTGATCATCTAATAATTCACCCTCGCACTTCCTATTATCCACGCAAAGCGCTCATGTGGGTATCATCCGCAATATTGTTGTATGCGTTTGTTGGGGGATGTTTCACAGAGACAAGTTCTCAAAGAGACAAGTAGTGTTTTTGAACATATTAGTGTCACAGAGACAAGTTTCACAGGAGCAAGTATTTCTATAAATGACGGTCTCACAGGAACAAGTTCCCACAGAGACAAGCAGTTTCATAGAGACAAGGTCTCCCTCCAAAGTAGTAACGCTATAAATGGCAGTCTCACAGAAGCAAGTTTCCACTGGAACAAGGTGTTTCACAGAAGCAAGGTCAGTGTCATAGAGACAAGGTAGCGAATGTAGGAAGAAGTTAGGCGTGTTGCCTACATCTGAACTTGAAGGCACTCCATTATTTGTTCTAGTAAATTGAATGTCTGCTGTTTTTTAATCTTGTAGGTATATGATTATGATTAAAGGTTTATCATATAAGATAGGGATGGGTTGGTAACCTATTAGAATTAGATAGAAGATAGATAGAATTATGAACATAACTTAAATAAATTGAGTTCTATGCAAATGTAATATATTTCTACCAAACTCCAAGATAACTATTCCAATATATCTAATAAGTATATATTAGACTTTTAACCCGAAAGAATAATCAATATGTTTATGAAATGAAATATATAAAAGCCAAATAGCCTACCACTGACCTATTCATCACCGCTTCTTAAAAACCACATGGCCAAAATGGTTTTTAATTATAATTACTTCTTTCGTAATAAATTGTTTAAGCTTTTGTACTCCTGAGCGAAGCTCGGTACCCGATATTATGAGCTAATCATCTCTTCTTTTTCCGAGCTGCGGTCTCGAATTGTAAATTCAAATTGATATAATATTAACTTCAGGCAGTCACAGAGTAGAGCTGCGTTAACACCAATAGATTCTATATATTCTATTAGATTGAACATAACTTATCATACACATGATGAACATAATTATGTGTTTTTCAAGTGCCGTTCAATCTATAATAATCTGTGAGGATTAAGTTATTAACATTTTGTTAATAACTTTGGTGTAAACGCAGCTTTAGATGCCAAGATTTATCATGGCGTTCCGAGTTACGGATAATAATGTCAATGAAAAACTCCATTTTCCTCATGAAATCTTTCCCATAAAAATTTTAACAGATTGTTGTTCTACAAGCGTCTCTACATGTTACAAAATGAAAATCCTAGTGAAAAACTAAAAGTGCCACTTGATAATTCCCAAATCATCTTTTTAATCGTAGCTCTGATTCAACTGAGCAATAACTTTCTGAACTTACTGAGTTGATAAAGTAACATTTAAAATTATCATAAGCGCAATGGGACTTGGGATTCCATCAATTCAGAATAAGTATTATTCCGGTATTCATTTTTACAGGATTGAAGTAGTGCAACATTTAGATTAGCACACCAATAGATTTTATTTGTAACGAAGTGAGATCATTACTTTCATATCAAAGTTCTAATTTTTCCATTATGATATAGTATATTGACGACTACTGCAAAACAATGTAATGAAATGTGATCGTATGGTTGATTGGAAGTCTCCAACCAGCCTGATCAGATTTCTTAGTGGGGCCATTGGCAAACATTTTAAAAAAGCCCTGATATTATAATAATGACTTTATTCCTAGTAGATGGTTGAATATTCTCGTTACCACATTGCAAAGGATGTTCAGTGAGGTCTACTGTTATCTGGACTACTAGAGTATTGTAACTCCTAATGTCAGATTGAGTAAGAGCTTGAAATTTATTCCTTTTTAGTGTACTCCATGTTCAATAATCTGCCACCATCTTATATTAGAAGAAACTTGCCTCTGAATAAATTAAAAAACGCACTAAATCTAATTCTGAATAAAAATGCTTATTATTCCGTAAATTAATTTTCAAATTGTTGAAAATGTGATATTCAGTGCTGTAAGTTTATAAATAGTTAATTTTTTTTTCAATGTATGACTTAATTTATTCAATTGTACTGGGTGATGATAATAATTATGACTTGATAGACTGATTTGATGAATGATTACACTATTTATAAGATGACTACTAAGATGTTATGAATTGAATTGCTCATTTATTGTATAACAGACTATAAGCTGAATTCTTTAGACAAGGCCTAATCGCCTAATCTACATCCAAATTGTTTGTATTTATCGGTCAATATATTTCTTATTCCTAGACGCCAGCTAAGAAAGGGGTTTCTATTTTCGTAGAATAAGCGCGTAATTCAAAATTGTATGTTTTTAAAAAAAATGTTGTGATTTCAAATTCAAATTTCGTTTATCACACACATATACGAGAATTTAGAATTAATGAGAAAGTGGCCCGGGATAAGGTTTATGATTTTTGTTCTTCTGTATTTATACTAAGTGACGTATTTATCAGTGATGGCTCTTAAACTGTAGGCTTATTATTAAATAACGAGTTGCTTAACCCAACTGTCCAGTTGAGAGTGCATTTGGTAGTGCTTATTTTGGGACTGCATTTGGTAAGTGCATTACATAATGGTGTTTCATGTTTGAAATTCATGAACCAGTTACATGCATAGATAGATAGATAGATATATTGAATAGCATTCACTGCCCACCTAAATCAGGGGGGTCTGGAACTTGTCAAAAAATCTAAATGGTCGAACAAAAAAGACACAGCCCACAGTAACAAATACACAAGACACAGGGAAAGAAACCATAATACCATTCATATGGAGTAATGTTGAATGTACTCTTCCTTTGAGTAAAAAGCACTTTTAGATAAATCTATCTTTAAAACTTTCGATGAGATCTAAAGTTGCGTTCATTCATACTCTTCATGAAATCAGGTAAAATATTATATAATTGGATGCCAGAGCTTCTGATGCATATTTTTCCATTTTCATCGAAAAAACACACTGGCGTCTGCCGAACGTGACTTTATCACAATGCAGCACCTTGTATTTTCCTTTGATGTCTCTCAATAGAATTTGTTGAACTATTCAGTTGGAAAAATAACTAGTAGTTCTGTGAACAGAAGACCTCGTGCAGTTAAAAACCACAGCCTCCATCAGGGTGAATTATGTGCTGTTATGACGTGTCGGCGAAATATCGATGTCTAAGCCACTAATGGCTGTTTGAAATAATTATTGTTATTATAATTATTGATATTAAATATTAAATATAATTATTATAATTAGAATGCTAATAATTTGTTGTAAACAACTACTATCATACCGAGTTGCAATACCTACTTACCGAGTTGAAAGCAGAGAAAGGTCGGGAGAAAATAACAAGCTACCTACTTCAAGTTATCAATATTGAATGCCTCATCGCTTGCAATAGTTCACACGACAGCTGATTTTTACCAAATAACATTGGGATAATTATTGCATGCGTCATTTCATGCAATTAATAATCCATTCGACAGCTGATTTATGATGAATAATTCTATAGTCTGATTTTCACGGTAATACTGGCGTTTGAAAGAGACTCTTTTTCCTTTTGTTTTATCCTTGAAATGCGAAAAATTTCATAAAACCTTGTATATATACGTTGACGCGCAATTTAAAGAGTAACATACCTGTTAAATTCCATTGAAATCTATTGCCGCGTTTCGCCGTAAATGCGGAACATAAAAATATTTGGACATAAAGAGAAATGCAAAACCGTCGACTTGAATCTTAGACCTCACTTCGCTCGGTCAATGAAACTCTGGATATCTGAGTTCTTTTTAAAGTACTATGCTATTCTACTTGTTCTACTGAGCCAGTACCATTTTGATTTTTTTTCATAGTACATGGCACTATTTAAATTAACTGTTCTATTGATTTATTCTAACTTTGTCTACAGAATTGTGAAACTGCATATGAGGAGTACTGTATGTCTAATTTTTTTGTTATCCACGTCTGCATCTATTTTCAGTTTGAAGAACTGAATATCAATCTTGATTATTCAAATTTTTTATTGCTCAACATACACACACATTATTTACATACATATAAGAACAAAATGATACACAATTTTTTAGAACAATAATGCTCAAGGTAAAAACCTGTGAGGGGAGAAAAATATAAATTTTCACAAGAAAACGTCACTCGAGAATAATTATGTCACCCGGCCTCACAACAGAGAGTCTTTTAGAGTCCTTGACTAAGAATAGTTAATCTCACAGTTGTACAGTCAGTGTCAGTGAGATTTTCTGCACACACTTCATTGTCACCATAATATTCAGATGATGGTATTTCTAGATGAAATGGATCGGCGTGAATACGCCGAATGGATCGACTCGTATCATTTGAGGTTGGTGATAATGATGAGGAAGCATGATTCTGTTAAAAGGAATAGTCTCCATCTCCATTATGTTCTTAGGGATTTGCTTGTGATCATGTTTCTATCATTTTATCAATTCGAAGATCAGCCTTCAAAAATTTAGGTCAACTTATACATTTCAACTCACGTTGCTACACGTTTCAACTTAGCAAAAGGACAGAGGGAATTAGTATCATTATTCTCTAGAGCCCTGGAAATATCCCTGTTATTGTTCTTGGTACCTTATACAAAAGGGACTCCATAATACAAAAACGAATCAGTCCTTGCCGGACAAAGCTAGAGGAAGAAGAAAAATAAGAAGAAGAAGACGACAGGAGGAGAAGAAGAAGGAAGAAGAAGAAGAAGAAGAAGGAAGAAGATGAATAATAAGAAGAAAAAATATAGATAGGAGAAGATTATAAACGTTGAATACACTATTTTATCTATAACCACTCTTTTGACGAATTGAAAACTTATAAATTACTGGTGGTACTCCCATACAGTAACAGTCAGGGGTGTATTCAAATACCGTTGGATAATATCTTTCCAATATTGTTTCATTCATCTAGAAGTATATAATCTGTTCTTTCTTACATTGATATCACTTATGTATAAGTTACTGCAGTATCAAAATTATTTGATATTGACTGAACAATTAAAAGTCACATTGAAATAGTTATTTTGGAGTTTGGTAGAAATAATACATTTACATGGAACTAAATTTATTCATTAAAGGCAATCTACATAATTCTAATAGGTTCTGATAACCCATAATGATAAAATAGGTGTTCAATGAATATACAACTTGAAATATATTTCAAATTATTTAAGATTAAATTGATTCTACCTCGGTGCTAGTCAGCTTTACATTTGTACATGTATCATTGTATTGAATTATTAAATATTTGATGATTTTGGTAAAACGACATTTTAATCCTGGACTAGTAGTTCTATGAACAGTAGACCGCGCGCAGTTATAAAACACAGCCTCGTCTCATACTGTCCATAAGAGTAAATCCTGTTTGTATGTTGTGTCGGCAAGATATCGGTGTGAAAACGGCTAATGGCTGTTGTGGTTAGTGTATCAAAAATATGCTAACATCAAAAGCTAATCTCCTTCAACACACTGGCAACAGGTCAGCCCGAGTTGAAAGCAGATAAAGGTCGAGAGAAAATACTATGTTTTCTTTCCGTTATTAATTGCATGCTTTATTGCATGCAATTAGAAATCCACTCAACAGCTGAATTATTATGGATGATTCTATTCTGATTTTTACTGTAATATTGGCGTTCGAAGGAGACTTTACCTATTGTATTAACCTTAAGATGCAAAATTTCCAAAAAAAACCTTGTATATACGTCGAGGCACAATTTAAAAATAAATATACCTGTCAAATTTCATGGTAATCTATTGCTGCGTTTCGCCGTAATTGCGGAACATATAAACATAAAGAGAAATGCAAAGCCATCGACTTGAATCTTGGAACTCACTTCGCTCGGTCAATAAATCGAAATTTTAAGAAACCACAAATATCCTGGATGAAAAGTGGAATCAAATGCTATGTAGATTTGAATCTAAATGTCTAGGATACACTAAACAGTCTACTAAATCCATCATTTTTTCTCCCACAGGAGAAAAGTTTAAAGATGGCATGAAAATGATATCACCACATTATTTACTTATGTAAATTATATATTTATATATGTATGTCACGTGGATTGAAGGAGCGTTGTTTGTCACGTTGTTTGTTGATTGAAGGAAGATTCTATTTTACTATTTAAATAAATCATAATGTAATTTACTTATCCACTTCGAGATTTACATAGTGATAATAAGTAGGAAATGATATGTATAGCAAACACTTCAGTTGCTATGTAGGCCTACTGTATTGTATTCTGTAGTGTCTTATTTTTTACTAAAGTGATGAAGTATCAGAAAATACTATCATTCAGCATTGTTATGTATTATTTTCAAAGTCATTTTTTTCTCTTTCTTTTCAATAATTTAAAATTTGTTATTTTTTTAAAATAAGTAGATAGCTTAACTATTGTTTGTTTTTAATCATATTATTTGTATTTTTGTTTTGTATTGTTATAATACTTGATAGAGAGTTGAGTGTAAGAGAGGGTCGACTGCGCCCTAACTTCGCTCTCTAAGAAAAATAAAGGCAGTCATTCTATTCTATTCATGTCACCATAATATATATATATATATATTAAAAAACAGATGACATCCAATTTATTAGAGGGAATGGAATGCCTCCATCTTCATGTGTAGGCAACACACCACACCAACCTTGTTCCTGTGAGACTGACCTTGTCTCTGTGACACTCCACTTGTTCGAATGGGACCCTACCCCTCTTCTTGTTCCAGTGACACTACTTGTTCCAGTGAGACTGACCTTGTCTCTGTGTCTGTGAGACTCACCTTGTCTCTGTGGGAACTTGTTTCTATGAGACTGCCATTTATAAAAATACTTGTCTCTGTGACACTAATATCGTTCAAAAACACTACTTGTCTCTGTGATACGGACCAGTTTGTTGCTCTATTCATTTTTTTGTGATGTTTGAAGGCAGAAAAGATTTTCCATTTGATATAGGTAGTATTCAGTAAACGCTATAGTTGTATATGAAATATTGAATTACCTTGATCTTGGAGAAGCTGAGTATCTCGCGCGACGAATGTCGCCGATGCGCCGAACTGTGTCTTGAGCTGGAGTCGCCGCCACGTCGCTCTCTGTCACGTCGAGTGCTGTCGCGCGACCGGTGCACCGATCTGTCATCTCTCTCTCTCTTCTGATCGGCATCTCTCTCCACCCCCTCTGCGATCGGCTGATCACCCCCTCCACCACCGTTCTGCTTCTTCTCCTCGTTCGTCTCCTGATCGCCTTCTGCAAATTCAAAATAAAACATTTGAATGGACACAATGACCATAACGAGTTCTTGCTATGATTTGTACTATTTGAGTGTATCTAGGTATAGTGAGGTCCACGTTATAATGACAGTATTTGATCAACTTTGGTTTTGCTATCCTTGTCTATCATTCGACATAGCCGGTGGTACTATCCTTTTCTAGGTCCACAACGATGCCAATTATGTTTTTGACAGTGTAGAAATATAATTAATTAATGCAGAGAATCGGCATCGCTATTCTTCTATCTTTATCCACTGCCATTATAACGTGGACCTCACTATAGTATGATGACTATGTCATCAAATCTTGCTATGATTTGTATTCAATTAATATGACCATAACTAGTAGGTAACCCGTGCTTCGCAAGGGTCTTTTTTAAAACTGCAAAATGAAAACTTGACGTAATAAAAAATTCGAAATTTTAAAATAGGCCTATAACCATCCTCGGTTAATGAAGAATCTTTATGCAAAATTTCAAATCAATCAGTCCAGTAGTTCAGATGTGATGATGTGTCAAACATAATTTTCCTACATCACGTACGTGTATGAGCCAGCTCTTTCCATTATTATAGTAAAGATGATGGATAGATGGATGATTTATCAGTATCTTTGAATGAGAATAACTTTTGAACGGTTTGAGAGATCGGTGCGGTTTTGATGCGACAGAAAATCAGTTATTTTTATTCGAATAGGATCCCCAATCACACCTATCATCTAATGTCCCTTTTAAAAGAAATGTTCAGCTGCTTCCATACAACAACTGGAAACATGACAAATTGAAAACTTGACGTAATGAAATCTTGAAGAACTGAAAATAGGCATAAATAACCATCCTCGGTTAATTAAGAATATTTATGCAAAATTTCAAATTAATCAGTTGAGTATATTTCAGACGTGATGATGCGTCAAACATAATTCCCTATTCCTTACGTGTATAAGCCAGTTCTTTCCTTTATTATAGTATAGAAAACTGAAGAAGACATAATACTTGAAAACCTCACAGAATCATATTGATTTCTCCAATACATAAATAAATTTTAGTATCGATTAGATCCTCCTCAATTTGAATCAGGCAGCCTTTTGTTTTCCCAATTTCCAAACAAAATACCTAAAATACTAGTTTCACTGCGAATTCGTGTCTGATAGTACATTATAACTGAAGAATATAAATTATTACTTATTTTATTGTGATCTATTCATGTTTTTCTTATGAAATTCAATGATAGACCTACAGCATGAAGACTATGTCCATTTAATTTGTACTGAAGGAAAAATTTTACATTAAAAATAATTATTTGATAAAATCCAAGTTCAATTGTAATGAAAACAAATTCCTTCAAAAAATAATTGATAATAATACGTTTCGAAGGAAAAAATTAAGAACAAAAAAATTGGGAAGCATCGGGATTCGAGCCGAGGAACCATCGCTCCGTAAGCTAGCGTTTTACCGTTACGAAAATGTTAGTCTTGTAACAGCATTATAACTCATAAAAAAACACACTTTGGGCTGCAACAATGTAGCCTATGGAACTTCATGTACGGTAGCATAGATGAAATTTGACACATTAATTCTGAAAAATCTAAAAGGAAAATTGAAATTTGGACTCAGGGGACCTTGAAACGTATAGAAATTTATAAATTGGAGTACCTTTTAGCAATTCGGAAACCTATTACCTATGGTAATAGGGCAAGGAAAGTAAAAAGTACTTTTTGCGTAATTAGCGCCTACAGTTGAAATTATGGGGGAGATCCATTGCCAAATTGGGAGCAAATAAATAAATACAATTTTGAGAACACATTCTCCACGATATTGTCCATCTCATGATATATTTGATTGTTCAAAATATCAATTCTAGGGAAATTTATTCAATTTTGAAAAAATGTATAACTTAAATACGGTAGTTTTATCAAAATTGAATAAATTTCCTTACAATTGATATTCTGAGCAATTGAATATAAATCATGAGATAGACATTCTTGGAGAATGTATTCTTTATTTGCTCCCAATTCGGCAATGGATCTCTATCAAGATTTCAACTTTAGTCGCTCATATCGCAATAAGTAGAAATAATAATAACGTTTTTCCTTAGAAATATGTTCCATTCAGGAAGCACACAGTATCCGAAAAGAAATACTTTGAAAAATGTTACTAGTAAAAAGGTTTCCAAAAGCGTGGTGCACAGCCTTCATCGAAGTTGAGTTTTCATTCATTTTGTAACAAAATTCGAGTGAAATATTTTCACAAAAAATGCTTTTGTTATATGATTCTGTGTTTGAAGTATAGGTTAAGCATAGTTTGCATTAAAATTATGCAAATGGCACATGATATTCTATAAACAATACCTTAAAGAACGTATTCTAAAAATTTCAAGAATCTTTTCGCTACAAACTTGTATACTAATTTTTTTCAACTGAACTTCAAGCACTCATTCCTCAAAAACAATTTTTCTTTACGATTTTAATTTGTTATACAAATTCAAAAACTTGATAACATGAAATGAGTAAAATGTTTTTAATAGTCATTGATTAGTGTAACCTTAGCAAGCCAACTGATAACTTGTATTCCGATTTCAGGACAAATGTCCTTTTGAAAATAATAATTTAATCTAATGGCAGGATAATGAGTATGTGGAGTGGATGGGGATCTACATTCTAATTAGGAAAATTAAATACCTGTACCAGGAGGGCACAGCTTCTCTTCTTTGACTTCTTTCTTGGATGTTGAAGACGACCTCTTTTCATCTCTCTTTGAACTTTCTGATCGACTAGTTTCAGCTTTCCTCGTGGGCCACGATGTCTCCCCTTTAGCCTGATAAACACATAACCAACTCATTCAATATGCTATACTTGTTAGCACGATAAAAGCAAAATTAATTCATTGAATATTCTATAATGAGCTTTCTAATTCTAAGCATAATTAGTTTCGTCGTTCACAAATTCAAAATTGAATCCGATGAAAAAATGTCTAAATGAGGACGGCATTCGTATGTCTTGTTATTGACAGATTTATTATTAAACTTAATAAAATTAATTTAATGTAATTACTAGTTTCTAGTTTTTGGACAGAAAATCGGTCTTGAAAATTCTTGAAAGTGAAATGTAGCCTATATCTTTTGGGAATACATAATATATCTGTTCATAAAATTTGGAAGAAGAGCAGTTTTGGGCTAAGTCTGCTGCTCTCTCCCAGTCATTGCAATATGATTTATAATAAATTGTATCAATAAATGCAATAAATGTAAATTTGGAAATAACCGAAATATTTGGAGGATTTATTAAACAAAACTAATAAATACAAGTTTTAGGCAATAATATTGGCAGTTTCATTTGTTAGCTTGATCCATGTGATACCTTTTCAACAGAGATGAGTCTACCGTGAAGTTCGCTGAGATGCAGCTTGTGTACACAGCGCTCGGCGTCATCAGCTGAGCTCATCGTCACGTAGCCGTAGCAACGGGGTCCCGGAGTTTTCGTGTTGGTCACTATTTTCGCACTCACAACCTGACAATACGAAGGCATAAGGCTGTTCATTCAATTCACTCAATTCAAAATAATTCATTTCACACACAAAAACCAATACAATAACACAATCAAAGACAATATTATAATACTAGTAAAATGAATCATCGAGAATCATTGACATACATTTCAATTCATTGAATGGTTAATTCAATGAAGTGGAGTTCATCACTTTCAGATCAAGTCACCAAAACTACTTGCCCACAGTAGCAATCTAATTGACTATCATAAAAAATTATTATTAAATTCAATTAGTCATCTATATAATAAGAGAGATTAGGGTTGTGTTTGTTCGTTTGTTCGCATCAAAACATGTCAACTTGTGGATTGCATACCGCAAAAACGGGAATGATTTAGATCTCAAAATTTTGCACATAGATTCTAAAACTATCAATCTCATGCACCTCGAAGCCCAAATTTTAATTTTCCTTCTGGATTTTTCATAATAATTAATGTTCAAATATCATTTATGGGACATGCGGTTTCACCAATGATAGAAATATGATAGAAATTAAAAAAAAAACAACAGCTGTTCTATTATTGCTTTCTACTTTATTCCACTTAACCTCAATAATATTGTTTTGATAATTGATGAATAGTTTTAATGATATTATTATTATTATTAATATAATAATAGTATTGTTTTGATAATTAATAGGTATTTTCATTTTCACAAAGTCAGTATAATAATATGGTGAATGTGAAACACAGCTGCATCAAAGAAATCTCAAAAACATCTGTTTAGAAAAACATAGTTTTGAAACTTCGTTTTCCTGATGCAATGTTTAGGCCTACACGTGGCATGGATTATTAATTTTTCAGCTAGAACAGTTTTTTGAGACAAAGTGCTAAATAAATATCTACAGTTTTATCAATGCTGTATCGGCAATATCAATACGCTTGCAGTTAATATGGGCTTTGAATAAAGGTGTTGATATTTTTACATAAATTATTCTTTTCCATTTTTATTTAATTACAATTCCAAAATTATTCAAGCCCTGATAGAATGATTGACTCACTGTACTGTCAGTCGAAAATTTAAATATTGAAATTCAGTTCGCCTCGAGACGTCGTGGAGTAAGCATAGATTGTTTGTGTGCTCCCTTTGTTGTTACGATATATTTTTGTTTACCGGTTAACTATGTTGTGTTTGAAGTGTGATTAGGATGCTCCTAAACAAGACTTTTTATTATGTAACTCGTGTAACACAAAATGCCATTTTTTGTGTCAGTTAATGAAAGAGTCTAATTTTCGAAAAATGTCCATTGAAAATAAGGCCAAGTGGAAGTGCATAGCTTGTAAAACAGGGTCGGACGCATCGTCGGCTATCGCTGCGTCAGCGGCAGTACAGTCATCGTCTACTGCTGCGTCTGTGTCAACCGTGCAGTCATTGTCTACTGCCGGCGAGGATGGCTCTAGGGCAACGGCTGCTGATAACAGACAATCGCTTTCTCAATTGGATTCACAGGCTATTTCTCATGTCGTGAGAGAAATTATATGTGCTGAACTGTCTCCTACTTTCAAAGAGGATTTTTATTCTATGAAAGTCTCTATAGAATTCATGTCTGATGAGTTCGATTCGTTTAAAAACGAACTTGTCAGTTGCAAGGAGGAAATCAAATCTTTGAAGAAAGACGTGGACTCGTTGAAAAATGAAAATTTGAAGTTGAAAAGTGAACTGTCCGATATGCAAGGCTATACTCATAGAGAGAATGTAATTGTTACCGGCGTTCCAGAATCAAATAATGAATCGATGTTTGAAGTTTTCAATAAAATATCATCTGCTATCAAGAATCCAATTGATTCGTAGGGCCTCAGTGCCGCGCACAGATTACCATCAAGGGGAAAGGATCAGATCAAGCCCATTGTTTTCAAATTCGTCCGCAGACAAGATAAAGAAGACTGGTTGAACCATTTCAAACAGGCTGCGAGTCGCGATGTTGGAGATCCACGTATTTCAACTAAGATGGTGAATCGATCTTTGGCTGATGGTCGAGTGTGTGCTTATCAGTATCTGCCCCCCCCCTCTACAATGGAATTGTTCAGGGAAACGCGAAAACTAGCGATTCAGAAAGGCTATCAGTTCGTTTGGGTTAGAGACGGAAAAATTTTCGTGAGGAAGGAAGAAGGTAGGAAGTCGATACCGGTAAGAAGTGCAATGGACCTTGAAACCATCTAGATAGATAGCAAACATTGATTTTTCATCTGGTTAATGTTGGTTATTGATTTACTATGCCGAATCAGGATCATGATTTGTCTGAGGACATTTATGAAACACTTGAAGTTGATGATTTTTTTTTAGTTTTTCTCTGCAAGATAGTAATAACTGAATAAATATAATTCTTATGAACATTAGAAGTATTAAGAAAATTTTGATCAATTCGTTTATTATCTAAGTATAGCCAAATAAAATTTGACTTAATCGTTTCAACTGAATCTTGGATTTGTGACGATTCTGAATTTGATTTTAATTTACCAGGCTATAATAATGTTAATGCTGCATCTAAATTCTCAAGAAGTGATGGTATGTGTGTTTTTATAAATGAATCGGTAGTTTTTAATTTAAAGGAACTTATGATTGATAATGTGAATCCTCTGAGTATCAGTTGCAATATTGATGGTTATGACCTCACAGTGATCGCTTTGTACCGTTCTCCTTCATTATCTATAAATAACTTCATAAATAGTCTGGATAATCATTTGAAATCTCTAAAAAATCAACGTAATGTTGTAATCATTGGTGATATGAACTTGAATATTTTAGATAATACCAATCTCACAAATGAATATCTAAGTGTTATGCATTTAAATGGATATAAATCCTACATAAATAAACCTACAATATTACATAATTGTATAGATCATAATTGTATTTTTGAAACAAGATACTGTCAATGATGGTGAGGTTGTTGGTGCAATACTAAAAACATCCATAACCGATCATTATTCTACTTCTCTACACATTAATAAAGCCAAGCAAAGAAAAAACCCAGTCCTATAAGTAATGTCACTGAAATTAATTTGTCCAGTATCATTTCCGACCTAAAGAATGAAACATGGGAAGATATTTACAGCGGTGCTGATGATATTGATTCCCTGGTTGACACATTCATTAACAGGTTGACTTACTATATCATTAGTAATATAAGTAGTACTATAAGCATTCTTTCATTTTCAAAATTTTCCACAAAATGAAACCGTTGAAAAAATGGATTACTAAGAGTTTAGTTGAATCTATAAGAGAGATAATATGTATAGAAAACTCAGTAAACAACCGTTTAATATATAATTGAAAGAGGATTATATAGCGTATCGAAATGTACTGAATAATACAATGAAAAAGGCTAAGTCAGATTATTTCAAGCTGAAACTGGAAAATAGTAAAAACAACTCTAGAAAGACATGGGATTGTATCAATGAAATGCTTGATATAGATAAAAAACACGTTCAGCCAAATATAGATCCAGATATTTTTAATGATCATTTCACAAGAATTGGTGAAAAATATGCGAGTCAAATCCTTGATGATATCCATAATATTGAAATACCTGACTCATTATCCCCCAGTCCTAATAACAGCATTTTTTTCAACCCAACTAACAGCACTGAAATACTTGATGTGATAAAATCTTTGAAAAACAATGCAGCAACAGGTGTTGATGGTAAAAAAAATTCTCAGTTCATAGTTAAACCGTTGGAATATATAATTAATAAATGTTTTCTATCAGGCTACTTCCCAAAAAAGTTCAAAATTGCAAAAGTGATAGCTCTTCACAAAGCTGGTGATCATACACAACCCGGAAATTATAGACCTAAGGCCCGGTTGCACAAAAGCCGGTTAAATTTTAACTGTGATTAATTTCACGAGAACCAATCAGAGGAAGTCTTTTTGATAAGATGGCTTCTCTGATTGGTTCTAGTGGAATTAATCACGATTAAAATTTAACCGGCCTTTGTGCAACCGGCACTTAGTCTTTCAAGTAGTTTTTCTAAAATATTTGAAAAATTGATCAAAATTAGATTAGTTTGTTTCCTAGATAAAATAAAATTCATTCATAGTAATCAATATGGGTTTCAATCTGGTAAGTCAACCACTGATGCTGTTCTCCACTTAACTAACATCATAAATAACAATTTCAAATTCAAGCAAAAACACTATCAGTTTTTTAGACCTTGCAAAGGCGTCTGATTCCATACTACACAAAATACTATTGCAAAAATTACATAATTATTGTGGAGTTAGTGGCATAGCAAACGATCTGTTTGCGAGTTATCTAACGGATCGCTCTCAATATTTGACAATTAATGATAAAACAAGTTATAAACATCTTTCTGTATTTGGTCTTCCTCAAGGCACAGTCCATTCACCATTGCTCTTTTTGATTTATGTTAATGACCTTTTGAATCTGAAAATACCTAACTGCAGAGTAATTTCATTTGCTGATGACACGGCTCTTGGTTTTTTCTGGTGTGTCATGGGGGGATGTATATAACAATGCAAATGAGGGCTGAGAATTGTAAAATCATGGTTTGATAGACATGTACTCACCATGAACCTGAAGAAGACTAAATTTATTACTTTTCCTCCTACTGAAATAGGTCAACCAGTACAAACCTTGTCTTTACAAATGCATTCTCACGCTTTGTTAAATCATGTGGATTGTGATTGCCCATGTATTGAAAAGGTGAAATCCTTAAAATATTTGAGTATAATGATGGATGATCATATAAAATGGGATACTCATATTTAATATATGTGCAGACGGCTTGAATATCTAATTTATAAGTTTTATAAACTAAATCAAATAGCTGATATGGTAATAATGAAAAAGATTTATTATGCTTATGCGCAATCACTTTTCCAATATGGAATTGAGATATGGGGGCTGCTTATGATTTCCATAAATGAACAAATTATTCACATTACAGAAACACCTTATCAGAGCTGCATTAAGCAGGCCAAGATTGTACCCTAGTAGACTTTTTTCAAGAATTCCAGGTGCTTACAGTGAGGCAAACATATGTTAAAAGAATCATATTATTCATTAATAAAAATAGTGATACATTCAACTTGAGGAATCTATATATATAAAAGCGAAATGGCACTCACTCACTGACTGACTGACTGACTGACTCACTCACTCGCATAACTAAAAATCTACCGGACCAAAAACGTTCAAATTTGGTAGGTATGTTCAGTTGGCCCTTTAGAGGCGCACTAAGAAACCTTTTGGCAATATTTTAACTCTAAGGGTTGTTTTTAAGGGTTTAAAGTTCGTCTTTTAGCATCTATATTCTTCTTCTCCCAATCTCTTAATATTATAATTGAAATTTTCATATCATATGTTACTATAGAACTATAATCTAGATAGAGTACCTCTTCGAAACAGTTGTTAACTGGCAACTAAATTAATAATTTTGTCAGGTTGGCATTAAGTTGAGTTGACTTTGTTAGGTTGGCACCAAGTTGAAGATTTAAATGCATTTATCGCGGAAAAATTGATTGGGCACTGCTACTTCAATCCTGGAAATATTATATTACTAGCAGTCAGGCTCGCTTCGTTCGCCATATCCGTTTAGTCTGGACCCCCGACTGGATTGTCCTAATATATGATAAAAATGCCCAAATGAAAAATGCAGGCGAGCGAAGCGAGCCTGCTGATCTCATTCTTGGACGATCCAGTCGGTGGTCCAGGGGGCGGAGCCCCATGGCTAGACGGATATGGCGAGCGAAGCGAGTCTGACAGCTAGTAATCCATATAATTTGCGTCCCTCCAATCCATTACAATTTGATATTGACTTTACCAGCTCAAGTGTATATAGACGTCAGTTTGAATATCAGTGTTACTTGTTTGTAAATAAGTCCCAACTGAATTCATTATTAATAGAATTACAAAATCCATAATGAATCTCATACTGGATTGGATTAGGATAAATGTTTATTTTAAACTATCTATATCCATTATGTAGGGTTTCATTCTCGTGTTATAAATTTAAAAAAATATTTGTCATGGCTTCCTTGAATTGGTCTTTTTGAGTTTGTCATTTGCTTGTGATTTTGTTACTTTGTCTTATCGTTTGTAAGTATTGAGATGTGACCTGGTTTCCATAATTTTATTTATTCTTGTGGTTTGAATAAGCTCTTTTTCTTTCTATTTACATGTTTGCTGTACCTAGTTGTTCGAACTCAATGCCGGCGCACAAGTTTTCTTTGCCGGTAGTGCCATTTTGTAAGTTAGAATATTTATTTCATCAATCTGTATTATTTT
Organism: Nilaparvata lugens; assembly: GCF_014356525.2. Classification (NCBI taxonomy): domain Eukaryota; kingdom Metazoa; phylum Arthropoda; class Insecta; order Hemiptera; family Delphacidae; genus Nilaparvata; species Nilaparvata lugens. The sequence goes on from NC_052507.1 coordinate 52,314,596, forward strand.
ATGGCAAATAAATGAATTTGAAATGAGGGGAATTTTGGTGAGCTGAACAAAAAAATAAGGTCCTATGCACCTTTTCAATATTTCTTCAAATGAAAAATGAGTTTTGTGGGTTGTCAAAACTCCCCCTGGAAGGGAAACTATTCAACTTATCCATCTTTTAGTAAAATGACAATGATTACTGCATTGAATAACATGTTTCTTGCCAACAATAGAACTCTTTGTGAATTTAGATATGACCTACACTGAAGATTTATAAAATTCTATTAATTAAATACATGGAAATCGAAGTATTTATTTCATTCAGTTTATGGTTAGTTGATGAAATCGATTATCAATAGAAGAAAAAAGATTGTAATTTTATCAGTACATTAGTTGAATGAATTGTTGTTGTACTGAGTTTTTGGTCAACAATATTTTTATATTGGTATTTATCCATTCATTATTTTTCCAGAAGTTTTTTATTTGAATTAGAAAATATTTATCAATTCATCATTCATAACAATGAATTGTTCAAAACATGAATTTACTCAAATAAAAAAGACCCATATACTTTTGTTTTCATGTTTGCATGTTTACACTTGTGATGGATAGCCAAAATTGTAGAGCAAACTGCACAGCGAATTGTAATGGAGGACTCTGATTGGCTGAAAAGTTCAGCGTTCGGAGTGCGGTACGGCGAACAATTAAAACAGAGGCGAACGGTTCGGAGTACTGTACGGCGAATGTTTAACAGCTGATTTCTAACTTTATGAAACATATGCTCATGTTCGCTGAAAGGTGCTATGTTCGGTGGAATGCACTGTTTGCTGCACGGTTCGAGGTTCAGCTCAGCATGTGTGGTCGCACCTTCAGATGTTACTGGACATTTATACAGTTCACAGGCCAAATCAACATAATAATCTATACTATAATAAAGAAAAGAACTGGCTTATACACGTACGAAATAGGAAAATTATGTTTGTCACATAATCACGTCTTAACTACTGGACTGATTAACTTGAAATTTTGCATATAGATTCTTAATTAACCGAGAATAGTTTTATAGGCCTATTTTCGATTCTTCAAGATTTGATTACATCAACTTTTCAGTTCGTCAAGTTTTCAATTTGTCATGCTTCCAGTTGTTGTATGGAAGCAGCAGTTTTAAAAGGGAAATTAGAAGATAGGTATGATTGGGAATCATATTAGAATAATAAAAACAGGTTTTCCGTCGCACCCAAATTTCGTCCACCATTTTTGAACCGCCATGTTGAATTCATCTTTGCTCATTAAGTAACTAGAGCTAGGACTACTATCTAGCATATTCGCTTTCTTGAATGTGAATTATCCTTAAGTGTTCTCTTAAATGAGTGAGACTTTGTTCAGCGTCTAATTTGTAATTCACCTATAAGTTTGTTAATTTATTGATAATTTATTATTTAGGTTTCTGATGGTACACCATTAATGGTTAAACTAAATTTGAAAATATAAATACAGTAATCTTGAAAAAATACAGTCCCTTGAAAACGTGCTTGTCGAACATTTTGTCAAGTGTAGATGCTCAAGATGACAATATTTCAAAAAGAATAATAACTTTTTTGGGAGAGAGAAAGGTCCCACCTGACGAGTGATTTGGATTTTGCCTTAAAAGATGTTGGTAGCTCACCTTTCCATACTTGGAGAAAATAGACTTCAGATCGTTAGCTCTTGTTGACGAGGACAGCCCACTGACCCAAAGATTCCTAGTGACTGATCCAGATATCTTTTCATTTTCTAAAAACAAAAACCACGAGATTTATGGAAAAAACGAATCAAGGTCGTAGCTGAAGCACTAAAATAATGCCACAACTCTATCTTGACAAAATCTAAAAGGCTAACATAATGTGATAGTATAAAATGAGAATAATAAAATAGAAAATATAAATACAGGAATTCTGTAAATTAACTGGAAAAATATAAAAAAATGTTGTAATTTGATAGCTGAATGGCAAATATGCCACTGAACATAAAACTACAGTATCAATCTTACTTTGAAACTACTTCTAATGCTCTCTAAAGAGGATCCTGAAAAATCATCAGACAATTTAAAATTTAAATTACTAATTCAATCATATAAGAATTATTATAATCAACTTACTCAATTTATCATCAGATGAACTGGTGTGCTTATCATTTGTACCACTGTTGAAAAAACATTAAAAGGAATAATTAGTAATGAATAAAAACAAAATATACTGAAATATTAATGAGATTCGTCAAAATTTGAAAAACATAGCTTTAAATTAATACTAAACACCTAGAATCAGTTACTCTGTTTTTTGTGAAACATTATCAAAACTCAACAGATTTTGCTTCATCTGAGTAACGAATTATTGCGAGAATAACGCGCACTCAAGGTGAGAGAAAGAAGCATTTCCACATTATGAGAATGAACGAATTTCAAAAAGTGTGAAAATAAAGACTTAAAAAATGTGGATAATATGACAAGCGTTACTCAGACAAATATGATTATTCATAATATAGCTCAACAACATAATTATTATTAAACTGTATAATATTTAGGTAACAAATGAATGATAATTAATTACTAATATGGTATTTAATTGAAATATTATTCAGCTGGATTGGCACACAACAATGATAGTGAAAACGCAATTGCCATTCAGCCCGGTTGACTGAGTATGAATAATCCCACATTAACTTATGGCATTTATATTTTCACTGTTCACTGTTACTGTTGTGTGCTGTTGTGTCCAGCATTGAACAAATGAATGCATTGTTCCATAATGAAAGCATAATTATGAGGAAAATACCAGGGGTTTGGTATCTTAATTTAGACGTTATATTATTTTTGACATGAGACGCCTCAAGACAACTTACTCTAGATTTATGAAATTTTGAAAATAAAATTCAGAAATTGATATGAAACGACCTTGGAATTTTCTTGAATGCCTCAAGAATTAATGAATTCATGTAAATGTAATTTTCTGGTAGATATCCAAATTCATGTTAGTCTTTCAATTTCAACATTTCCTGGAACTCAATGGTCTCAATTAAACAAGCAAAGAAAACATCAATTCCATTTTTCACTAGTCAGGTGATTAATAGAATAAGCTTTCTCAACGCAAACTACTGAATTTATGGAAGTTTTTTTCTAGAGTCAGCTAAAGAATAATATTTGATTATTCATTTGGTTATTTTTATTGATTATACGAGTACAATATATTTCCCAAATTTTCATTTAATTATGCATTACTTCTTGGGATATTCGAATATTTCAGTGATCAAATTTCATTACCCTTTACCCTTACGAAAACTGATTATAATTAATTTCCCTCAGTATAGCTATGTCAAGAATTGCATTTCCAAGATACTGTAAAAATAGATCAGAGAATGTAAACAAAAAAGTAAGTGTAGGTTAAATCATGATAGCTGCACAATCAACAGTAAACAAATGAAAAAGATTACTTTGCATTCGATTAGAACAGAAATTAAAAAATACTTTCAGATTTTCTCAAGTGTTCTATAAAAATTGATATCCCTTCCTAAACAACTATGTTTCAACTGTTTGAATACATACTTGTGGCGTGCAAGTACATCATCTACATTCAACTGCAGTTAAGTGATTACATCTAATGGAATCGGTACCACGATAACCAATCAAGAAACCGGACGTCACTTGAACGCGGTTACATTCAATAGACCTTCGAGCAAACGGACCTTACATTTTCTAATAGTTACCGTGACGTCTAATTTTCAATTATCTAATTATCCTTCTCATCATTATACCTTAATACTTTGTAATTTTCATGGATTTTCAATTAGATACTTTGTACACCTCCAAACCTATGAAAATAATGAATTTATTGGTTTTCAATCAATACGCCAGCTTGATTGCAGAGTGGTTGCAGGTGGCAGCTACACGAGACGTCCTCAGTTAGTGTGGTAGAGTGGGGTAGGGTGTGGTGGCTTCCTCTCTCCCTCTCTCTCCAGGCAGTCAAGGCGGGTCGTCCTCCTCACACGTGTGTGACGTGGCTTGCTTCACTACAAACCAAGGTGCAGCGTAGGTGTGTCAAGTAGGTAGTCGTGAAGAAACCTAAATGCTGATCAACGTAAAGCTATCGTGGCACCAACCTCTTCCGGTCCGGCTTCTGATCGTCGCTTCTTGCCTTGCTGCCGCCTCCCGTGGCCGCCTGCGACTTGTTGCTTACGCCCCCGCCCCCGGCGCCACCTCCGCTGCTGCCGCCACTCTTCTTCTCATCTGGGACATGGACAACCAACGCAATAAGAAGAAAGCCGCTGGAGACTGCGCTGTAGTGCAGTGCAGAGCAGTGCAGCTTCTAGTAGCTCTCCATCTCAACATCTTCTGGCTCAAATTCGCTCAACGCAATCAAAATTATTCATTCAAGAAGTTGAAAAGCACAAATTAATCATTATATAAAGCATTACTGTGTAATCTTGACGAAAATATAATATATGTGCAACATATGTTTAATCCAAGGCTACGGCTGATGATGATTCTCATATCACTGAACTGTCCAGTGTTAGAGACAGCTACCGAAAATAATAACCACTATCAAAGGCAAAACAAGGCTAACCAACAGCCCCAGTACGAGGCTGTTAATACAATAGGCACTATGGTAGTATCCTCAAGAGGAGGCTGATTCTCAAACATTATTGGTATTATTGTGCGAGTTCTATCGCTCAAATGCACAACTGAACAGTGGAGGATGTTGAGTCCATTCAATCACACAAAACTTTCACAATTAACTATTTTCCTTTTGAAACTGGCCTCTGCCATCAGATGATGGCTGCTGCTTATCCGTCGAGTTGACTTGTTGCACGTATCATCTTCATCTCTTCTAGTCGGTGGCGAGTGGCTGGTTTGCATCTAGGTGGAGTCGATATTTTGGAGTGGTGGATTCGGAGACTGTTGGGCCAGCAACTAGATCTCGATTGGCAGGCACGAAATCCGTGATGATATTTGAGCTCTCCACTTGCAGTAAAACTTCAAACTTTCACAGGTTATGAGTCCATTGCAACCGCTGTCAGTTGGCATGAGCGATAGCTCAAAAACTAACACATTCATTCACAAGTATCGTTAAATCTACAAACTTAATTTTCTCGTATTTCAAAGCTACATTACATACAGCTTTAAGCACTACAATTTCCCATAGAAAAAATATTTAAAAATGATTTCAAAAAACGCCTTATTAACAAAAGCTTTACATTTTCTGTATCCAACATGCAAATTACTTACCCTTTCCCACTGTTTTTTGATTAGGTTCTTCCTGAAAAACAAAACGAAAACATCATTAGTTACAATGGTGAATAATTTTGGTCGAAATGAGAACATCTAGTGGATTTAATTATGACAAAATAATAATCATTCTATTTCCGTTGTTATATTTTTTCAAATAATTTTTCTAATATAAATTTGATAGGATAATACTTTTAATTATTTTTTAATGGAACTTTACAATTATTATATTTGCGTTTTTCACACCCTTGCGGAGCGCGGATAGGCATGCTCGTGCTTGTGTACAATAGATACTGTATGCTTCAAGTTCAACTTGAATTTTATCTGAATTTGAAATTCATAGTTTTTATATTATTTTTGAACTAAAAGTTGGACTAAATGGTGATTATAGAAGGACTTTAGAAAGGTGACATTTAGTTACAAAAAACTTCAAGTTTTGGGTGTTATTTTGGTTTGATGTGACAGCCGTTGGTAAAGCGACATACATCCCACCGATAATCGATTTCTTGCTACACTCGTACCAGCATATCAGGCGTAACTTGTACAATGGCTGTCACATCGAACCAAAATAACACCCAAACCTAGAGTTTTGTAACAAAATGACACCTTTCTCAATTTTGTAAGTAATTTCAATAAATATTTATGTGCTTTAAAAGTTGTTAAGTCCTTTTATAGTCACTCTGTATATTATGATTGGTATATTATTCAATATAAACCAAATTAAACCAATGACATGTTCAACTGATAATTAACCAATTTTTTGAACATTTTAAATCGGTGATACGATCAATCCTCTAATTTCTAATTCGATCCTAATTCAAGTTATTTAAAAAAATGGAAAATTCCAAACTAGATAATGTATCTTTGTACCCCAGTGTTGAAAATGCACCGAAACCTATGTAATTGAGATCAAGAGAAAAACATATGAAAATGGCTCATTTGAAATCTTGAAGGATTTTCATCAATAGAAAAAGCTATTATATTTGTTACGTTTAGACTATTGAGCGATAGGACGATATCAGAGCCTAGGCTATATTCCATCAAGACAATCCACAACCGACTGTCAGTTTGTCTCTTCACAGCTCTCCTGACCAACCAAATTATCAGAAAATATGCAAAATACAACCGTGGCTTGAATGAAAATTGAATGTTTTGATAAAGATGAACTAGAATTAGAATCAAATCAAAACAATTATATTTTTACCTCTTCAGCCAACAACTTTTCTTCATCTTCACCAATAGTTAGGTTTATATGATCTTCATTGTCCAGAGTACCGTTTGTTTCAGCTATACTATTATCCTGTAAAATCAACACACATTACAACGTATTCAAATGCCAAAATACTGTACTGTACTTGTCGGATTAATATTATCATTAATTTGTTTACTATAATTATTCGTTATTCATGCAAATGTGACGCATTCATGTACAAGAAAACATTGCATGTCTTGAAAAAAGAGATTGATTGATTGCCCAGTACAAATTTATTATCATATTCAATCAAAATGAAAAATATTTCAAAATATCATTCCTTGAAAAGTTAATTCAATGTAGACTATAAGCGCTGCTCCAAAAGTATTAAAATATACATTATTTGTTGAACAGAAATTTAATATTGTTTCTATCATCTTGATGAGATAAAAGTTATGCAATTGTGGGCTGAATTTATAAATGATTCACAAGATCGTGTTCAGCAAAGCATGCTTAAAATCGTTGAAGCAGATATTAAAATCGATCAGTAGAACAGAGAACAAGTGTATTTTATCCCTAGTAAGACAATCGGCAAGTCACAATTTTATAAAATTGAAATAGAAAAAATTAAAATTTAATATAATACAGTGATATTTTCTTGTCATATTTAAAAATATATACATCGTTAACCCATTTAATTCGAGATGTTCCATTGATTACATTCCCTCGTGGTTAGGAGACATAAAAATATAACCTCGCCATTAGTTAACAGCTCGCCCATAAATAGATGTTCGTTGCAGAGTCGTTTGCTAGACCCCTTTTAACTATGGCTCTGATAAGGCACACACAGAAGTCACACTGCTGCTCATACCACTTTTTGCATGGTATACTTCTATCCAACTAATGTTTTGGCAACGGGGAGAGAATCACTGTGAACAGTTCTTCCAAACCTCCAGTCGGATGACGTCACAGCATGGTGCTTGTTTATCACAACACTGCTGCCTGCTCTGCTTATTATGTTTTTGATGTTTGGAGGTTACGAATCGAAATCGTAAACTGCAGAATAATTTGTAATTATTTTTAGTTAGTTTGATTTTTTGATAGCTATGAATGAATTAAGTAAGATAAAATTAGAGGTAGAAGTAAAATAAGTGACTGGTGTATTTATTATTGTATAATATTAAAAAAAAATTGACCAGAATTATTTCATTGTCCTCTGGCATTTTGATATGTCTTGGAAACAAAGCAGCCAGTTTACAAGATACATTTCTAATGACTCTACATACGGTGCTTATTATTAAACTTAATAATAATTGATTATTCAAATTTATTAAATTATACAATTTATTAAAAATTGTATTACATGTAATGTTTTCGGACCATTTTCCTCTATCCTTTAAAGCATGCAAACAAGTCAACATAAACTTAAAATACACTTGGCGCGAATGTATAGTGGATTTATAAGCACAATTTTGGGCATTCAAATAAAGAGCACTTTTAGTTATTGGTAGCGTCAGATGATGTCATCTGCCTGTAGGTTTTTCGTCTCTGCAACGGAAAAACGTGTTTGTTGGCGCACTGTTACCTATCGGCAGAGCAATAGCTAACAGAACGACTCTGCAACGAAATTGGCCTGTTAAATAGTTAAGTCCACGCTGTTAACTATGGGCGACGCTATTTGTCGACTCTGCAACCGGGCATTAACTACACAACAACATTATAGCTTCTCAGTTTCAAAGAATCTTGTATCACTTATCAAATGTGGATTGATATTAGACCAAAAACTAAGATAAGAGAAACATTGAACACAATGAATACTTACCTCTTTTACTGGTTCTTTTTTTACAGGGGGTTTCACTTTCTTAGCAGGTGCTGCCTTGGTCGGAGAGGGAGTCTTTCTTTTTTGGGGATTGGCGTTTGCAGTAGTCTGCTCCTTACTGTCTTCCTTCACTTCATTTTCTTCTTCTTTTACTACTTTCTGCTCTTTTTCTTTTCCAACTTTCTCCTCTTCTTTTCCTTCTTCTTCTTCCTTCAGCTCTTCCTCTTTCTCAGCTTCTTCGTCGACTTTCTCTTCTTCCACGTTCTTGTCTACTTCCTCTACTTCCGCCTCATCCAACACTAGCTGTTCTTCTTCTTCTTCTTTTTCTTCTCCATCCACTTCCTGCTCTTCCTTCACAGGTTCACCTTCCATCTCTTTCTTCTCATCTTCATTTGTTTGCTGAGCAACCTCATTTTGTTGTTCTTCGTTATCTTCCTCTAACAACCGCTTTTCTTCTTCATCTTCATCTATAACTTCATCTTTAATGACAAGATCTGTGAAAAATGTCGGAGTGATGGAATCGTCGTCATCTGCCTTTTCGTCATCAACTGGCTCTTTCTTAACGTTAGTTTCCTCGACCTGTGATTCCAGTTTCTGTGCTGGATCACTTTTAATACCTTTCCCATCATCCTCGCTTACTACAGTCTCGGAATCTTCACTTTCAACCCGTCCTGAAAAAAAGTATTTATTAATTCGACTCATACTGTACAAGTATTGTGCATCCAAATTGATCATTTTTTCAAATACACAGCTCAATTTTTAATGCTCCTCAAATACGTTACATTATCAGTAAATATTATTGCATTTAACAGTGATTTAATTATTTTTCAAATACAAAATTTATTATTAAATAATACATAGATAATCTAGAGAGTAGATAATATTGCTTTGTAGTGGATTAATTTTTTCATCCAATTTATTACTAAATTACAATGTACCACACCAGCAATTCAATACAGGTTAAGCCGGCTCCAGACACGCATAATTCGGCAAACACCGAGCAGCGACTCGCCGAATCGCTAGTAGTGTGGATGGATGTTTGTCTATTCAGCAAGCAGCGAAAATTCGTGCTCGTTGTTTCAGCCGGCTCTAGACATGCGGCATTCGGCGAACACCTAGCATTCTCGCCGAATCACGAGTAGTGTGGATGGATGTTTGGTATTCGGCAAGCAGTGAACATTCGTGCTCGTTGTTTTCCCGGTCAGTGTGGGACTTTTGAACACATCAAAGTGGACGAATGTTCATGTGAAATGTACATACCATATGTTAATATAGAACTATAATCTAGAGATACTACCTCTCCGAAACAGATGGTTAAAATTGGTAACGAAACTAATACCCAGTCCAATTTAGTAATGTTGGCATTAAGTTGAGGAAGGTTTCTAAACAAGATTTGAGTTCTGTCACTTTATTATCATGGGCGTACAAGGAAAATGCACTAAATGCAATTCTTCCAAACTTTGATTTTTCATTATTTTTTAATTAATTCTATAAACTATCAAATATCAATATCAAATCATCAATATCAAAAATCAATATCTATCTATCAATATCAAATCAAATAATTATCAAACAAATGAAGAATATTTCATTTCTTGCAGTATGATATTATTTTGTGAAAAACCACTATAAGGAAATTATGATTGATGTTAGAAATTAGAAATTGATTTCCTGAAAATTTACTTTTATGGACTTAGTGGATTTTCCTTGTATGCCCATGTATGTTAGTAAGAAGTTAAAGAACTTATCTATATTATAATAAAGAAAAAAACTGGCTTATACACGTACGGGATAGGACAATTATGTTTCATGCATCATCACGCCTAAACTACTGGACCGAAATTAACTTGAAATTTTGCATATAACTAGACTAAAGCTGGGTTACCTGCTATTAACAAAATGTTAATAACTCAATTCTTTTAGATTCTATTAGATTGAACGGAAATTGACAAACACATATGTTTATCATGTGTATGATAAGTTATGTTCAATCTAATAGAATCTATAAGGATTAAGTTATTAACATTTTTGTCAATAACTTTGGTGTAAACGTAGCTTAAGATAATTTTAGGCCTACCTCAAGCTCTTCAAGATTCTACTAAATCAAGTTTTTAATTGGTCAACTTTAAAAATAGACCCTTGCTGAGCACGGGTTACCTGCTAGTTAATGAATAATTCAAATCTTGATAAAAACTAGATAATAACCAGTCCCGTCCAGGTTACTGAATCATTTAAATGTTTTATTAAAAATTTCTACAAATATTACATAGGGTTAGTTTGGTTTATTTATAGAAGCAGGATAAGCAAGACGAGCATCTTCAATATCGAGATCCATGTTTATTTATTTATTTGGTTAGCAAAAACAATATAATGATCGAAAAAGAAAAACAGGCTATCGCCTAAAACTTTTCCAATTTCCTAATTTAGTTTCAAATTGTCCAAATATTATACATAGGTTATGTCCATTTCAATTTCTACACCAAATCACAATCTGGGAATATAAATTAGAATAAAACAAACAATTTCAAATTTGGATAGATTGATAGTAAATCTTTCGTAAAAACATGAAACAAACTTTAAATTCACAAAATGAAGAATGAATCCACTTAAATTTTGAGCTCGAAAATATCACGTTTCTCCTTAGCTACATAAATAATAACAGCTGTTTCATGCTGACAGTAGATGACATTCAGTTGACGAGTATTTGCTATTCCCAAAACTAGCAAGTGCTCGGCAAACCACGCATGTGTGTAGATGTGTGCTCGTTAATCGGCAAATATCAAGGCGAATAGTTCGCCGAACGCTGCTTGCCAAATGACGCATGTCTGGAGCCGCCTTTAGCCGAGACGACTAAGGCGTTGCAACCTTCAGTCTGCTAGCGCTACCTGGTCGTGGGTTGAAATCCCGCCGGTATAGACGTTAGATAATTTCATATTAACCCACAAACTTACCATGCTGAAACCTTATGTGTGCTTCATCCACAATAAAAAATAAATAAATATACTAAAAAAGAATGACTGTATAGTATTTATCAATTTATTACTTCAAACTCAACTCCTCAAATCTATTGAAAAAAGTTAGCCTTTTTAGTTCCGCATCGACATGTTGGCCCAATGAAGGCCAATGACGACCAGCGCCAGTGTGTGGAAGGGTGGTTTGCCACAGCTGGCCTTCATTGGCCATTCCTCCGATTTTTGCCGAGCGGAGGCCAGCCCAGCGTAGGCCAACGAAGGTCAGTGCAGGCCAGCACTGCAAAACCACCCATCCACACTAGTCAACCAATGCGTGTTGTTTCCTGTAGTCGTCTGCTCTGCTGGTTTTACTGTGTAATTGAGTTGCTATAGGTCTAATTGTTATTCGTTATTATGACATTACTTTTTTTGTTTTTTTTATAGTGTTAATTATAGTTATTTTAGTCATTATAGTGTTATAGAATATATTCAATTTTCATGATGGATAAGTCGCCGACTACCGCTGGCCTTGATAGGGGGCTGGTGACATAGCAGTGTGGATGGCAAGACCAACGCAGCCAAGAGCCAAGCTTACCAGGCTGAGCCAGCGACTGGGCCAACATGTGGACTATAGTGAGATCTACGTTATAATGATAGAAGAACAAAGTTGCCGATTTTCTATAATTTGACTCCATTTTGCCACAGAATGTAGCCTACTAAAACACAGCTATCTATATTAGATAGCTACAACTAAAATTGTCTCATTTTTAATCCAATATTAGTCTAAATTTTCTTTAATAATAATCAATTCAATGCCAAATAAATATATTACATTCATAAATAAAATGCCTGTCCCTTTTCATAATTTGATTCAAAAATTTTATAACTGAGATCAGATTTTCATTCTCACACACACCTGAATTCTTAGGCGGCTAATTTAAAAGCTTTGACACAAAAATCCGAAGTGCAAATCAACACAAATTAAGTTATTTGGTAGGTATTGTTGTAAATGTGCTTTTGTAATTAACACTCTATTCATTAAAAGTTTGCATTCATGAACAAGATAAAAATAAAATACTACATCATATCTCATAAAACTCCAACTAGTTATTTACTTGTAAACGTTCGTTGCTAAAACAGTCACCTTGGCAACCGTGTTCACATGACTAGTTTCCATGTAGGGGATTTGCTTACATCATTATCCCCCCTTAGGGATTTTGGTCTTAAATATCCAGATTTCTCTGATAAGGTGCTAGACGATTAATGTGTACAACCTTTGGTTTGGTTCTTCATTCAGTTTTCTTGATCCTGTACGCAAAATCCTCTTCACAATGTAGAACGGGCCTTCCCTTGCCCTTTCTAATTTTGAGCGAACTTTTTTTAAATTGCCAAATTTAACTCTTGCAGCTACAATCAATTTGGACTCCAATAAAACTCAAACAATTTTTAAAGGAAATCAAACAATTGGATATAGCAACATTTGATTCTCCACTTTGTTAGCTTCATCGAGTCCCCACCAACGATGTCTCAAACCTCTAAATTGAACAATACTCTGCTCAGTCATACCTCAGGACAGACACACTTCCTCACTGCCAGACAGCCATGCTCAGTACCAACCTAAAAGGCTCATCAAAGCCCAGAGCAAACTAATAGGTATGATTCTTCTAAAAGTCATCTAGCATCTTTTTTTTTAAACCATCAACACTAAAATAAATATTCTCAAACGGTTTTAAAACTTTCCTCGATTTCCTGTTGCAAATTTTGTCCCATATTAGATACGAAATCTAGCATACCTTCTTTTATCGAATTTGCCATCTCGTTGAATGCTTCCATTTCCCTTTTTGATCTTGCTCTTGTTTTTATGTAAAACTTTTTTTGAGTACGGTAACAAACTTTTAGCAGAATTATTTTTTAATAATTAAATCTCACTTCTGACACTAATGTTGTAAATGTGCTTTTGTAATTAATACTCTATTCATTAAAAGTTTGCATTCATGAACAAGATAAAAATAAAATACTACATCATCTTTCAACAACTCTCATAAAACTCCAACTAGTTATTTAATTGTAAACGTTCGTTGCTAAAACAGTCACCTTGGCAACCGTGTTCACATGACTAGTATCAATACCTACTATTACTTCAGGCTCCACAACTGATTCAATACCTACTATTACTACTAAGTAATAGCATAGAGAAACGATAGCATAAGCTATTGTTTCTCTATGGTAATAGTAGGTATTGACTGATCTCTAATAAACTATGACGTCATCACATGTAGATCGATGATCTACTGGCGGTGAGCAAGCGAAATAAGAGCGCTGATGCTTGTTATCACATCTGATGGTAATCAACAAAATTGGAATTACAAATTCAATTTCACGGTCTTCCATTTCAATTAATATGGTTTGTTTATCATTCTTCTAATATTCGTTTGTGTAAAGTAGTAATGAATTTGGGGTTTTAGATCATGGGATACTGTTGTGTACCTAATAATTGTCGCGCGAATTATAACAAGACTCCAAAAGTTTCCGTACGGTATTTTCTTTTTCGAAAGATGAAACTTTGAAACGAAAATGGATACGAGCGAGAAGAAGGAAGAACTTCAATTCTACAAAACAACGGTTCACATGAAGTGTAGAATAACAGTGTAAATAAAGTGTGAGTAGAAAATTTAATCAAAGTGTAAAAGAACAGTGTAAATATAATGTTGAATGAAAAAGACTAATTATCAATTAAGTGTGAATAATTACCACAATATCAACTTCTCAACTACACAAAAAGTAAATAGAATGTGAAATAACAGTGTACGGTAATTAGAGTGTGGAGGAACAGTGTAAATAAAGTGCGTGGACGAATTTTTTAACTAATAATTTAAAAAGTAAATGAAAGGGTTGGAACTGTTCATAACATCCTAATATTAAAGGTTTTACCTAACTGAAAAATATTCTCCTGATGGGATTCTTTGAACCACAGATTTATTGTGTTTAAGTTTGTGGGAGCCTCTTTTCTAAAAAAGAGTTACATCTAATTTGGTTTATCTTTGATTTATATTTCCTTCGATTCTGATACAGGTTATTATTAAGTATTTTTGGTTGAGATGAATTTATCAATAGCTCTATCACTGAATCGAGAAGGCCTATGTCTATCAAGCTGAAAGTATGGATAAATTATTGCATTTGTGGAATAAAGTGTTCTTATTTCAATAAAATCTCAATTTAATAAAATACAAATGTCTTTAATCTAAAATTTTGATAGTATTCTATCCAATAAAAAAATGATACAGTAACAAAAGTTACATTGATAAGCTAGTATAAACTACTATGATCTAGGAAGAATCAATCTACATGTTATAAAGTCATTAATTAGTTGTGGGGCCTGAAGTAATAGTAGGTATTGCTAGTATCCATGTAGGGGGTTTGCCTACATCAGTATTCTATTTCAATTTATCTTAAAAGTGATAGCAAAATAGAAAAACAACCTTTCAATATTTCAACTGGTACCGGTAACTGAAGTCTGTTTGTAAGAACGGACAAAATCCAGGAAGGTCAAGTTATCAACTTACATATAAAATGTAATTTTAGGTATAATGTTTTTCATACGGTACGGTAATATCTCAAAAAATTCAAAATAAATTTGAAAAATAAATTATGCGACTCGATGGCATGCATACTCTAGTACCGTATTTTGTTAAAATCAAAATAAATATCGGGGGACCGAGCTTTGCTCTGGAGAGTAAAAGCATAGAAAATTTGTAAGGAAAGATTGAATTTATATTTTATATTTATTCATTTTCTCAGTTGTACAATTATTTTTACAGTTATATGAGGAGGCACAACAGGTTTATACCCAAAACTGTCCCTTTTCAAATGTATACTAAAGTCCAAATCAAAATCTAGATTAAGCTACTATCACTCATCAAAATAGCAATTTATTCAGACTTCAAAAAAACAAACACATCATCAATATTAAAAATAGATATAATATGAATTCAATTCAGAATAATATACTATGTTTGCTACAATATTTGTTAATATAATATGATTCAAGATTCGATATGTATCACTAACAGCATCTAGTTACTAATTTGGACTTTCTGAAGTAAACATGTTTTCTAAAAAAGAGAAATAAACAAAAATAAGTTTATCTTGCTGAATTTTTCTTCTTGTGAGATCAGCTGGATGATCCCACACACATGCACTCGTTCACTCTCTTCCATTACGGTATCAACAGACGACAAAATTTCTAGTTGTTTTTCCAAGGACGTATTTATCCTTTTAATGTCCTTCAGCAAGTTATCCAAGGGTTGAGACTAAGTGCAATCAAATCTTCATATCATAAACCTACTTTGTTCCAAATTTCGTAAAAATCGTTAGAGCCGTTTTCGAGATCCGTTGAACATCCGTTGAATGAAATATGTACTCATATAACCACATAACCAAATAACATATATATATATATATATATATATATATATATATATATATATATATGCAACATATAATAAGCAATTTATATATATATATATATATATATATATATATATAAATTGCTCGCTTAATATAATAGGAAATAGGATACTTGGCGGATGACCTGAATATTGTTTGTTTACATCTGTACAATTACTGTCAAAAGTAAGAATAAGCAAACTGTCAACATTGCAAAGCTAGAATAGCACTATGTGTTTTGTCGAATGATAGAAAAGGATAGCAAGACTATTGTCAATCAAATACTGCCATTATAACGTGGACCTTACCATAAGAAGAAACATGAGACCCTAAAGTTTAGTTTACTGTTCTGCTTTCTTCCATATTTCAGGACATGCGCTGAAAACTCTATCTTTCTCTATCTTTATTCATGTCCTTAATCTTCATTGCAAGAGAGAAAATGGCTGTTTTTTAGTACAGATTTTATCTATACTTCCTTATCACTTCTAACATTTGTATGATTAAAATATGTCAAATTAATATTAACTATTGAAATTAACTTAGACTTACTTCCTTTCCTGGCTGGAGATGCTTTTGGGTGGGAGAAGATAAATGTTTCAGGATCATGACCCTCGTCTTGTAACGCCTGAAAAATAAGCAATTAAAGAATCATTTTCCTGCATTTCAATTTGATGGTTTGAATGTAATAGCCTGTAAAACAGTATACCAATGTAAAATTTGATTGTAGATGCAAAAATGCATATCTTACTCAGCTTATTTTGAGTAAAGATAATTTAATGTTAGTTAGTATAGGAAGAGTAACTACAACCATTACACATCCTATGTTACCGATACTCAAACTGTTAAGTTGGATCAATATTTATTCAAATTTCATACATCATAAACAACTGGATTTGCAGCAAATCATTCTAATAATTTGTTATCTAAGATACCGTAGATAGTATGCCGGCTTTGATGTTAAAGATTAACAACTATTATAGTTCAAAATGGTGTCAAAGTAAAACGTTTTCAAACGGTCAAAATCATTTTGTGCTTTCTTTTTCAATATTTGTGCGTGATTTAGCTGCAGTTCATATATTCTTATATTTATATGTGATTTGTAAGCCACATTCAATAGGTTTACCTGAATGAACTATCAATCAGTTTTTATAACCTGTGTTAATCGTTGCTACGTACTAGGCCACACTAAAGGTTAGGTTTTGTTTGAGCTTGTCAGCTTTTACTTGAACTTTTTTATTTTTGCTGACTGAAGTAACTCTTAATCTTTCTTCAACCTTTTAGTACTTTGTTAGTTTTGAAATTAGATATTTTTCTTTTTCGAATCTACCGTTTTAGTTTAAATGAAGCCAAAACAAAAAAGACCAAATAAAATTATTCATCGTGTGGGAAATGTAGTAGCCCGGTTCTAAGTACTGAAGGAGGTTTATTTTGCGAAGGCCTTTGCGAAAAATGGTTCCATATTCGGTTTGTTAATATGCCATGCAGTAATTATAAAAAGATAGAAACACTTGGCGGAGCTCTCATATGGTACTGTCCTGAATGTAAAGTTACTTCTCTGTGACTACAATCATGTCCAGAGGTAAACCTATCAATCAGACAATGGATTCAAGCAGATCTCGAACATGTGAGGCAAGGCAATGGTTCAACAATCACAGGTTGAAATTGAATGAAGACAAAACCCAGGTATTAGTATTGTGGTGCGGTATTTTACTCGCCTCACATATGTAGAGAGATTTGCCAAATCATGTAGTGCTGTATCCAAATGCCTCACGTTGGGCCGGCAAATCATGTGGTGCGTTTTTTAACGGCTTCACACATGTAGAGTGAATCTTGTACTGAGTCAATGGTGTAGCGGCTATAAATTTTGTAATTGCGTGCGTGGACGCTGGGTGAACACCAGACTGATTGACTCACTACAAGACTCAATACAATTGTCGGAATCGCGGGAGGCCTAAACGCTCGCTCACCCTTGATTCCTCTAATGACAAATTGTATAATGATGAAATTTTTTATAAGCAGTGTAGCGATCGCTAAACACTGAATACGGATACCTTAAAATTATTACCTGTGAAGAATGAGCATACAAAATCATACAGGTCGAGCAAAAATCCCGATGTAGATAATTTACGGGACTGTGTCTCTAATAAGTTCTGAAGGATTAAAATACGGTATTTGAACCAAATATCGTTCAGAATATATTTCGAGAACAGAGTCTTGTCGGGTTTTAAGCTCTAATGTAGGAATTTATATGATCTATGGTTGCCACTGCTGTACAATTGATGCGTTCGCTCCAAAGTCGAGGTAGGTAACAGATAAAAGCTGATATATGAGCAGGTAAGGACAAAGAATAAATATCTCGATCTGACCCCACTCGCTACATCCACTTAGACCTGTTCCAGTATCCAGCTTAATTCAATTATTCCAATGATCGTATTCGATCGGTTCTTGATGATGATAGAACGTATCAGACACAATAATTGACAGGCTTAAGAAATAATCGAACTCAGAAAGCGAATTAACAAAACTGAAATATATTACAATAAAATATGTAATCATACAGTGCAGGTTCAGAATTTGATTTACAGGTTGATAATAATTTAGCATTAACAAAAGGAGTTAAAAATGTTCTTGTGCTTGCATGATACCATGCGTGATTCGACAGAATTTTACAATTGATAAAATTGAACAGTTTTGAAAAAATAGTGAAAAAATGAATTATAAAAAATATTTTAAAATTGCTCGGGGTCGTGGTTCAGGCAACGGAGGATAGTTAATCAACTACAAATTCTTATAAATTTAATATGAATAAATTCTAGACTCTTAAATGCTAAAGCGCTTGTCGGCGTGGCCAATAATTTAACGAAGAAAATTTTATACTTTTCTGCACTGAAATATTTTCGAAGCGTAGATTGGGGCCCCTTTTAAAACTTATAACTCACGTGAATTTCCTTGGCGGTCGTGGTTTTCTTCTTTAGATCAAAAATCGTTTGATCGGCGGCAATCCAGGCTTCGGTTTCAGCACGTGGGGAATTTTAATTTAATATTTCCTTCACCAAATTAATTATGGGATAATTTACTTTAAACTTTTAATTTATCGATTGATGAAAACAGAAATTTACGAATAACAAATAAATTGGCCTAAAATATCGGCTCACAAATAGAACATTTAAAATCGAACAAGAAATTTTCACAAATAGGTCTTGGTAACTATAAAAGGAGACCTGCACGGTGAGGATTTCAAAAGGGAAGTGCTGTCTTTTCTCTAAGCTTCTAGGCTAGACCTTGCTTCTCAGAATCTCGATGTAATAATTTGCATAAAAATTTGCCATTGGTAGAACGCTTGTGACGTAGACATGACGTCAGTGGCAAGCAGTAGAATACAATTCCTTTAATTACAATAATAATTTAATTTATGTAATTCTTAAAACTGCTTAATCTTATAGGCATAGTTCCTCTCATACAATGTACATGTGCTAGCGTGAATGATAAGGCAGGGTTGGTGTCTGATAATAGATTAACATGTGTTGCTTTCAAACGATCACCTTCTTGGTGCTATTTCTATGCACTGTGATTGGCTTAGACCTGCCAAAGAGATTTAATTACCATGTGGTTCAGTTGAATTAAATCATTAATAAATTAATATTCTTATACAATTTTTATTAGGTTTGAGACTGTTATAATTAATTTCTGTCGTTTTATCAATAATATAATTTCATGCTATGACCTATTTAGTTACAATAAGACCTGACATATAATATAATTTCTTAAATAATAAATAATTTCAACGATAACACATACATTTTATTTTTTTTTTATTTGAAATTCTTGATCCTTTATGGATAGTTTTGATTTTTAGAGATGGTATTATATCTTACGTGAAGCCAGCGTGACATTTGACAATACTTTGAATCAGTCAGCTGCGTTCGAACTGTTTTAAAAACATCTGATCGATAGTAAACAAAGTGTAACCTCAAAATCAGTGAGCGATTCATAAATAATTTGTGCTTTATTTGCAAAATAATTATAATTTTATTGAATAATTTTCCTAGAAAAATATAGAAACACTTGGCGGAGCTCTCATATGGTACTGTCCTGAATGTAAAGTTACTTCTCTGTGACTACAATCATGTCCAGAGGTAAACCTATCAATCAGACAATGGATTCAAGCAGATCTCGAACATGTGAGGCAAGGCAATGGTTCAACAATCACAGGTTGAAATTGAATGAAGACAAAACCCAGGTATTAGTATGTACAAAGAAAAATGATATTAGACATACAGACAATGCCCCAGTGAAATTACTCGGGTTCTGGATTGACAGCAAATTATGTTGGAGTGATCACATAAGTAATGTCTGCATTAAGCTCTCCAGTGTTACTCCTCTGCTGCTTAAATTAAGGAACATTGTCCCTGCAAACTACCTGCTTACAGTATATCACGCACTGTTTCATACACAGTCATATAAGGCCTCCTAATGTGGGGACACACTCCATATTGCAAAGATGTGCTAATGATTCAAAAAATAACTCTGAGAATAATAACGTTCTCCAATCATTTGGAACATTGTAAGCCACTGTTCAGAAAGCTTCAAATAATGACTACAGCCAATATATTTTCGTTGCATTGATGCATGTGAAGAAGAATAATGAACAAATGAAAAAGAGAAATTAGGCCCACAACTACAAAACACGGTCAGCAGGGAACCTGGAAGTTCCACGAACACGATTGACAAGCAATCAGAAGAGCTTCCAGATAGCGGCATTGAGATCTTCAGCAAACTTCCAACAGATGTACAGGAAATGGAACTTAAGAGATTCGAGAAAGCCCTGAAAACCCAACTTCTTGAGCGGCCCTTGTACTTGCTCAATAAACTGGACGAAGAGACGCTTTTTCCTGCCGGATGACCGGGCTGGATGCACGACTACGACGCGGTCTATCTGGCACCCCCAGACATCAAGTATCATTCAAGTACTAATCATTATTATGAATATACCTGACCTTATTGTTGATTTAGATGAATTTATTAAAGGAAGTTTTAAACTTTGATAGAGTGCTGATTTCATGACGCCATCTATTCAGTTCACTGGAAATTGATGAAGAAAGAGGAATAGGGATTGGCTCTCAGTAACAGGTAGAAGTTCTAGTGACCCTTCAGTGGTCGCCTATTGTTATTGAATTTCGATATTTTCGTGGTCTATTGTTAAAGATTTCACTCCGAGGAATAAATTGGTGGACCAGTCTGATTACTTAAAGGCATTTTCAGCAGTAAACCAGTGGTAGCCTACAGTGATTGTAATAAACACACACGTTACTATCGTTTATAAGTAAAAATTTAGCCAGACTAAGAACGTATTATTTTTTTATAGATTACGTCCTAATAAGTCCTTTTATACTTATCCTTACCTCCTATTATATTCAGTGTACATGATGACAGTAAATAGATGAGCACGAGCACACGCCGTACGCTTTCCATAAGCTGATGCTATAATTTTCATATATCATATTTATACAAATGAATATACTACGCATATCATCAGCTGATGAATAGCACACGAGAATACAAGATCAGCAACCGAAAATCAACAAAATACTGATGAAGAGGTGACAGACACAGCTCGATTCTTGGGAATTACACTTGATGCACACCTAACATGGGACAAACACATTGAAACGTTGGTAGGTAAACTATCCTCAGCCCTCTATGCCATCAAACGTATAAAGGCAATAGCTGACAAAAAAACTGCTCTGATGGCTTACTACTCACTATTTGCATCACACATGGGCTATGGAATAATAGCATGGGGAGCAGCCCCGCAGACCTACATTGTGCAAGTTCTAATTCTCCAAAAGAAAATAATAAGAATAATAAATGGTTTACCACACGATACACACTGCAAACCATACTTCATACAGGATAGGATCCTCACTGTAATATCTCTATACATACAATTTAAAGCTATCATGCATATAAAAAATTCAAACCAGACAAGCCACACAGAAGAAATATCCACGAGCACAACACAAGAAGAAAATGATCTTGAAATTCCCCACAACAGACTACAAAAATAGCCAGATTCTCAGGGTGTAAATTTTTCAACTGTCTACCGGATGACCTCAAACAAATTGAATGTCAAAACCAATTCAAAAAGTATCTGACTGAGAACCCTCTGTATTCAATACAAGAATTCATGGAGCTAAACCTAGCGCCGCAGTGCAGGATGGTTTCTTAAAGCTTGGCGTTGTTGTCATTCGAGATGGGTGTCTGGCTTGGAAGTGTTTCGGCCGCATTGCAGGTTGACTGTAAACGGTTGCCGGAAGATCAACAGCTGGATTTTTTTCGTTATTTTTCGTGATAGAGAAATTCTGATTGCAGATTCGTTCTCAGCGACCCCAAGTTTAGCCTAAAGGCTCAGAATGTCAACAATGTTTTTAAATAATTAAAAATCATCATGAAAAGTCATTAATATGGTAGCACACCACGTTTCTGGTAACTTTTTAGTTTTGACTGTGACTGGAGTTATTATTGACACACAAAAATCAATATAATCGTGAGAAAGAAAACTGCTGATGAATGCGAATAAGACCGCCACTCCATTGTTCTATTGTCTCGGCTGCTTGGCTGAGCCTGGCTGGAGGGATCAAATAACCGACTGGTTTGATCTTTCGTCTGTCCGCTAGGCGGAACTACGCTGACCATTGCTGGGTGGAAGATGTTACTGCGGCCGCTCGCATTCCCACCAACGCTGCTATTATTTGCTGTCTCAGCGCCTAGTCCGATTCAGCCAAGCAACCAGCCTGCACTTCGGAGCTAGGTTGAGCGCTCAACGGATCTTCCGCTGATACCCTGACCTCACCCTCCTACCTTACCTGACGTGCCCCTGATCTCAATGATATAGGTGGTAAAAATAAAAGGAAAGGAAAGCACGTGGTGTGTAACCACGAATTGTATGTAACTCAAGTCAGTCTGTGTACAGGTTGTGAGCAAGTTGAGTTTCATCAAATGAACCATTGGGAATAATTCAATAAAAAGTACTTGATCACTGATCTAGATTCAATAATAAATTTTAGAAAATACAAGTAACAGATGTAAGGTGCAAAGTAATAGATGAGTCTTTACCGTACCAGCTAAAAATGCCTCCAAGCAGACGGGACCACTCCGGCCACTAATGAGGGTAATAAAGCAGAAGCAGAGGACAATAGAGTGTGATAGTCAAGAGTTGGAGGATAAACCTTTTGAAACAATAGCCTAGTGTACAGGTAGCGCGGCCCCATCTCTTTTCTTTAACCCGTATTATTTATATAGGCTAACCTACAGTAATAAATAATATTATATATAAAAATTAATAATAGGGGCACCTGATAATACCTTATTTTATAACCTATCCTATTAAGATACAGGATACAGGCATCACTGTGCGTGATCCCGCGGCACAAAAATTGCCGTTGTCACAGTTAAAGATCAATATTAGTAAAAAATTATTAGGATTTTCAAAGTTAACAAGGTAGATTTGCGATAAGTGAGTTAAAAATCTCAGTATTCATGAATTTTTCCCAATCTTATTAAGATTGCGTGGCAATCTAGTAACCCACCAAGTTATTTGAATAAAATCAAGAGCATACTTTTAATCAAATATAGTAAAGGAACCTGAAATGACCTATTACAACATACTGAACATGATACAATATAAAAATTGTGTGATATCGCAAATAAAATAATATAAAATTATGTGCCATGCAGGCATGCTATAGTAACTGGAATAATAATGGCGCCCATTTACCTTTTGCAATTTCTCCACGAGAACTGCCTTTACTCCTGAACGGTCTATATTTCTTTTATCCAATTCCGCACGAAGATCAGCAACTTTCAAATCAGTTAACTTTCTTGCATCACAATCTAAAGACATTTTTAAATATATATTTTACGCACTAGAATAATAATCTATTTCAACATTGCACTTTTTCGATCCAGTTCTTGTCTAGTCAATGCCGTCTGTATTGTATTCTGTTTCTCGGGCTCCGGTTTGTTGATTCCTTAGATCAGTTATAGAATAGACACGACCTGTTGTATATTCATAATGTAATTCGATGAAGCCAACATCTACTGCCATATCTTCAAATCGTGACGTCGGCATCACATGGAAAACTTTTCTGTAGAGTTTGTTTACATTGTTTTCCATAGCAGATTGTGTCTATTTCAGCGGAAGCGCAGCTGGAGTTTACCATTTGAATAAATAATATTCTACATCCTTCTGAAATCTGAAATAGA
Source organism: Nilaparvata lugens (assembly GCF_014356525.2). Lineage (NCBI taxonomy): Eukaryota > Metazoa > Arthropoda > Insecta > Hemiptera > Delphacidae > Nilaparvata > Nilaparvata lugens. Next base: position 52,338,508 of record NC_052507.1, read on the forward strand.
CACAATCTGGAAGTTTTCTATTTGATGATGACGTCACGATTTGGAGATATGGCAGTAGATGTTGGCTTCATAGGCTAGACTTCCCAGCGTGTCTATTCTATAACGGGTCCAAGGTTGATTCATCCGATCACCGCTCCTTTCACGTCACAGAACACATACAAAATAGAAAGTCGGCTTGTATCCTGACGCAAAAATTCGCCATTTTAAAAAAAATCATATACTGTATAGTGAGGTGCACGTTATAATGGTAGTAGAGAAAGATGGGAAAACAACGTTGCCAATCCTCAGTCCTGTCAATGTCTCATCAAGGTTTATTGATGTAATATTAACTGTTCATTCTGGTTTAAAATAATTAATTATATTTTTAAAGCATTGCTAATCAAACACTACCATTATAATGTAAATCTCACTATTAGAGATATCACCGTTGCTTACGTAACTACAAGGCTAGAACCATCAGGTGATCAGCTGTTCAAAAGCGTACACTTCAACCCGTGTTTACATTGAAAACCCTATGTTGAATGGAATTTTTTGTGAATAAACGTCAATAATTCAACTGATAATCACTTTTTTGGAATAAAGACTTGTTATTCTATTTTTGACTCTTATTTATGTTTGTCATCGATCTTTTTTGTTTCAACTCAGTTCATCTTCATCACGGCTTTCTAGATCACAGTTCATGTCTACTGAAATTTATTTCAGTCTACAAAGAAATTAATCTAGCTGCCCTTGCTTAATTTGTGTTTGTTTTGTTTTGATTTGAAAATATGTATGGTTTCAAATAATTATTATTTATAAATGTAATTTTAAAATAATCTTCTTTAGGTTTCAAGTTCAAGTAGCAAGCTCAACAAACTACAAATTAATTACGTACGTAATGCCATCTGTTTCTAAAATGATTAACAACGTACAATGGTATAGTATAAGTATATATTACATTTTTTCCGTTAAAATATCTTAAATATGTTTGACTTTATAGTACCGTATGGAATTATTTTTTTAAGTAAATTAATCACTTCAAGTATAAGGCTGCTGTTATAAGTTGCTGCGGATCTGGAAACCCCAGTCCTTGATAATATGAAGTAGGCTATCAAGTCACTATAGAACTTTTATAACACAGTTGCTTTACTTGGTACCTAACTAGAATTTATGCAAACTCGATCTCGTGTCAAACTATACTGTGCAGTAAAAAAATAGAACAATTCCAATTATTCATTTATTGGCAGAGCTCTTGAAAACCTCAAGAACCTTTCCTTACCTTTCCTCAAGAACCTTTACAAGAAGAGTGACCACTAGAGCCTATACAGCTTCAGGCAATATTCATGACTCCAATATTTGAAACAGTATGGTTAAATTGGTCATCCAACCCAAACTTTAAAAGTTTTTTGAGAGAAAGAACCTTTTTTTAAGTATGCAGTTTGGTTTTCGTAGAGGGAGGTCATTAATTCATTGATGCATTGAATCGCAATGGCTGAGAAAATTGATTCAGTGTTTGATGACAAATTTGCTCATTTTCACAATAAATTCTTGAGTATTGTGGACATGGTTTTTCCTGTTACGGTAAGTGTATACTTAATAGAAACAATTCTTCTAATATGAACTGGTACAATAGTACCAGTTATACCACATGCCAATTAGGCATGTAAAAGAACTGCATTTAATTATGTACGAACTATTTAAAACCACTTGCTTAAACTATTATAAAGATAAATATATAAATCCGAGAAAGCTTTACAAAAAAATGGTTAGAGAGGCTAAACTCAAATATAACAATAATCGTATCCTTACTTCAAGCAAGAAACCAAAGATATTTATGGTCTATAGTTGATGAATACATGAACAGAAATTATGTAACTTACCTAAGAATAGGAACTGTGTTTGCCACTCATCATATAAAGTTGATAATTCTTCTTGAGTAGGTTAACCAAAATAATAATAATATTTTATTAACTCAAGAGCTTTTACAAATATAGAGTTTCGTCATACAGTAATTTATAGTTAATACAATATAAATATAAGTTCCATGTCAATAGTCCATTCAATATAAAAATCTTATCACAGCTTATCCGTTTCACTGCTGAGTCAGTCCAGATCATAATCAAATTAATTATAACAGAAAAAACAGCAACATAGGCTATCTAATAATGATCAAAACAATACCAAATAATAACATTTATATCACAGTCAAGTCAAACGGAGATTAAACAAGAATCAATCACAGTCAGGTAGGTCAAATCACAGAAACACAGCATAAAACATAAATAATCTATACATCAATATCACAGCCTCCAGATAAAAATTCATTTATTGAATAAAATGGGTTTCTTTCAAACCACTGATGCAATTTGATCTTGAACACATTTAATGGAGCATCTCGCAAATCAAGAGGTAGTTTGTTGAAAAATTTTATACCACAAGGAAGCCAGTGGTCCTGAGTCTTTCTAAGTCTGCATCTAGGAACATTAATATCATGACTGGTTCTAACATTAAACCTGTGAAGTGAACCTCTTTCATTATGTTGTAACAGACTTCTCTTGACATTTATTAAAGCTGATAAAATATAAAGACTATGCACAGTTAACAGTTTCAACTCAACAAATAAAGGACGACATGTTTCCCTGGGAGGCTTACCTAGCATAGATCTTTTATGGCTCGCTTTTGGCATAAGAGTATGTCATTTTCTGAGGGAGCATGTCCCCATAATTTTAAACCATATTCTATATGACATTGAAACAAGGCCAAGTAAACAGTTCTCAGTTTATCCAATGAAATCGTATTTCTTAATCTTCTTAGAGCATAAATCACTCTAGACAGCTTAGTACAGACATCACTCACATGCACCTGCCAATCCAATTTGGAGTCCAAATAAATGCCAAGAAGCTTCACTGCAGATGCATCATTTCTAATACCACCTCTAAGACCACAGACAATCCTTTGAGTTTTTTCAGCATTCATCAGCAGGCCATTTGCAGCAAACCAATCAGCCGCCATACTGAAAGCTTCAGCCTCAATCTGCTGCAACATGTGAAGATCTTCATGGCTTGAGACAAGAGTTGTGTCGTCTGCGTAGAGTACGGTTCGACAAGGAACATTTGCAGACAGGTCATTATCATGCACAGGAACAGAAATGATCCTAAGACAGATCCTTGGGGTACGCCAAACTCAACCGCTCTGGTGCTGGATGTGTTGTTGCAGCTTACATACTGTTGTCTCCCTCTAAGATAAGATTCCAGCAGCTTCAGTGATTCATCCTTAATTCCATATCTCTTGAGTTTGGCTAGCAAGACACAATGTGATACACAGTCAAACGCCTTTTTAAGATCACACAGTGTTAACTGGATGTATTCCCTATTCTCAAAAGATGACAATATACATTTCACAATATCTTCAATAGCCATAGCTGTTGATCTTCCTCTTCAAAATCCATATTGACTATGAGACAACAAGTTATTAGACTCAAAATAGACAGCCAGCTGAGGAAACAAAATGTACTCGAAAAGTTTTGAAAATATAGGAACTATACTGATAGGTCTAAAGTTCTCAACTGAGAATTTATCACCTTTTTTGTGTACTGGAATTATTTTTGATATTTTCAGACAATCTGGGTATTGACCAGATTATAAATGTAAAAAGTTGATATACTTAAATTTAGAATAATATAGGTACTATGTTTGCTTAAATATTTTTTAATATAAATAAAAAAGTAATGAATCTTGAATAAATTTATATCGTTCGTCACGTCAACAAATCAGATAATAAATGTCGATTATTTTCTTGCCACATATATTTCTAGTGATATCAGTGGATTGAATGCAATATAGTTCCACAGCTGAACATAATTTCTGTCTCACTCCCACACACGCACTTGCATCTTCCATTATCGACAGACGACGAAATTGTCAGCTGTTTTTTAAGGATTAATCGTCCTTTTTATGTCCTCCAGCGAGTTTTCCCAGGGATGAGATCTCGTGCAATCGAATTTATATCATAAAGCTACTTTGTTCCAAATTTCGTGAAAATCATTAGAGCCGTTTTCGAGATCCGGTGACATACAAACATATAAAACAGAAATCGCTCGTTTAATAGTATAGAATTATACTTTTGACTTTGTTATACATTGGCCAATATGAATAAAACCAGAGCAAATGCTCATGAGCAAGAGCATGGAGCATAAGGTTTTGCTCATGAGCAAAAGGTAGAAGCAAAAGCATTTGCTCATTTTTATATGAATAAGCTTTACCTTTTACTCTTACCTTATGCTCCTGAACTCTGGAGCAAAAATTGCTCACGTATTTTAGAGATTTTTCATCAGCTGATTCGCTTTTGTAGCCTTAGTTTGTTTTTATAGCTCACGGAAGCGCTAAATATGCAAATAGGGTGCACCGCTTGTATTTGCGTCGTCTGCTCTGTTTTCTATTAATTTATGAATAGAGTTTTAGGTTAGTTGAGTTTAGAATTTTGAAATAATAGCGTGAAAAAATGTCATCTCTATAATAATCTTCAGCATATTCTTATAATATCAATAACCTTCTTATAATCGTCTACACTTTCATCTTCTTAAATACCTGTTTCCTATTCTGTGATGGCTATCTTTATAACAGGTAGCTAGCTATCTTTTTATTTATTCTTTTGTAGGGATGATGGTGATATGTATCATGGTTGAATCTAAAAAGAGTTTTATAGTTCTCAACTATTGGTTGTGATCGTATCTGGTATAGTTTCCTCTTCCTCATACGAATTACTTGAGCCATTTTACTATGAGCAAAAGGTGATAAGCTGCTCTAGACTAGACTCACCTTTTTTGAAGCATTTGCTTCAAAAGTTGAGCAAATGCTCTAGTTTATTCATACAATTTTGAGCAAAAGCTTTTACTTTTGAGCAAATGCTCAAACTATTTCTTTGATGAGCATGAGCAAAAGGTTTTGCTCACGTTTATTCATAGAAAATGAAGCAAATGCTCCATATTTTAGAAGTATAAGCAAATGCTCAACTCTATTCATATGCCCCATTGTATCAATGTTTCAACAATAAAATAAGTTTGAATTTGATAGTGAGTCACTGGCACTTGTGTGATTTGAGCAGAGCATTTGATTGTGTTGACCATCACATGCAGATCAAGAAGCACTATTATGGGGTTATGGACTCAGCTCTGAACATCTTGGAGTCATGCCTAACTGATAGGACCCACGTGGTGTCATTGGGTGGAGCTGCTTCCTTTCCAATCCCTGTCAGTTCTGGGGTACCTCAGGATACCTCATGACAATGGTGCAACTCTCCTCTTTGCTATATATATAAGCATATGGTGTCGCAGTGGTTAGGGCAACAGAAGTCAAGAGTAAAAAATCTGGTGTGGTACACTCACACAACTTTCCTTGCTCATTGAACTGTAAGCCTCATTCTTAGACGAGAATAATTTAGGGGGATAACATAATGACGATTGGCGGCAAAATATTTGCAATTACGATCAGACTACTTTATATGTGTATATATAATTGTTTTCAGAGTACTTTATCCCTTGTGTAAATTGTTAAATTCGATGATTTTTTCAAAAGTCTTCAAAACAGCTGTTCTACAGATGAAATATCTCGACTATGACTGTGTTCTTTTTATATTTAATTTATTATTATTTATTTATTACAATTTAGTTGCGTAAAGCCACACATTTTTGAGCGAGGCTCAAGTGGCATGCAACATGTCAAGTTCAGGATCGGGATCCTGAGAATGCGTTGCAGCACTCCTCTATTGTATAGGGACATGCCTCTACCAATGTCCTGGTTATCTTAGATAAAAACACTTTATAACCACCATACAACCGAATATCCTCTGGAATACAATTATAAAACTTCAATCCTGAGTAATATGACCCTTTTTCAAGCAGAGAGAGTCTATGAATTGGGAGCTGGAACAAACATGCATTTCTACCTCGAGTTCTGTATGCATTCAGAACTGTATGCATTCTGTATGCATTAATTCGGTCAACATTGAAAATTTCTGAATTTTTGAACACAAAAGAGACCACTTCCAAGAAATAGATAGCTGGAACAGAAAGAAGCTGGAGTCTCCTGACTATAGGTTTACAGGAAGAAGAAGGACTCACTCCCTCAAGAACCTGAAGTGCTTTTTCTGCATTTTGAAGCATGTGTTCAAATAGTTCCTTCCTGATCCCCAAAATAGAATACTAAATCTAATCAATGATAGGAAATATCCATGATAGACCCTTAGAGCTGTCGTAATATTTGAATTCGCCTTCACAGTTCTCAGAGCGAAGAGAGCATGATACAGTCTTTTTTGGAGCTTTTCCACGTGGCTATCCCACTTCAAGTTCCCCTGCAGTTCCACCCCTAAAAATTTTGTTTTTTTCAGAAGCAGGATAGTCCCATCCCACTACCAGTGGATCATTATCATTCCCTCTTGCAGAAAACTTCACAACATTGGTTTTACTCATATTTAACTTTAATGAATTATCTTTGAACCACCTGTTGATCTGTTGTACAGCAATCTTAGCCTTCTCCCATGACTTCCTGATTATTGTTACCCTTAACCAAGATTGTTGTGTCATCAGCATATAATATCAATTTACCATCCACATTGTAGGGCAAGTCATTGATGAAGATATTAAACAAATTAGGGCCAAGTATGGATCCCTGAGGCACTCCTCGCCCATTTTGCTGCCATGTAGAAAATACCTGAGAGCCCTCACATTCATTCTTTACAGCTTGATATCTCCTCTCAAGGTAGGATCTAAAAAAATTCTCTGCACAACTACTAAATCCATAAAACCTCAACTTATCCAAAAGGAGACCGTGGTCAACCATCTTGAACGCCCTGGACAAGTCACAGAAGACTCCCACAGCCCTCTGCGACCCATCCAGAGCACTCAACAAATCGGTCACAACATCGAAGGTAGCAGACTTAGTCGACGCACCTCTTCTAAAACCATATTGCCTATTATAGAGAATGTTTTCATCCACCAAGTAAGCAGACATCTGCTGGAATACTACTCTTTCAAAAATCTTGGAAAAAGTTGTCAACAATGCAATGGGACGATAATTTTTGACATTTCTCCTACTTTCCTTTTTATGGATGGGTTTAATGACTGCAAATTTTAGCTTTTGTGGGAATACACCTTCCTTCAGACACAAATTGATGATGTAGGTGAGAGGTTGTAGTATAATGGGACATACTCGCTTTACCACCTTGGAAGAAATCTCATCCCATCCACACGAGCTAGTATTTTTTAAACCTAAGACAGCCCTTTTTACCTCACTCTCACTAACAGCTTTAAATCTGAACAAGCCGTGTTGCCTACCAATTTTCTCGAGATATTGCTTCCCACTACTTGACCAAGTAGTGCTCAACCCTTCAATACTACACTCCAAAAAGTAATCATTGAGAAAAGATGCTACTTTTACCGGATCGGAGATCACATCATCGACAATTCAATCTTTTGCTCATTACAATTTGACAGGCCTAATTCTTTCCTGACGACAGTCCATGCTCCTCTTTTAACATTAGTAGACTTTGAGATGAGCTTTTCATTAGCTTTTTGTTTGGCCAATAATATCACTCTTTTCAGGATCTTCTTATAAGTAGCAAAAAATGTGGGGTCTCTATTGGTTCTAGCCTCTATACAAAGCTCTCTCTTCCTACCACACGAAATCTTGATTCCATTTGTCACCCAGTTCGTGTTAGAGTTGGTCACTGTAGCTTTAAACTTCTTTAGTGGGAAGCATTCTATAAAACAACGATAAAATAGGGAATGGAATGCATTAAATAAATTTTTACCTCCATTATTGATCAATCAAGTGGACCAGTCTGCCGTTTTTAACATGTTGTAGAATAAATTCAATGATATATCATTTATACATCTTCCCAACCTATATACAGGGCGTTCCGGAGCAAACCCGTTTTCCAGAGTGACACTTAAGGCTAGATGGTCTGAGAGACCAGGGTCTATTATATTCTCATGAATACTGCTTACATTGTGATTCGTAATTATATTATCAATACAAGTGGCTGAAGACAAAGATATTCTGGTTGGCTTGTCAAGAATGCATTTATATAAATTCGATGTCATGATGTTCAAAAACTTATTCTTGTCTCTACTATTTTCTTTAAGAATATCAATATTGAAATCGCCACATATAAATATTGTTTTCTGCCTGAAGCTCCTCTTAAGCAAGCACAAGAGCCTACAGAGATCACTACAAATACTCTAGATATTCCATCTCTCCTCAGACCAAACTCAACAGCTGTACATTCAAATGCACTATCAATGGACAAGGCCTCAATATCTTCTCTAACTTTGAAATTGATGGATTTTTTCAACACTATACACGTACCACCTCTTCTTTTATTATTTCTACTGTAAGATGAAGCAAGAATATAGTTATTGAGTCTGTTCAGAATAGTAGTATCACATGAAGCCAGCCAATGTTCATTGAATGACACAACCAATGGACACTTAATATCTGCAAGGAGTACGTTCAACTCTTCTATTTTGTGTCCAATGCCCTGTATATTCATGCTGAAGAGGAATGGTGTATGACTGGAATTACCCGATTTTACTCTATTATTTGACCGGGTGGATTCATCTCTAAAAAACTGTTTACCTGTAGGGGAGTTACTATCTGATAACTAACCAGCTGGTGGTTGGAGACTGCTTTCAATTAACTCTGCCAGCCAGTCTATCACAGAAAATTCTCTTGCCAGATCGATTCATATGTAGTCCATGTCTTGTAAAGTTTTGTCTTTTTAGTCGCTCCTTGAGGAAACATAACCCCAGTTGCTTGGAATTTTTATCTTTGACCCTGTTGATTGAACTGTGAATTGCTTTATTTGTCAGACCGATCGTTTTGTTGAATTCTGGCTTATCATACCTGTTTGGAAGTGTACTTATTATTACATTTGTTGTATTAGAGAGTGGTACCATTTCTTCTATTTTCTTTGTAATTAGCGGGAGATGATTTAAATTAGGAGCAATGATATTATTTGAGCCACCCAGTATAATCAGATAATCATTTTCATTGAAATCCTTTGTTTGCTCTTTGGCTGACTCCACCACTGCTTCTATAGTTGCGCCGGGCTTGAAGAAACACTGAACCTCAAACTTTCTTTTTAATCTTTTATTGAGAAGGTCACTACTATCTCGTCCATGACTAGATGTCAATAGTAACACTCTACCTTTCCTACTTTCCTTTGATTTGAGTTCAGTTTTTTCAGTAGTCTTCAAAGCTTCTCTGTACGTTTTATTTAGCTCATTTCCAGCAATACTCTCAACATCATGACTTTTTTTATTTTTATTTTCAATTCCAAAAGGAGCTTTTCCCCCGCAATGACCAATTTCTATAATTTTATTTCTAATAGACTGACTAGTTTGCGATAAAACATTGAAAGAGTTTCCTGCTCTTAATTCACCACAGTCAAAAGATATACAGTCAATAGAAATTTCTAAGGTCTTCTGTTTCCATTTTCAACGATTTATTTTACTGCTCTACCTACCTACCTCATGCACGAGAAGGAGGTTAAAAAGTCCATTTCTCAAGGATGGGGTGGACCCCCCATTAGTTTCCCAGGAAAAAGACCCATGCCAGTTGATAGAGCTGATAAATAACTATACAGGGTATGAATTTGAAAAAAATCGGTCAAGTAATTTTTTAGAAAATCGTGAAAAACATGGTTTTTTAGTAATTATCTACCATTTTCCTCAAGAATATTACGGAGCTCCTGCAATTTTCCCAAAAATGAGACTCATGTCAGTTGATAGGGCTTATGAATAGCCTTAGTATAAATTTGAAGAAAATCGTTAGAGCCGTTTTCGAGAAAAACGTGAAAAACATGTTTTTTTAGTAATTATCTGCCATTTTTTCCGCCATCTTGAATTGAATTTTATTGAATTTCTTATTGTCGGATCCTTATGGTATAAGGACCTTAAGTTTAAAATTTCAAGTCAATCGGTTAATTAGGAATGGAGTTATTGTGTTCACAGACATACACATACATACACACACCCAAAAATCATGTTTTTGGACTCAGGGGACCTTGAAACGTATAGAAAACTTGAAATTAGGGTACCTTAATTTTTTTTGGAAAGCAATACTTTCCTTACCTATGGTAATAGGTCAAGGAAAGTAAAAATAGAGCCTACCAATTTGGATTTGTCATAACATAAAATATTAATTAATATACATGAAACTTACAATTAACAATCAGTTTTTTTCGGATTAACATCAAATGCCGTTTAACTCCCTCAGCCAGAGCACAGCCTCCTCATCCGCCAGGTGCAATCTAGGCAAGCCTCCAGGAAAATGATACAATGGACATGACGAGACAATGTGGTCCATGGTTTGAGTCTCTCCACACTCACAATTGGGGGACTCTGCAAATCCCCAAATATGCATGCTGTTATAGCATCTTCCCTGGCCAGTTCTGAACCTGTTTAGGCGAACCCACTGTTGTCGGGGCAACTCAAATCCAGGAACTCTGCTGCCTGGATCAGACACAAGCTCTTTATTTTTCACCTCCTGAGATTCCCACATACCAGACCACTTCTGTGCTGTGGAGTGGTAAAGGCATAGGGGTAAAGCCAGATTGGCTTTCTGGATTTCAGGCGCAATGCAGCAGGAGAATCTGGATGTAGATCCATTTGCTGATGATACATCGTTGCTTTCATCTGGGATTGACTTTCAGCAGGTGTTGGAGAGGTCAGCAGAGCATCTGCGGTCATCAACCTCATGGTTCCTGGTAAATCGTTTTTAGCTAAATGAGAGCAAGACACAAATGCAGTTGTAGCGAAGTCTGCCTCATGATCAGGAACCTATGAAGCTGTTGGGCTTTTGGATTCAAAGCTTAGCTGGGCCAGCCACATCCAGCAAGTGGTCAAGATCTGACCCTTTCTTTTTATTGAATTGTTGGCTATGTCTTGCTTTAGTTAAAGTGTTCTGACAATAAATTAATCTCGAATCTCGCTCAAACTGAGGAGACATGTGACGGATGCTTATCTGGTCTTGTGTATCATGCACTTTTCCACTACCATATCTCCTACGGTCTACTCCTTTGAGGTCAATTTCAGCCAAGGTTGTGGACATATTGAAGCCGCAAAAGTTGGCTGCTAGGATCATTACTGCAAGAGAACATCTTGCTCATTGCAAGCCCATTTCTGCAGGCTGGGTATTCTAACTATAATCAGCCACTTCCTCCTTCTCTGCCTCATGTACGTCAAGAAGAATCAACCGAATTTGTTAACTGGGAGTGATGTGCATCAGCATCACCACAACACTAGGCATCGAGAGATATTTGACGTCCCCAGAGTGCGCCTCTAGAGATGGCGGGTTTACTATAGGAGCTCACTACCACAACAGGCTGCCTGCAGGGGTGAAGCAGTTGCACCTCAGTGTGTTCTTTGAGAGAGTTGTGACCGCTTCCCTGATAACCAATGCTTATTACGATGTCCAGGAATTTGTCAAAGATAACATGTCTCAAATGTTATCAAGCTAAAGTGCCATTAAGAGCAAAGGCTTGTATCATAAATAATTTTCGATTTGAACTTGATCACTGCCATCTTGATCAATTAGTGTGTTTAGTTTGTTATTTTTATTCATGGCATGACGACATCAATCATACAGATGTGGGTAATGGATGAAAAAGAAGATATAAGGTTTGATTTTGAGATAGTCAAACCCTCCAGCCCAAAGCCCAAGCACTGTTACATTGACACTGTCTATCTGTCACCCCAGTCAACAATACCTACTATAATGTTGAAACATGTTGTGATAAAATAATTCAAAAAAGGGTATTGAGGTTTGTATTTCTATTTATAACATACTTTACTATACAACGTCAACAATAATATGTTAAATATTTTTGTTGGATTTTGTCAAATTAGTTGAACTTTTAGAACATTGCATGTATTAAGATGATACTAAATATGTTCGGTTTAGAATATTTAAATGGAACTTCCGATCTCGTCAAGTATACAGTAGTACACCAACAACATTATTTACACCTACCAAATTTCTAAAACTTTCCAACTGCTTGCAAGTCACATACATACTGTGGAAGTTGTAGATTCGTAAATAGGTTAAATTTATTAGAATGTTATGACAATACAATTGATGGAAACTGTGTATGTACAAACTTGTTTAGTAGTCCTTCTTCAGGTGCAGCGACAAGTTTTATATTTACAGGCTGAAGGCAGTCAGTACTTAAGTTACAGACTTTTTAAGATTGTCCAACGCTAGGTGCACCAGTGATAATTCTGAGTACTTATTTGTGCAGCAGGTGAATCTTTCTACCTGGCCCAACATTACAAGGCTATAGTTGATGTAACTAAGGAAGAGGCCATGATAAGCTGTAGGTACTGTACTTGGTGGGTACAGTACGTGTATCTTTAGCTTCCTTATCAAATAGATTACTTTTGATAGCTCAAAAACATGCGTATATGACATCCTGGTCCAGAGAGTTTGCTCTCTGCTACTTGTACTTTGACAACCTGCTTTCTTCTTTCATGATTGTCCTGAGACTCCCTCCAGAAATTCTGTATCTCTCCAGTTTTTCTATCATTATATCAGATAATATTGTGTGAGTATATACTTACTTATTCTGTCCTTATTTTATGATGTTCAGCCTTTCAGGTAAGACGTTGTAAATGCTCAGAGATAGTATTGGAAAACAATCCTGCTCAGCCTGCAGAATGGGATTCTATTTTCACTTCTCCTCTGGTGTAGTAAAAGTTTTTGTCTTCTCTTCTTGTCAATGAGTGATAATTTTTTGCATGCAACAGGGTGGGCAAGATATATTGATTGGACACAAATAAATAAATACAATTTTATTGTCAGCCAGCCAAAAAAGCATAAGACAAAGTCACACAAATAGAACATGAAATAGACAGTCACACATTAAGAGACACAGTGAGTATTCTCTGCCTTATGAAGATGGGTTGGTTTGGACGGTTGTCCAAATATCCCCCGTATCAAGGATCCTTGTAGCTTTCTTCTGCTGCAGCAGTACATCTTTACAGCCTGGTGCATGTTCCCATAATTGAATTCCATAGTTAATGTAGCTATGAAACATAGAAAAATACACCTTCACCAGATGCTTCCTGGAGATCACTAGCTTTAATCGTCTTACTAGGAATATTACTCTGGCAGGTTTCAGACTGATGTGGCTAGAGTGAGATGTGTTATATGTGTTTGGCTAGACTGATATGTGTTATATGAATGTGGTTACTCCAACCAAGTCTGGTGTTCAGTCATGGGCAGAAACATCGTCTATTGCAGTGCACCCGTAGATCCCGGAAATGCCTCCACTAAACTCCTAACACTATGCATTTTTTATAGTCATCAAGTATCAACTAAATTTGTTTGGCTTCTCATAACCAGCTTTTCATGGCAAACGTGACGGTACATCATAGGAATCACAAAGTTAGAAAACTTTTTTGTAAATGTGCGAGTATTTGTTAATTTTTTATGCTGGATTTCGGATTTCATTCCAAATTACCGCTACTTAATTACTTAATCATGTAATTAATTGCATTTACATGTAATTAGTATCTTGATATTTTTCAGGTAGCAGCGTGATGTTTAATTGAATTCAAATTAGCTTACTATCATGAATATGGATGTGAGTAATACGTACATTATCATTGCTATTCCAGTCTTCCTAGTTATAGAATTTATTTTTAGTATCTGCCGTACCATACTTTCTTTAATCTTTAGACTCTCTGTCTGATTTAAATGATAAAATCTCATTTACTTCATTGACCTTAAAAAAGAGCACTAAAATATAAGAGGTAAAATAAAAAAGCAAGATGGCATTGATTCATTCATTCATCAGATCTTAAATTTGTCGGTCCGAAACAATTGATATTTGGTTTGCTCGTACAGGTTTGCTCAGTATGATATTTTAATGCGAGATAAGAAGGTTTTTCAATTTGAATGAGTGTATTCATATCAATTGACTAAATAACATGCACAGAACATCAATATTAATACAAATTATTAATTTCAAGGCTGTTGGTGTTTGATGTTTCAAACGTTATTTGTCTATGAAATCGGTAATAAAACCAATAAGCGATGGAAGAAATGTGATATCTCTGTAACATAACAAATGCAATTTTATTTCGCCAAGAACCTAGAACCGGGACCTTTAATGTTAGTTCCAAAGCATGTTTTTCTACTACAGGGTGAACCACAGGAAACGGACGGTTTTGGATCGCATAGTACTTTAGTGCTATTATGCCGCTGTGGTCGAAAGATCGTCGCGTGTTTGCATATGACACATTTATAAAAAGTGGTGAATCAGTATTTGAAACTGACCTCAACTTCCAAAGCCCAATAACGATAGTTCTGTTCATTAAAAACTCCATTCAGATGAAAATGAGCTTCATCACTCTTCAACACCGTCAATTCATCATTCTCTTGGAAAATGTGTAACTTTTCTTCAGAGAACATAGACGTTGTTGATCTTTCGACCTCAGCGGCATAACAGCACTAAATGGCTGGTTGTGGGGGAGTCTAGTGATCTTGGGGGCGTGTTTCCCCCTCCATCAGCCGCCAAGTACTACGCGATCCAAAACCGTCCGTTTCCCGTGGTTCACCCTGTAGTAGAAAAACATGCTTTGGAACGAAACCTTAAGGGTCTAGGCTCTGGGTTCTGGGCTCTAACTTCTTAATGAATCTAACTCCATTTTTTATTCAAGTCAATAATAACTTAATAATATTAATTTCTCCATTTACAGACTTTCCTGCGCAGAAACAACGAACTATTAGAAATAGTTGATTGCTACGTACGTTCTGCTGACAGTAAAAATAACAAGAATAGACTTTTGTTATGCATGAGCCAGATACAGAAGATATTGAAATTACTAATTGAAGTAACGCAAATAAAGGAGCCAAATCTGTTTGGTATAAAGGTGAGATATGCACGAATAAATTATTAATTCAAATGAAAAATTGAATTATTTTGATTTAAAAAAATCAATATCCCATTAAAAACACTTCACTTACATGGGCTACTTTTGAACAAATTAATAAAAACAATATAAAAATCTTGTAGTACACTTTATTTTAAAGTTTTTAAAAATAAAGGGTATTACAAGATTTTTTATATTGTTTCTATTAATTTGTTCAATAACCCATTGTAAAGTTAAAGTTAACATGGTAAAGTTATCCCAAATAAAGTTTTTTTAAGCTGTAAGCTACTAATTAGATACATTATTGATTAGTTCACTAATTAAAATATGATTAATTGATTAAGTTAGTTTTCTCAAACTTTTATTTGTGTTGTAATTTCCATTTCCTTGAATTTTCTACTTGTATCATATTATTATTGCTTTCAAACAATATGTTGTTCTGTGAAAAGTTTGAGCGTAGTTTGGAAACACTCGGTATAATTATCACTTCTAAATTGAAAAATATATGTTTCTGTTTGAGAAGTTGAGTTATACTCATTACAAACAATGATTGAACTATGGATTGTACAGATCGTGTAATTCTCACTTCCTTCGAATTCTCTATCCGTTGTTCTGAATTAGTATCAAGTTATAGAATAATTACACAAAGCCTACTCTTATTGTAGGAGATAACCAACTACCTGGGTAAGCGGCTGGAATGGTGTGTTGAGGAGTGCGAGCGAGTTCTCGGCAAAAACAAAGAGACTGTTAGTAACGATGACTGCTACGGCAGATTTGTGAAGCGTGTGGATAGGGCTTTGCTGTTGATCTCTGAAGGCCTCAACTGCAGTACTCAGTCCGACATCACCAAGTGGAAACCTGTTGTCGACGACATCATTTGTCAATCACTCACAATCGCTGCTATGGCTGCACCAATCGACTCTGAAGAAATAACGGCTAGCTGTCAAAAGGCTAGTATTCATTTTTTATTGAATCAAAGCATTACACACGAAATGCAAAAACAGACATTAGCTCAATACTTCTTCCATCCTAAATTTAATCCAATAAAACTGGTAATTTCAGTATTCTGGAGCACGGTACGGTAATGTAGGTGATATTACGTTAGATATTGTAATTCAGCAGCATGCCTTTATTTTTGGTTTCTATTTTTACTGTGAAGTTTGGAAGTAGAAAACAAACTATCTTTACATTTCAAAGTGAAGTTTCATTACGAAACCAGATACCATCACAACCTGAGGGTCAATGTTCATTATACCACACTAGAGGCTCAGGAATATGTTTATATAATGTTCAAATTTTACCTACACGACTCAAGGAACTCACGGGCCTAAAAATGAGAAATCAATTATAAGAGAGTTGTGAGAGATATTCATATACTCCCCAAAGGAATTTAAAGCTTATTACGAGTATCGCATGGGGAGGTAGAATTAAAAATAATAAATGACTTATAGAATAGAGTCATTTCATTGCTTGAAAATATACTTATTATATACATGAAACAGCTCATAGTTACAGATATATTGAATTATTATTATAATTGCTTCCATTTGATATTGTCAAAAGTGATATCCTCTTCAGCCATTCAAACAAAAGTAACGAATCATCAACAATTGATGAACAGATATGAAAAATTATGTTTTTCTCCGTTAGAAAAGAAAAATCTCTGATAACACTCATCATATTGCCATTCGCGAGCACTGGGACTCTCCTTATTAGCCATGAATGGGGGCGCTGTATTGTGGACACTCGAACAGCATGTGTTGCACCGTTTCTGGACACTGATTATAGATGGCACACAACTTGTGGCGAATTGTCTGATTGCCACTGTGATGTTTTCAACTAGTATAGTTTGTTTATTACTTGTAACAGTTTTAATTTTCATTAGTTCAATTCTCATTCAACATTAAAATCAATTCACCATTCATTTAGTTCCATTCAATCAATTATTTCAACATAGGAATCATCAATTCAAATTCCTATATTGGTGACCCCGACGATTGAAAAACAAGAAATTTTCACAAATATTTTGCGTGAGTATTTGAGTCATGATGGATGAACAAATTGCGGATCTGCGTGAACGTGATGCACAGTTGCAGCAGCCCATTCAAAACCACGAAGTACATCGGGTATCTATAAAGTTGCCACCATTTTGGTTGGACAAACCTCGTTTATGGTTCCTTCAGGCAGAATCCCAGTTCACACTGTCCAACATCGTAAATGAGATCTGAACCAAATTCCATTATGTTGTGTCTCAATTGGACCAACGCACGGCAGCCGAAGTTGAGGACGTTATTGCGAACCCTCCTCCGCTCCTCTAACCGCAACTATAAAAATGTAAACAAATCCACTGCACGTGAAAAAGCGCACCAATCAGAAGAGGGCCTATGCTGGTACCATGATAACCATGATAATTTTCAAGAAAAAGCTAAGAAATGTGCCAAACCGTCAGCTGGTCGGAAAACAACCAAAGCAATCAGTAACGGCGGCACTGATTGCTGCTTGTCTGCATCTAATAGCCGTCTTATTGTCACTGATAAAAATTCTAAAATTAATTTTCTAGTTGATACAGGCTGACTTATGCTGTTTTCCTCGGCGTCAATTACAACGATGTTCTCCTGTGAATTACGAATTAAGTGCCGCAAATGGAGCAAAATCAAAACTTATGGGTTCCTAACCCGGAGTCTTGACTTAGGACTCTGATGCAATTTCTTATGGAGATTTGTAGTAGCTGACGTTGACGTACAAAACATATCATTGATGCTTAGAGCTGCTGGCTTAACTCTTGACCTGTCCCAGAGCAGCATTACAACCATCCAACATTCTTCTGCTTATTCTTCTCTCCTTTCTGAGTTGAGAGAGCTACTATCGTGAGCTACTTGCGGTTAATGCAGCGGTGCAGCATTTTCGCCACCTCTTAGAAGGACACCCTTTCACTATCTACACAGACCACAAGCCTTTAATCTATGCTTTTCAACAGAACCGTGAAAAACTTCAAACGATTCACTAAACCAACTATCATTCATCTCTGAGTTTTCAACAGATATACAATATCTCAAAGGCACCCAAAACATGGTTGCTGATACACTTTCACGTATTGAAGCTATTAATACAACCCTTGATTATCAGTTATTGGTCAAATCTCAAGAAATTGAAGAACTTGAGAAACTACCGCCAGAGTATTCTTCTCTCTCTTTGGAACGTGTACCCATTCCTGATCACCACTTACTGTGATGTATCTACAGGGAAACCTCGACCGTTTCTTACACAACCTTTTGGACGACAAGTCTTTGACAGCCTCTATAACCTGAGTCATCCCGGACCCAATGCTTCACTCAGCAACAGATTTGTTTGGCCAAACATGAACAAGAACTGTTGAGATTGGGCTCGCGCTTGTACTGGTTGTCAACGATTAAAGATTACTCGACATGTTCATGCTCCTTGTGGAAATTTTGTGACACTTACAAAAAGATTTTCTCATATCCACGTCGATCTGATTGGCCCACTTCCTGCACGATCTTTCAAGTATTGCTTAACGGTCACAGATCGTTTTACTCGATGGCCAGAAGTTTATCCACTATCTGACATAACTGCAGAGACAGTGTGTCATGCACTTTTGGATTGCTGGATATCTCGTTTTGGTTTCCCAGAAACTGTGACTACAGATCGCGGACACAATCCACTTCCAACCTCTTCAAACGGCATCAAACGGTATGATTGAACGATTCCATCGCCATCTAAAAGCCGCAATTATGGCTCATGCTAAGGCTGATTGGGTTGAAGCCTTACCTCTAGTACTTCTTGGTATTCGATCTGTTTTCAAGGAAGATATCAAGGCTACTACATTCGAATTAGTCTATGAAGAGACTCTTCGTTTGCCCTTTGAGCTGCTTCCTTCAAAATCACAAGACAATATCTTGACATCTCGGACAGTTTTATTTCAAGCTTGAGAGAATTCATGTCGCATTTACGCCCCATTCCAGCAACAAGACATGGTCAACCAGGCGTCTTTGTGTTTAAGGAACTGTCCACATGTAGCCATGTCTTTTTGCAAGAAGGACCAATCTTAAGGGCACTTCAACCGCCTTACACTTGTCCCCATGAAGTGGTGGACAGAGACGATAAAACCTTCACATTAAGGATTAATGGTAACACCGCTAAGGTTTTACCACCTGTTACCCACCCTGTTCCAGGAAAAAAAGTGAGCTTCAAGATTTCGGATGGCCAAATCGTCTGCCCGGGGGGTAATGTGGCGAATCATCTGATTGCCACCTGTGATGTTTTCAACTAGCATAGTTTGTTTATTACTTGCAACAGTTATAATTTTCATATTTATCATTAGTTCAATTTGTCATTCAACATTAAAATCAATTCACCATTCATTTAGTTCCATTCAATCAATTATTTCAACTTAGGAATCATCAATTCAAATTCCTATAAACTCATCCTCTTTGAGTTTGCGAATTTGAGCTGCCGCCTGATAGCAAGCCGCAGCTGAGTCATAAGTTGGATACGAAAAGGCCAATCCAAGTTAATGTACTAAGTCTCCAAATCAACTATAATTCCTCTTGGAACTTTGAAAAGAATTGATACAGCTCCATTTTTAATAGCTCTAAGTTTTAATTCTTCAGTTCAATTTTGAAGGCTTCAGGAATAATAAATAAATTTTATTCCCATTAAAATACAAACAAGCAATCCAATTAATAAAATGTACATAATATTTTAAAATAAAATATATAAAATTTACTACAAATGTAAAGAAAATTATTTTTTCGAAAATTAACCTACTCAACTATGGGAAACCATAATGGGAAGCCATTCAATCACATGTACTGTAAATAAGCTCCCCGCTATTAACAACGTTGAGAAGCAACTTCATGTAGGCTGCCCAGTTATATTATATTTAGGGTCCTCATCAGCTCTGTTTCCCCATTAATACAGATTCTATAGGTAGGCAACAGTCCTCCATCTTCAGTTCTGTTATGACCCATTTGATAGAAACAGCTAGAACTCGATGAGAAAGACAGACCTTTCCCAGATGTCTAGGCGTAGGACTAACCTTATCTTGGACTTTGTTGTAGAAGGCACAAGGACTACCTTATTATATTATCTGTCAATGCTATTACATTAGTGGAATTTGCATTGTAAATAAAATATGTAAATATAAATATGCATTTTGTTTAGTGCTTGGCTAATTAAATACCTTCCTATAGAAGTCAGTCTAATATTTAACAGTCTCAATCTCCTCCAGATACCTCAATCCTCAATTGTGAGCCATAAACCAACACTGATTCATCAAATACTGTAAAAATTTTTAATACTGTTTTGTTGAATCTGTTTTGGACTTTGCTGCTGTGATAATTGTCTGGCCAGATACAAGCTTTGCTTCACGCACAGACCCTGACTAAGGCTGACCACTAACGGTTGAACGTGCATGCACTAAATCAGCGAGAGGCTTCTAACATAAGATAAACTACCAATAACAATAAATAAACAACTTGAAAATTACAATTCATAACAATAGAAAAATAATTTAACCTCAAATAGAGCAGCGAAAAAATAAACAACATAAATTGAAAATACTAAAACCTGACCTCAAAAAAGTTTGCTTGAAGCGTTTCGCTGTGATCACAGCTGTAATGACAAAACAATGTAAATCGACTGTGTATGTGCATGCTCGTTCAACCGTTAGCGGCCAGCCTAATAGTTTGCTAACAGAAGAGCTAGAGACAATGGACCAAGGTACTTTTACCGGCAATGACAGAATCCATCCAGAGCCCTCCTCTACTGAATGGCACTACCCTTGTCTTATTCGCATTGATTCTGAGCTCATTCTTTTCATCCTGTTTTCCTCTCAAGTCACAGGAGAATGAGCAATATTGACCATTGACTTGAAGGCTATTGACAAATCCACATGCCCCTTCCATAGGCGGTCGATGGATGATTGAAAATTAAATGAATTGACGTAGAGGAGAAGATTGTTCCTAAGTCTATCTCCGCAGTGCAGGATGGTTGCTTGGCTGACTCAGAAAACGCGCAAAGACAGCAAATGATAGATAGCAGCGTTGCTGGGAGTACGAACGGCCGCAGTGGCCTGACCCACCCAGACAAGGTCGACGTGGTTCCGCCTAGCGGACAGACGAAACATCAGTCCAGTCGGTTATTTGATCCCTCCTGCCAGGCTCAGCCAAGCAGCCGAAACAAAGAAAAATGAAGTGGCGGTCTCATTCACTTTGATCAGCAGTTTTCTTTCTCACGATTGTTTTGATTTTTGTGTTACCTATAATCAATAATAACTCCAGTCACCAGTAAAAACGTTTCCGGAAACGTGGTGTACTACCAGACTTTTCATGATGATTTTAAATTAGTTAAAATAATTGTTGACATTCTGAGCCTTCTGGTTAAAATTGGGGTCGCTGAGAGCAAATCTGCAATCAGAATTTCTCTGTCATGAATAATAACGAAAAAAGCCAGCTCTGATCTTCCGGCAACCGTTAACAGTCATCCTGCAATGCGGCCGAAACATTTGCAGTTCAGACACCCATCTTAAATGACAGCATCGCCAATCTGTGAGTAACCATCCTGCACTGCGGCGCTACGTTTTATGTAGTTTACAGTTGCTTTGTCTCAAATCCATTAAAACAGTTTCAATTAAACATCAATAACATTCATGATTTATTGTTGTGCTGTTGCAATCCAATGTTAGATCAAGTTTGAGCAAATTAATACTGAAATACCTAACAAATAGTATTTTGTAATGTAAAATATTAATTTAACATTGCAGGTTCTTGGTGAATGCAAGCGTCTTGAAGAGGAGTGCAAAGAGTCAGTGACATCATTGCAGAGCAATTTCTTGGCTGATTGGATTCTGCAATTGGAGCGAAGAGTTAGCGCTGCACTGCTTCGACTCGTAGTCAACGTAACAAATATTACTCTTTCATTACATACTCTTCATTCATTTCTGATCTTAAAGACTGTAATCAATATTAGTAATATTCGAAATATGGACAGAAACATGTTAATTCGTTTGGCTTTTCGTTGGTGGGAAGTCCCTTGAGGTAAGGTCCCACATCACCGAAATATGGATCTTGAACCGTCGCTGAGCCTTACGACTGTCATACTTCAGCCGGGACCGACTATTTATTTCCATTTACACATCACACCATCAAATAATTGGGAGAGAATCTCAAAACTTTTTCTCTCCCTAATTTTGATAGAAAAAATAGTTTTTCAACAACATAAAGACTGACAGAACAAGGCCCGGTGCAAGTACACCTATTAAATTCAACCGTGATCAAGTGACACTACCAAACTATGTACGGGTCGTTCATTGGCTCTTATGGTATTGATTCCGTTGCACAACGTCGCTTAATATCAATAAACATATACTATGCAACCTGGAGTATAGTTTTATTTCCGTGCTGTCAGGATGTTATTATTGAAATTATAAAATTTTGGTTTTAAAATGGCAAATAAATGTTGATGTAAAGCATGTATTTTGATTATAGTGGTGATTTTTATTGAATTGAATGAATTTTATACGCTCTTTGTTGAGCCGATTGTGAATAAGAATAAGAATACTTTTATTCCATTAAAGCAATAACAATGCAATAGGAAACGTCAATAAAAATATAACAAGTCGATAAACGTCATTAATACTATAACAAAAAACAAAAAAACGAACATTACAAAAAATGAATTGGCACTATGAGAATTGATAGAAACGACCTAATTAATAATAATCTTATGCACTATCAGAATTAATAAAAGCAGACCTCACACAAGAGAAATGACATAGCAAACAAACTTTAGTCTAAAAATAATCCGAAACAGGCAGATGAAGGAACTCATGAAAAGAATATATGGGATTCTTTAAAAGGAGATTCTCCAATCTTTTCCTGAATGAAACAATTGGTAGTTCCCTTACTGTAATAGGAGGATATTGGAAAATTTTACAGATAAGTGGCCAGGACTAGTCAAAATCTTGCTCAATCTTGTAAAGGGCACGTCTATTCTGATTCTATTCTTTGTATTGTAGCTGTGAATGTCTTCTTTACAATGATAAGTGTCAATGTTCTTCCTCACGTTCATTAAGAGTTTGAAAACCACCATCCCATGAATGGTCATAATATTTTCATTTATGAATAGTGGCTTACAGTGCTCCAGATAAGCTGCACCAGAGATTATACTCAATGCCTTCTTTTGTAATAGTAGCACCCTTTGAACTTCTGGAGCACAACCCCACTAGACCAATCCATAAGTATAGACACTCTGAAAGAATGCAAAGTAACACATAGTTCTTAGGTACACAATATTTCAAATTCCGAAGCAGGTAAATCACTCTTCTGAGCTTTGAACAAACATTTTCGATGTGGGGGATCCAAGTAAGTCTCTGATCAAGAGTGATACCTAGCAGCTTTGCATTCTTTGCTCCGTTAATGACCTGCTTCAGGCTTAGCACCAACTTTTGAGTTTTATTTGTGTTCAGGAAAAGGCGGTTTGTCCTGAACCAAGCTGCTGCCTCATCCTGATGTCTGGTCATTTTCTGCTTGAGAGCACTGAGATCATCAACAGCAACTGTAGACGAATCATCAGCATAGCACAAAACCCTTGACCCAATACTGGATTTGATATCACCAGGAAAAGCAGTGGTCCTAGGATGGAACCCTGAGGGACGCCATGTGGTACAGTTAGAGGCTTTGAAAAACTTGAATTGACACAAACAGTCTGATTACGATCCTCTAAAAAAGACTTCAAGATATGCAGAGAATTATAACACCAAGATATTCCAACTTTCTCAACAGAATGCCTCATCTTAAAAGCTCTACTTAAATCTAATAGAACCAGGCCCACATACTATCTATCATTGAAACCATTCTCGGCATCGGTCACCACTGAACTAACAGCATCAATAGTACACCTACCTTTTCTAAAGCCATACTGCGAATTCGAAAGCAAACCATTAGATTCGAAGAAATTATATAGTTGAATAGTAATAACATTATTCGAAAATCTTGCTGAAGATAGGTGGAACAGATATAGGTCTAAAGTTATCCGGTGAGTTTTTGTCTCCTCTCTTGTGAATAGGCACTGTTTTGGAATGTTTAAGCAGAGATGGAAAAACGGCTTTTCTTATGCAGGCGTTTAAACAGGTTGTTAATGGCAATAATATAAATCTGATGACTTGTTTGATCAAGGTGCTGGAATGAGAATAAATGTCCTTACTGGAGGAGGCTTTCATCTTGGAAACTATATCTAAAATGTGATCACACGTAACCTCTTTCATTTTAAATGATACTTGTGTATTAAGAGTTGGGACTAGAAGCTGATGCTCATCATATGCATCAATATCTTCATGAATTCTCTCCACTGTACGGATGAAGTGTTGATTAAATTCTTCTGCAGTAAGAGAAGTAACAGTGGACTGTGCTAGCTTGGTATTTTTGCGAATAACCCTCCAGCCGAACACTTATTTACAGCTGATTCTATAGACTCAACATTATGGTTCAGTTGCGTGAATTTCAATTCAGACCTGAACAATTTCTTAATATTATTATAAGAAAACCTGGCTGATGTTGTACCTTCTTTTTTCCATTTATCATACGCAATAAGCACATAATTCTTTAAGATAGTCAGAGCTGGTGAATTTAGTCTTTTTTCTATCGACATGCCTTATTCTACGTGTTACAACAGGGAAAGAATCTAAGAATAACCCATGAAATCTATTGAAAAATGCGTTAAAATTGTATTCAGCCTGATCATGGATAATGATTTCAGTCCAATCAACCAAACTCCGTCTATAACAGAACCATTCAAGTGACCTCGGCGTAATAGGCCTGATACATTGGACTTGTAAACTTTGCCTCTCTATAGGATTATTACACAATAGAATATCTGATTTAACATGGAAGCATAAAGCATCATGGTTACTCAATGCAACCCGGTCCACCCCAACAGAGAACAGTGAAGGATCCAGATCTGTTGCAACTCAAACCTAGTTGCCTCAAAATTGGTTAGATATAGATTGAGCGATTTTAAAACATTTATCAAACACAAACTTTTGCAGTCCTTGGCTAAAATATTTATATTAAAATCTCCTATTATAAAATTATAATCATGCTTATATTTATTCAAAGATAAGATTAATCTTTCTAACGCTTCAAGAAAAATATCTAGATTACCATTAGGTGATCTGTAAATCACAATAATTATTAAAGCTTTAACTTTTTTAAAATAAATCCTGCAAATTCATGGTGGATTTCACGAGAATGGGAAGATAAATCAAGTGGATGTATTTGATCAGCATGTTTGTTTGCAATAAAAATTGCGACACCACCATTTTTATAATTTGTTCTACAGAAAGCAGATACCAGCTAAAAACCGTTTAAGCTCACTAGATTCAAAAATTCTTCTTTCAACCAGTGTTCTACAAGACAAAGTACATCAAAACGTTTCTCATTATTCATCATTTCAATTTCATTAACTTGTTGTTCAGAGACTGTACATTAAAATAAAATATTGAAAAGACATTGTGATTTCTACTTAAATTGTGAACTCTTAAATTGTTTTGTTTAGAAAAGGAAATGCTGAATTGTCTAAAAAATCGGTTCCATTAATGGATCGATGTAAGGCTGATTGAAATTGTAAATCTATTTCTGTAGAGATTGTATCTTCAGGAGTTGGGTCACAGGATACAGTTGAACTTGGTGTCAAATCCTGCGGAAAATATGATGAGTTTGAAAACCAGATATCTCCAACAACTTCGAAGCCCCCCTGTTAATTAATTGAAAGTTCAAAAATGGTTATAGTGATAGAAAACTTAACTTACTACAATATGGTAGATTTTTTAATACAAGAATGTAAAGTTACATTTTTTCGGAATT
This sequence comes from Nilaparvata lugens, assembly GCF_014356525.2. Taxonomy (NCBI): domain Eukaryota; kingdom Metazoa; phylum Arthropoda; class Insecta; order Hemiptera; family Delphacidae; genus Nilaparvata; species Nilaparvata lugens. The sequence continues at coordinate 52,364,299 of NC_052507.1, forward strand.
TTTTGTGATAAGCAGTTTTTTTTTATTCCCCAACAATTTAGTCTGTGGCACTTGTCTGGTTTTCAAACTCAGGCCTTCAATGTTATTGGAATCTGATGTTTTATTTGACACAGAATCTGTGGAAAAAAGTTCATGAAGACATGTTGAATTCAATAATTTATTAACTATAATTCAAGGTTAACTATAAGAGTGAAATTTGAATGTAAAACAATAACTGGCTATTCAAGTTTTAATGAAATCATATTTTGTTTTCAGACGTTTTCAGATTACTCAGAACCATTGAAACGACTTATTTTGGCGATTGATGAGGAAAAATGTAATGTTTTATCGAGGAAGCCTTCAGATCTGGACGAGATTGTCGACAACTTTGATCGTCATTCGGATTGTATACAGCACATAGCATTGTTCGCTTTGGCGTGTTCCGAATATTCGAAAAGTAAGATGTCAATGCCATTGAAATGTCTAATATTTTCTATTTTACAGTTATTACACAGATCATGACAGTTTTTTGCCTACAATTTCCAAATCTTATAAAATATCTAGTCAGAGTGTTAAAGCAATTTCCAATTATTATTGATATTCATCAAAGATGTTAAATCCTTTTAAAAAAACCTTGGTTATTATTTATTTATACTTTTCGCTTTTGTTAGCAGAGAGATGCTCGTTGCTGAGAGTTGTTCTGCCTCGCCGTAATACGCAACTTTACTCATTATTAACACTTGAGTTTATAGGTTATATCAAGTATTAAAAACGTTGGTGATTTCAAAAGTCAATTATTATAATACTGAGTACTTCAAATTTCACTCAACGACTCTCCATGAACGTAAGCCAGTTACACACACACACACACACCACACACACACACACACACACACACACACACACACACACACACACCACACACACACACACACGTCGATTTGGACTTGTCATTCTGATCAATTTTTGATGACTTGACATCATCTATTTAATCTCATAGAATTTATAAGGACGGAAAAAATCGTGCGTACAAAATCGATGTGTGTGTAACTAGCCTTACAAGAAAAACTCTCCACTTCTAATAAGAGGCCCTCATTTTTAGCAGCTACGTGTACTAAAGCTCAGGCCTATGCAGATTATCACATATTGATGTTATTACATGATTTAATATATTTGAAAAATCTAAAATATCTGTCAACGTTTTTTTTATTGGTAATCGAAGTGTGAGGGGTACTATAGAGAGGGCGTAAAACTATTGGTTAATCGTAGAACAACTATGTATAATAAATAATTCCACAGCTTGCCGAATTTTGAATCCTTTGCATCCAATAATGAGGTGTATTGATAGTCGAGCTCTGTTTGGCGTGGTGGTGTTGAATTGGCTAAGAATAGGTAGTGGGGATTAGGTGTGAGTCGGGTTGAGCTTTTCAATTTTATTAGTTTGTATCTGCTAAGTAGTTCTTCATAGACGTAATAAGATGTCAAATACAGATTAATATTTCAGATCGTGGAAGCATAATATACTAGTTGACCGAGCGAAGTGAGGTCTAAGATTCAAGTCGACGGTTTGGCATTTCTCTTAATGTTTGAATGTTTATATGTTGCGCATTTACGGCGAAACGCGGTAATAGATTTACATGAAATTTGACAGGTATGTTCCTTTTTTTAATTGCGCGTCGACTTATATACAAGGTTTTTTTGAAATTTTGCATTTCAAGGGTAATATAAAAGGAAAAAGGAGCCTCCTTCATACGCCAATATTAGAGTAAAAATCTGGTATGGTGCACTCAAACAACTTTCCTTGCCGTTATGAAAATTGATCACCTGACGCTAGTGTTCCCGCGCATCTCAAGTCTACTTTTATAAGATCTGAGCCAGCTGGTGACAGGGTAATAGCGCTGACACACGAAGTCTGCTCTCTTCATAGTGAATGATTGGGACAGTTGCCAACAGTTTGCAATTGAATAATCTTATTTTCTCTAATTTCGAGCTTATTTTCAATTAAAGTGAAAATGATACTGAACATTAATTGTAGAGATTTTTATGCTTAATCTTTTCCACTTGAATTTTTTTGTTCAAATTATATCTGAAGCCTGATAATTAGGAATCTAAAATCAAACTTTGCATAGATGGTGCAGTGCTCCTGGAATTTTTACAGATATGAGACTTGTGACAGTTGATAGAGCTTATCAATAACTTTTCTAGGTATGAATTTGATCAAAATCGTTGGAGCCGTTTTCGAGAAAATCGCGAAAAACCTTGTTTTTGACAACATTTTCGCCATTTTAGCCGCCATCTTGAATTGCATTTGATCAAAATTGTTCGTGTCGGATCCTTATAGTGTAAGGACCTTAAGTTCCAAATTTCAAGTCATTCCGTTAATTGGGAGATGAGATATCGTGTACACAGACGCACATACACTCATATACACACACACACACACACACACACACACACACACACACAGACCAATACCCAAAAACCATTAATAATAATTGAATTAATAAATATAATAAAATAAAATATTACATAATATTAATTGTAGAGATTCTCATGCTCAATCTATTCCACTGAAAGTTTTTTGTTTAAATTGTATCTTAAGCCTGATAATTTTTACAGATATGGGACTTGTGGCAGTTGATAGAGCTTATCTATGGTCTTTCAGGTATAACTTTAATAAAAATCGTTGGAGCCGTTTTTGAGAAAATCGCGAAAACCCCTGTTTTTGACAACATTTTCGCCATTTTAGCCGCCATCTTGAATCGCATTTGATCAAAATTGTTCGTGTCGGATCCTTATAGTGTAAGGACCTTAAGTTCCAAATTTCAAGTCATTCCGTTAATTGGGAGATGAGATATCGTGTACACAGACGCACATACACTCATACACACACACACACACACCACACACACACACACCACACACACACAACACACACACACACCACACACACACAGACCAATACCCAAAAACCACTTTTTTGGACTCAGGGGACCTTGAAACGTATAGAATTTTGAAATTGTGGTACCTGAATTTTTTTCGGAAAGCAATACTTTCCTTACCTATGAAATATTCATCATAAATCAGCTGTCGAGTGGATTAAAAAAATGCATGCCATGACGCATGCATTCAATATCTCAATGCAACTAGTAAAAAATCAGCACCCGAGTAGACTACACATTGCATGCCTTTTGCATGCAATTTTTATGCACTACTAGCAAGAACCCGTGCTTTGCAAGGATCTATTTTAAAACTTGACAAAATGAAAACTTGACGTAATGAAATTTTGAAGAATTGATAATAGACCTATAACCATCCTTGGTTAATTAAGAATCTATAAGCAAAATTTCAAGTTAATTGAACAGTAAACAGTAAATGAACAGTAAATGCTTTACTCAACCAATAAAATAAATAAATTACATTACAATCACAATCATTAAACATTCAATAATGAAATAATAAATAAACAGAACCCTATGTGTAGATAAAATAAATAAAATAATACAATATTTAAAATAAAATAGGATATAATAATGTGTAGAGGCCAGCAATCAAGTATTATCAGACAGGCAGGCAAGATAAGATAGCGACCGGTCGGCTACAAGGCCAATATTCACTTTTCCCCTTTTATAGTTAGTTGTGGAATCGCTTTCCTCAGTGAAACAACTCGATGCTAAATTTGTTCTCCGCCATTAATCATGTCGGGTGTCACAAACAATGGTCATTCTATCAACCGCAAAAATTATCGTATTTGATTCTATGAATCGTCCTCATGAAGCTCGTTTTCTTTTAGATTCTGCTAGTAAATTGAATTTTATCACAACAGAGTTTCAACGCAAATTAGAACTCAATATTTCTCGTGTAAATTCTAGTGTACAAGGAATTGGTCTTAGTAATCATTCTCTCAAATTCAGCACTGCTTTAACTATTACTTCTCGATTTGACACGCAAAAGACGTATAATTTGGATGCATTCGTTATTGATGAAATAACCGATAATCTGCCAAATCGGTTCTTCTCAATGGAATCATTAAATTATTTGAAAAATGTTCAGCTAGCTGATGATAGCTGTAGTATTCCTGGAAAAATAGATATTTTATTGGGATCTGAAATTTTCTCATTGATGATGAATTCAAATAAAATTACAGGCCCACCTGGTACTCCAGTCGCTTTATCCACTTGTTTTGGATACATACTCATGGGTAAAATTGATGCTGAAAATACTGCCGATACTCATTCATGTTTTACAGCTACAGAGATTCATCTTAGCTCTCTGATGAGACGATTCATGAGTGTAGAAGAGGTTCCATCGCCATTATTTCTTAACAAAGATGATGAAATTTGTGAGAAACATTTCACCGACACTCATAAACGCTTACCTTCAGGTCGCTATTCTGTACCTCTTCTTTTCAAAGAAAATCCTTCCAATCTTGGAGACTCATTGCCTATTTGTGAAAGACGTTTTCTATCTATGGAGAAACGACTTGAAGCCAATAAAGAATTAAAATTGGAATATCATTCCATTTTAAAAGATTATATTGATCAAGGTCATATGTCGCTCTCATCCTTCACAAATGATAGTTATTACTTACCGCATCATTGTGTTGTGTAACCTGACAGCATAACCACTCGCCTTCGGGTTGTATTTGACGCAAGCGCTAAAGTGACAAATAATCGCTCGCTAAATGATTTACTTTTCACTGGTCCAAAATCACATTGTGATTTGATAGCAGTGCTCCTAAGATTTCGCTTATTTCCAATTGCTATCACTGCTGACGTAAAGCAAATGTACCGTCAAATTGAAGTCAATGAGGATGATAGGAATATCAGAAAATTCTATGGAGATTCTCTCCAAATGAAAACCTTGAGTGTTGACACTTAATACTGTAACATTTGGCGTTAAATCAGCACCCTTCCTAGCGATTCGTGTCACACGATAATTGAGAGAAGATAAAAAATCACATTCCCGGATGCCGCCTCTGTAATTGAAAATTCAATTTACATGGATGATTTAGTTTATAGTGTGAAAAATATTCATGAAGCTAAGACCTGTATAGTCAACTACGAAGTTTGTTTAAAGCTGGAAAATTTGAAATGGTAAAATGGTCTAGCAGTTCATCTCATCTCCTGTCAATTATACCCAAAGAAGATCAATTGCAAAATACGAAAAAGTTTCAAGATGATGATGTAACAAAAATTCTAGGCCTAAGATGGGTCCCGTCTGATGATTGCTTTAATTTCAATATTCGATGTGAAAACAAGAGTTGTACAAAACGCAATATCCTTTCAACAATAGCTAGAATATTTGATCCATTGGGTCTTCTTGCTCCAGTCACGCTTCTCGCTAAATGTATTATGAAAAAATTGTGGATTTTGAAAATAGATTGGGATGATATTCCCCCAGATGATATTGTTCATGTATGGAATGATTCCAGTCGCAATTACCCGCCTTGGAAAAGATGAAAATTCCTCGGAATATTTTTATCATTGAAAATCAGACAGCAGATCTGATAGGATTTTGTGACGCTTCTCCGATCGGAATGGGATGTGTTGTTTACGTGAGAGCTCAACAACCAAATGGAAGTTATAAGATAAATGTTCTATGCGCTATATCCCGTGTAGCACCCATGAAAATTAGTACGATTCCACGCTTAGAATTGTGCGCTGCTGTCATGCTTGCACGTCTAATTGAATTTGTTACCAAAGAGTATCAAAATCAATTCAACTTCAAAAATATTTTTGCGTTTTCCGATTCAATGATAGTGCTTCAATGGATTAACAATGATGCATCTCGCTGGAAAACATTTGTCGCTAACCGAGTTGTCTTCATCCAAGAGAAATTACCTCCATCATTCTGGTCTCACATCAAGGACCAGAAACCCCGCTGATTGTCTTTCTCGCGGCTTATTACCGAAAAATATAATTGAAAATCAACTTTGGCTCAATGGTCCTGAATGGAGATTATGATCGTTGGTCGAAAATCCTATTGACTTGACAATTGAAAACGCAGTAGAACAACGTAGTCTAGTTGTGACCGAGAAAACGATCTACCCGCTAAGAGAATTGATAGAGCGATGCTCCTCGTATAATAAAATATTGAGAAGTACAGTTTATATTTTGAGATTCATAAAGAAACTTCCACGCAATTCGCTGATACAAGCTTCCGATTTATCCGCCGCCGAGTTGTTTCTAGTTGTGAAGTACAAAGAGAAAACTTCACTTCCGAAATGTCATTGCTTAATAAAAATAAGAGCTGTCGTACGGAAGTTCAAATGCTCAATCCATTTTTAGATGGAAAATTAATACGCGTAGGAGGGAGATTAATTCATTCAGAAATCTCTTATGAGAGAAAACATCCATTACTATTACCAAAGAGAGATAATTTTACCAATCGCTTAATAGTACATTATCATGAAAGAAATCTACATACTGGACCTTCACTTGTCCTAGCGCTAATAAGACAACGATTTTGGATATTGTGAGGTAGAAATGTTGTGCGAAATGTGATAAGATCCTGTAATATTTGCTTCAGAGGCAAAATATCTCAAAATCCGTTCTTAGTGCGCATCTAGCATGTTTGAAGAATATTTGTGCAAAGTTTCAAGTCTGTAGGCCAATTAGTTTGAGCTGTAGTGTGATTTTACATCAAAATTTCCGAAAAGTGACCTCCTGGACCCCCCTGTGCTCCTGATTGGAATTTTTCTGCATAGATCTGACTTTTTTCGTACCTGAACGAAAAAGTTCCTCATGACTTTGCTGTGCAATGAACGGTTAAAAAGTGAAAATTTTGGGGGGCGCAGCTCCTAAGAAGAAGAAGAAAAAGAAGAAGAAGATAGATTATTATGTTGCTTTGGCCTGTGATCTGTATAAATGTCCTGTAACAACTAAAGGTGCGTCCACACATGCCGAACCGAACCTCGAACCGCGCAGCAAACCGTGCATTCCTCTGAACATCTTGCCTTTCAACGAACATGAGCATATGTTTCATAATTTAAAAATCAGCTGTTAATCATTCGCCGTACCGTACTCCGAACCATTCGCCGTGCCGCTTGACTCTGTTATAACTGCTCGCCTCACCTCACTCCGAACGCTGAACTTTTCAGCCAATCAGAGCCCTCGATTACAATTCGCCGTGCAGCTCGCTCCACAATATTTTGGCTATCCATCACAAGTGGAAAACATGCGAACATGAATACAGAAGTATGGCAATTTTTTATTTGATTAATTGATGTTTTGAACAGTTCATTGTTACGAATGATAAATTGATAGGAGCTTATAAATATTCTCTAATTCAATGAAATAACTTCTGAAAAATAATGATTGGATAAATACCAATATTGAATTATTGTTGACCAACAACTCAGTACATCGACAATTCATTCAACTACTTCTGTATTGATAAAATTATAATCAAATTCTTTATTGATAATCAATTTCATCAACTAACTGAAAAAAGTACTTCAATTTCCATGAATTTATTAATATAATTATATAAATCTAAAGTGTAGGTCATATCTAAATTCACAAAGAGTTCGATTCTTGTTGGCAAGAAAGATGTTATTCAACGCAGAAATAATTGTTATTTTACTAAAAGATAGGATAAAATGAATCTTTCAGGGGGAGTTTTGACAACCCACAAAACTCATTTTTCATTTGAAAAATAATATCAAAAAGGTGCATAGGACCTTACTTTTTTGTTCAGCTTGCCAAAATACCCTCATTTCAATATTAAAAGTTTTGACTGACTGTACAGTGAGTCAATCATTCTATCAAGGCTTGAATAATTTTGAAATTTTAATTAATGAAAATGGTAGAGAATAATTATCAAGTATATATCAACACCTTCAAGGCCGTACCCAGGGGTGGGTCAGAGGGGTTGGAACCCCCTCCGAAATTTTCTCAAAAATAAAATTTTCATTTACATAGGAACTAAATTTCTCAAGTAGGCCATTTTTAATTATTTTCATAGGTAAATAAAGAAGAGTTCAAAGTTAAAAATAATTTCTAGTAAAACTATGTTACATACACTATGATACACAATTTTATGGTGCATTTGATGCTAAGTCTATTTGAATTGTCTTTTTATTTTCCTATTTACTACAGACCACTTAATGGGGAAATTATATTAGAGTTATCTTTCACATACGTAGCTTATTTAAGGGTGTTCGGTACACTTTTTTTAATTTGTATATCTTTTTCAATATAAGTTTAAGATCATTATAAGAGTGAGAAAAAGTGGCAACTGAAATTTCTAAGTGGTCTAATAAGCGAGTTATGGGTTAATGAAGTGCTAAACTCCGTTTTCTGTCCATATCATAAACGTTTTCGAATTTTCCATTGGAGTTTTTTTTAATACATTCAGTATATCATTGGCTTTGTTCTAACATTCGTTTTCGCGATTTATTCCAAAATAACAAGTTATCGAATTTATAAAAATGTTACTTTTTTATTTATGAACGATATGGGGAACAAAAGTTTTAGTTTGGAAAAAATATTTTTTAATTTTTAAGAGAAGTTCTGTCAATATAGTCGAAACCGTTTATGATCTGGAAAGAAAACTGATTTAGCACTTCAACAACCCTAACTCGCTTATTAGACCCTTAAAAATTTCAGTTGCCACTTTTTCTCACTCAATTGGATTGAATTGAATTTATTGCCAAAATTACAAATACATATTTGTACAATATTAATTACAAGAGAATACAATACAAATAGACATTGATTTTAACTTGAGTATAACAATATTATCAATGTGATATTTGGCACTGCCAACATAAGAAACCTTGTGTGTTGGCAGTGAGTTGCAGTTCACTTATTCTGCTTCAAGTACTTTATATACATTCAAATTTTATAATGTTAAAGAAAGTATTACAGTAATTTACAAAAATCGCAAAAGCTTGGAAAAAACAAAATTTAAGAATACTACATATATATGATAAAGTGATATCCAATTAATTATTTGACGTCTTGAGGCCATCATGACAGTTAATCTTCCAAAAAGAGAAATAAATACAATAAAACTAAACTCCTGCAAGATGATGTGGGACAATTACATACCTGGTTTAAGAACCTGAAACTGAAAAACCATCGTTCACAGTTTCTAGTAACAATGCTTGTTGGGTACAATACTATACTTCATATAACTATTTGAAGATATATTCTGCTCAATCCAATATTCTATACTTTTAAGTAAATTACGTGAGATTTTTTTATCTATAAAATCGTTTGGAATCTTATTTATATGTAGTTACAATAATATGTAAATTGGTGCCTGCATATGGTTAGCTTGATGAGTTCTGTGTTGAATCTATTGTTAGGACGTGTATTATGGGGTGAAAGATGTGTAGCGAAATTCGATTTATTCTTATTAATATAGAGTGAGAGTATTATGTTTTTCATATAATTCTGTCTTATTGTCGGGACCTAAAATTCAACAAAAATTCCCTACTAGGATAGAGCCGTGGCTCTCCTAATGCAGCTCTTATGATCTTAATGATCTTAACTATTATATTGACAAATTATCCAATTTAAATGAAAAAAAAAGTGTACCTAACAGCCTTAATGCCTTGAGCACCTTTTTGAGCCAGCCAGAGAGAAAAATAAACGGCTTTGTATGGAAATGGTCCAAGCGGCAAGCCCATCAAAGCTTCGTTTTGTCAATGAAAACATAATGGTCTTTTAAAGGGTTATTTGACCATTTTTAAAAGGTTGTATTGGGCCCTCTGGACCCCAATGTATGTCAGGACCCCGCCTAGTATCACAACCCTCCCCGAAATTTTTTTCTGGGTACGGCCTTGAACACCTTTATTTAAAGACATATTAACTGCATGCGTTTTCATATTGCCGATACAGCATTGATAAAACTGTAGACGTTTATTTAGCAGTCTCAAAAACTGTTCTAGCTGAAAATTAATAATACAGGCCACGTGTAGGCTTATACATTGCATCAGGACTTAGACCATTTAAGAAATAGACACGCCGATAGTATATTCATAATTCATACTAAAAGTCGATGAAGCCAAAATCTCTACTGCCAAATCCACCCACCTTGACGTCACAACAGTTTGTTGTGTTTAACTTACGTTGTTGTTGAACAATGCATTGTTGTTAGCTTGTTGTGACGTCAAGATGGGCGGATTTGGCAGTAGATGTTGGCTTCAGAGGCTAGACTTCCCAGCGTGTCTACTCTATAAATGGTCTAAGCATCAGGAAAACGAATTCAAAATGGTTTTCCTAAACATAAGTTTTTGAGATAATTTCTTTGATGCAGCTGTTTCACATTCACCATTATAAATTATACAGAGTTTGTGAAAATGAAAATATTTATCAATATTATCAGAACAATATTATTGAGGTTGAGTGGAATCAGGTAGAAAGCAAAAACAGAACAGGTGTTCTTTTTTGAATTTCTATCATATTATTTTGTTATTTCCAATGATTACAACATATGTTAGAATATCACATGTCAATAAATAAATTATTTCATTTCCATATGGCACTCACCTTACCATGTTCATAACCTTACTTAATAGGATCCTTTTTCATCCTTTGAAACCCTTAGAGTCAAAATATCTGAAAATCTGTTCTTAGTGCGCGTCTAGCATGTTTGAAGAATATTTGTGCAAAGTTTCAAGTCTGTAGGACAATTAGTTTGAGCTGTAGTGTGATTTTACATCAAAATTTTCGAAAAATGCCCTCTCCTGGATCCCCCTGTGCTCCTGATCGAAATATTTCTGCATAGATCTAATTTTTTTTGGTTGCTGAACAAAAAAGTTCCTCATGACATTGCTGTGCAATGAGCGGTTAAAAAGAACAAAATTTTGGGGGGCCCCAGCTCCCTCAGGGGGGGCAAATTTCTGAAAATCCTCTCTAGTGGATGTTTTCAGGCTACCATAAACAATCGTGCAAAATTTCAGTTTTTAGGCTCGTTTTTGGGGGGCTGTGGTGTGATTTCAGTCTGTCGGGGCTTAGCCTTTTAAGTATAGAGATTAAATAGGATGCAAAAACTTATAAAAGCTTGTCTGGGCGCCTAGATGTCTTCTGGTTTTCTCGCGCTAAATTCCGGAAAGCGTTATATGATAATTTAATCTTGTGTAAGCATGTTCTGATCAAATAAATAGTTGGTGTGTCAGTGTGGATGTGCATGATATGGTTTGTGACGTCGTTCAGTTATAATGTTATTTATTCTATTGATAAAATTTTTGTTCATATTTGTTATATATTCTTAATTTTTTTATAAGTTTTGGAATTTTCAATTCTCAATTTGTTTTATTTTACTTTTTTCAGAAGTATTTGAAATCTTTGTATTTTTCATTTTTGAATTAGGTGGTATTTTTGTTGTTTGTATTATTATTTTATTATTGCATAAGTTCGTATTATTTTATCATTATTTTCTTTTTCATTTGTATCTGTACAATTTTTATTATCAAGGAAACATATTTGAAGAAACCCCGTGTCTCCATTGTGAATAAATAAATAAATTAACTATTGATTGCGTGCAATAATGCATGCAATTAATAACTAAAATAACATAGCATTGTCTCTCGAACTTTCTCTGCTTTGAACTCGGGCTGTCCTGTTGACAGTATGTCTTGAAGGAGATTGGCTTTTGATGATGGTATTTTTGATACACAAACCCCAACAGTCTCGCCGACACGAAATACAGACAGGATTTACTCTGATAAACAGTATAAGAGGAGGCTGCGTAATACTGCGAACTACTAGTAATTCTGTGAACATTAGACCTCACGCAGTATTCTCATCCACAAATACCTGATTGAAACTATAGAACTTATGGAAATACAGCAATAATTTATAGACTGGCTTCTCCACACATCTGTGTAATCACTTGTCAGCTGATTTATGATTAAATAGTCCAGTCAATATAGACATAAAAATCTGGTGTGGCGCACTCACACAACTTTCCTTGCCTTTATGAAAATTGATCACCTGACGCTAGTGTTCCCGCGCATCTCAAGTCTACTATTCAATGATTTGAGCCAGCTGGTGACAGGGCAATAACGCTGGAGACACACGAGGTCTGCTATCTCTTCATAGTGAATCATTCAATAGAATCACACAGTGCCAACAGTTTGCAATTGGGTAATCACATTTTCTCGAATTTCGAGCTTATTTTTTATTTTAGGTGAAATTGTTACTGAATTAATTAACATTATAATAATTGAATTAATAAATATAATAAAATAAAATATTACATAATATTAATGTAGAGATTCTCATGCTCAATCTATTCCACTCGAAGTTTTTTGTTTAAATTGTATCTGAAGCCTGATAATTTTTAAAGATATGGGACTTGTGGCAGTTGATAGAGCTTATCTATGGTCTTTCAGGTATAACTTTAATAAAAAAATCGTTGGAGCCGTTTTTGAGAAAATCGCGAAAAACCCTGTTTTTGACAACATTTTCGCCATTTTAGCCGCCATCTTGAATCGCATTTGATCAAAATTGTTCGTGTCTGATCCTTATACTATAAGGACCTTACGTTCCAAATTTCAAGTCATTCCGTTATTGGTAGATGAGATATCGTGTACACAGACGCACACACACACACACACACACACAACATATATATTATATATAATATATATATATTATATATATATATATATATATATATACAGACCAATACCCAAAAAACCTTTTTGGACTCAGGGGACCTTGAAACGTATAGAAATTTAGAAATTGGGTTACCTTAATTTTTTTCGGAAAGCAATACTTTCCTTACCTATGCTAATAGGGCAAGGAAAGTAAAAAGGGGGTGTGCTTGCAATTATATTGTAGTTCTGATTTTTTAAAATATTTATTTGGGTACATAAGAGAAGTCCAGAACCAATTTCTTCATGCAAAATTTCCTTGTGCTAGATACAGGGTGGCCCAAAAACCTCGTATTTTCGGCTCATTTTCCAGTTTTCAGCTAATATCGTTATCGGACAGAAAAATTTGCTCTAGCCTTTTTTTTAGATTATAAAATTTTGAATAAAATGAAATCATTGGGAACTCTCCATCTCCAATGAGAACTGAGTTATGATTTTTCAAAAATGAGTGAAATTTGAAGAACAAAATCAATTTTGATGAATTTTAGTTTTTGATCAACAATATCTTCTGATTGTTACCATTTGGATGTATAATTCAAAATCCCTCTGAGCGTATTTTTGTGCTCTACAATCTGAGATCAGGTAGAGCGCTCTATATAGATTTCCAGGTACACCTGACAACAATGCTCCTTGTATTGTGAAAAACACCTAATCTTCATCTTCAACCATCATCACCAACTACATTCTCCTCACATTGATATTTCGCACAATGACATAAGTTCATGAGATTGGTTCTATGAGAATCACCCGTTAGATGTACTTCATTTCAGTATTTCCTAGTGGAGAGGCGTGCTTAAGGACACCTCAAGGATCAAAATTTCAAACACTTATAACTTTTGACACAATGCTCAGATTTCATCGTACTACACTTCATTCTTCTCGGCTCGTCAAGGCGGTCCAAAATCATGCATCATAAGTCAAATTCGGTCATATTAAAAAGGAACATACCTGTCAAATTTCATGAAAATCTATTACCACGTTTCGCCGTAAATGCGCATCATATAAACATTTAAACATATATTTTATTTTATTATTTTACAAAGGCGACTTTGTAGAAGTATTTTAAGCCTAGGTGATGATGATGGGATGAATGATAATACAATGAAGGTAGAGTTATGAATGAATTGCCAGTGTGTTCCTCTCTTTGTTCATGATTCTGTAAAATACCTAGGCATCATGATAGATTCTCGACTAAGGTGGGAGCCACATGCTTATGTTTGTAATAGATTAAGGAAAACATTTTATAAGTTTGTTCAATTGAGAAATATTCTTTCATTGTACCATTTGAGATGGTATTCCTTGCCCTAATCTCTTCTGTAATTGAATACGGCATTGATGGATGGGGAGGTTGTGGATCTTCCATCTTACAACCCCTTATTTTGCAGTATAAGAAAATTGTAAATATGTCTGAATAGACCAATTAGATATCCCACTAACCTAATCTATAAAGAATTCAAAGTTCTAAGCCCTGAGGATTTATATAAATTGAACTTATTCAAATATGTATTTGAACGACCATTAGATTTTCCAGTGACTCCTGAACATGGATATACAACTCGTGGTCAAGCCAGAGAGAAACTGTATGAGCCGAGATGTGTAACTGCATCTGCGGCTGGTCATGCAGCCTTTCAGGGTCCTCGTTTATTTAATGTTTTACCTTTCGATATTTCTAGAGAGTCCTCCTTATCGATTTTCTGTAGAAGGTTAAGACTGTATTTATCGGCTTCATAATTGTTTCGTTTCGTTTTGTTCATTGAAATATGTTAACTTTATTCTGTAAACTAGGCTATATAAACTAAGCATTGTAATCAATTTGTTTCTTTTTGTGGAAGATGTGTATTTTGTTTAGATTGCTTAATGGCATAAGATAATAAAATATAAAATATAAAATATAAACACTAGTAGTTCTATTTAATTTCAAACAAATCGGTTTAACGGTTCTGTCGGAAGCGCGTTTTTAGTTCCAATGCATTGTTCAATTGCAGTGTATTGTTCACGCAGTCAGAACAGTAAAATGATAAATGAATAAATTTATTTTTTTCAAGCACATATGCTAATACAAATGAGTTGAGTTGAATACAGTCATCACATTCCATGATATCAAATTACTGGTATGTCTTAAATCATATATGCTTTAAATATATATCACAAGTAGAGTACTTTAGTGTGTATGTGTTCCTAATATACAGAAGAATATATCTATTACAATCAAAAAATTTGAAATTTTAAAATAAAATATCAATCTGTACATTTTCATTTAATAACAATTCCCTAATATCCATCAATCATAGCATTCCAGTATTATTTATATCTACCTATACATATTTTATAAACGTGCAATAACAGTTCAACTACGAAAATAATGAATTCTACATAAAATTTATCCAATTACATTTCTTACATACTAATAAAATACCATTTTAGAAATCAACAATAATAACATTCTAGTTTAATATCTACCTATTCGTATTTTATTAACAAAACGAGTAATAACAGTATTAACTTCAACAATAATAAATTCTAGACAAATAATACATTTTTATATAATAATCCATCACACATACAATAATATTTTCCAACTATCTAATTTTAGAGCTCAATCTATCCCTATCAAACTTACTTTATTCAGCTCAATGCATTCCCCACTTAACCGTCTAAAAATAAGCATCGAATACTTTTAATATTTTCAATGATATCCTCTGTTTCCTGACTATAATTATCGGACATTATTCAAGTGCTTATTATCATAGATCTGATTTCGATTGCTTTCATAGTATACACATACAAACGGTTGATTTTCTGCTCCATAAAGTTCGAAGTAATACCATGAGTTTGTCATCGTCAGTAACCACATTTTTAGTGAATTTTTCTAAATAGTGTCTTCTTATTCCACCATACATCGGGCACCTCAACAGAAAATTCTCCACAAATTCCTTCTCTTTCATATTACAAATAGGGCATTCTAATGAGCTGTTAATCCATATTCCCAGGTCTCTATTATTATATAAATAGAAAGAGTCAGAACAGTAGCACACGGTCAGTTCACGGCCTAATGCATTGATTGTGAGCCTTTTTACTCGTTCTCTCTCATATTCTCTCACTCTCTTTCTCATTTCCTTTCTAACTAGTCTCAGAACTTTCTTTCTTTGGATCTATAGTCAGTGACCATTATCATGGTTATTGTTGTGGGAGTGATTGACAAAGTTTGCAATTCACAAAATATATTTCTTTGCGTAATGGTTCAATCAACAATTTTACGATTATTGTGCAATGACAAAAATAAAACAAATGAATAGCTGTAGTGTGAACTTGAGTGTAGTTTTGAAACATCAAAACAATGGGTGAGCCCTCTTCTGTCAGCATTGTCCTTCATCCTAACTTCTTTCAGTTTCCATTGTCATTGCAAATTCAACCCTTAGTTGTCACCACCTACCCATTTCACACCCGCTCATCCTTTGTCTATCACCACCTACACCTCTAATGTCTTTCTTTCCTTCACATGACTGTAGTGAACCTCCCGAGCTGTAAAACTCACTCAGGAAGTATTGTACTAATTTTGAAATCCGCGATTCGTATAATAATATTACTCATCATGTTGTGTTTGTGAATGTATAGAACTTATGAATACTTTATATATTATTGAATAACAGAATCACTTATTGGAAACAGAATATTGAATAACTGAATATATATTACAGAATCAAAATTCAAGACAGACAGCTGAAATCACGTGTTGACACATAAACGACAGACATTCTGTATGATTACTCGCAAAACACAGACACCCATCAACTGGTTTGGTGATGTCACCACACATTTTTTCTTACACAATAATTCCAATGTTACCCTGATTCAATACCCGCTATTACTTAGTAATAGCTTTCTATTTAGTAGGTATTGGTTATATCCTCAATAAATGTCGTCAAATCATGTTATAGCTTTCGTTCAATAAATGAGTAAACGTAGACAAACTAGGATAATAGTTATTCATCCTTGGTAAAACAGCTGATATTTAGCCCTCTGTCAATAACTGAAGATGGGAGTGCCTGTGTAGGAGTGAGACAGAATAATGTTCAGCTGTTGAACTATTGCAATCAATCAGTTTATCCCATGAGAAGTATTATCTTGCAATATTGATTAACAAAATATCGGGGCACCGAGCTTCGCTTGTTATTTATTTATTTATTTATTGATAAACAGAACTCATTCTTCAAAATGATTGGGGAAGGACTAACAGGCATAGCCCAAAACGGTTTTTCCCCGAATTTGATTTATACACTATAAATATTCCAAAAAGTAGGTTATGATCCATACACTTGAATTCAGGTCAAATTTTCAGTTCAAATATTTGAAAACATAAACGTTCTAACTTAGATTATTTACAAAACAAATTGAATAACAAAATAACACTCACTTATCACTTATGAATATGATAAACTATGCGTTTATGCTTATATGCTTTTGTACTCCAGAGCGAAGCTCGGTGCCCCGATATTGATCCCTAAGTGGCAAGTTTTAAGTTTTTTCTGTCATAAATAAAATTATTTTTCTAATCTCACGTTTATTTCATGACGGTTTTG
The DNA here is from genome assembly GCF_014356525.2 of Nilaparvata lugens. Lineage (NCBI taxonomy): Eukaryota > Metazoa > Arthropoda > Insecta > Hemiptera > Delphacidae > Nilaparvata > Nilaparvata lugens. Next base: position 52,381,471 of record NC_052507.1, read on the forward strand.
AAAGTTTCCGTTATTGTGGGTTAGATATATCAAAAATCACCTATGAATTTACCTGGTAATAATAATTGTGGCTTTTCTTGAGACGGACGTTTCCACAACGTAGTTTTTCCAAGCAGAATGACTTCACTTTGATCACGGCTTCGCTGATAGTGAGGTTTTCAGCAGACTTCGGACATTTCACCTCAATCAGATTATCACCTCCGACCAGTCCGTCAGGTGAAGCCGCCAAGAAGTCATGTTCTTTGTCAACAAACAAACCGCAAGGCTGAACTTGAATTTCTTCCATTTCTTGAAACGCATTTATGGCAGCTGGTTCGTGGAGCTGTCCATACAACGAACTTCATTGTCCATTCTGATGATTTTGAAGTTGAAGACACCGTGTCATATAACCATTATCACTTTTTTCACACTCGTATCTATGGTAGTCCAAAGATCTCAATTCTTGCACAAGATGTTTGCCGTCCACAATAAATCGGTCAGAAATAATATTAAAATCGTCTTTGGGTGGTCTTCCATCCGGCTCAATATAAGATCTGGATACTCATCATATCTGTAATTAAATGGGGGTGATTAATTATCGAAACATGTTGAAAAATGATTGAGATTTTTTATTTTATTGGCGCACGCACATAGCAGCAGACAGACGGGGAGAATATCAACTTCGGCATGCCAGAGTAAGCAGACATAATAATGTTTCTCCGCCTATGTCTGCTTTTGTGTGCGTAAAGAGAACTAGGAGAGCATAGAGACAAATTCTAGATCTATAGTAATTAGGCCAATATCATTTTACAAAAAATGTCAACTTGGAATTATACTTAATTTTAGTATTGGAATGAACTTCTCTCTCTGAAGTTTATAGCGATGAAGAGTAGGTTTATATATCACAGTATGTCGATAATCTTTCTCAGAAATGATAATCGTATGCCTGTGAATATCTTGTATCTATGTATTCTTTCTCCCTTACCAATTGAGCTGAAGATAGTAATTCTATATGATTTATATATATATATATATATATATATATTATATATATATATATAAATATATACTGTATAACACTATACTCCAAATTGACACACATATATAACTGTATACTGTATACTCTCTGACAATCGCTTCCAACCCCTAAGTTTGGAGAAGCTATACAGCTGTGAGAGAGAAACGCGTTTGGCGAATGATAGTTTCATGCTTTCTCCCCTATCCCTGTCACACTCTTTCTCACTTCAGCCCATTGTAATATTTTCTGTTGTAGAACGGTGTGCAGAAAGTCTCTTCAGGTTTGGAAGAGGCGCCTATTGCATGAATGAACTAGTAATATTAGTCTTATTAACAAACTAGTGTGGAATTTATTTATACTGTACTAAAATTTCAAATAAATATTAGTCAGGTGATCGAGTCATTATTGCTATTTCCATATTGTAGGCTATATTTGTTTTTTTAGCTTCGAAATACTAGCTTGAAAAAATATTTATCTTATTACTAAAAGTATTAAATATTAACTATGAAAAATTATTCTCGTTCTTGTTTAGCATCTACAAACGCCTTCAACACAACCTAGCTGAATCATTCAACTTCTAATAAAATTGATCTTATTGTGAATCTTCTCTTCCAAGACAATACTAGTCCAAAATCATATTTCTCAATGAGTAATATTGTGGGTTGATCCAACAAAGCTTTATATAACAGTTGAAAAAATCTGGTGTGGTACACTCACACAACTTTCCTTGCTCATATTTGAAACTACGATCAAACTTCTGTATATGTGTATATATAATTATTGTTTTCAGAGTACTTTTTCCTTAGTGTAAATTGTGAAATTCGATATTTTTTTAGTCGTAATTTTTTTAAAGTCGTCAAAACAGCTGTTCTACAGATGAAATATCTCGACTATGTGTTATTTTTTATGAACTGCGCTACCTACCTACCTCATGCACGAGAAGGAGGTTACTAAGTCCATTTCTCAAGGATGGGGTGGACCCCCCATTAGTTTCCCAGAGAGGAGAACCATGCCAGTTGATAGAGCTGATAAAAAGCTATCCATTAATAAATTTGAAGAAAATCGTTACAGCCGTTTTCGAGAAAACCGTGAAAAACATGGTTTTTTAGTGATTATCCGCCATTTTTCTCAAAAATATTACGGAACTCCTGCAATTTTCCCAGAAATGAGACTCATGTCAGTGATAGGGCTTATAAATAGCTATTCATGGTATAAATTTGAAGAAAATCGTTAGAGCCGTTTTGAGGAAACCGTGAAAAACATGGTTTTTTAGGGATTATCCGCCATTTTTCTCAAAAATATTACGGAGCTCCTGCAATTTTCCCAGAAATGAGACTCATGTCAGTGATAGGGCTTATAAATAGCTATCCATGGTATAATTTGAAGAAACTCGTTAGAGCCGTTTTCGAGAAAACCGTGAAAAACATGGTTTTTTAGTAATTATCCGCCATTTTTCTCGAGAATATTACGCAGCTCCTGCAATTTTCCCAGAAATGAGACTTATGTCATTGATAGGGCTCATAAATAGCTATCCATGGTATAATTTGAAGAAACTCGTTAGAGCCGTTTTTGAGAAAATCTTGAAAAACATGGTTTTTTAGTAATTATCCGCCATTTTTTCCGCCATCTTGAATTGAATTTTATTGAATTTCTTATTGTCGGGTCCTCATGGTATAAGGACCTTAAGTTTGAAATTTCAAGTCAATCGGTTAATTAGGAATGGAGTTATCGTGTTCACAGACATACACACATACACACACACACACACACACACACACACACACACACACACACACACACACAACACACACACACACATACACACACACACACACACACACACACACACACACACACACACACACACACACACACACACACACACACACACACACACACACAGACCAACACCCAAAAATCATGTTTTTGGACTCAGGGGACCTTGAAACGTATAGAAAACTTGAAATTGGGGTACCTTAATTTTTTTGGAAAGCAATACTTTCCTTACCTATGGTAGTAGGGCAAGGAAAGTAAAAAACAATAGAATATAGAAAAAAGTGGACTAGTGACCAAAATACATTCTACTTGTTAGGAAGTAAAGAGAACACCATATTCGTATATATGAAATTAGTTGTAAGTTGAGATGATGATATACCTTGTTAGTAAAGTATCACATACGTTACTCTCCACGTAAGAAACTCCACTATTTCGCATTGAGGTGGTATCAATCTCATGGTTCAAAGCTGGTTGTAGACCAATTGAGGGGAATGGTGGCACAATTGTAGCAAAATCAGAGGTGCAATCAAGGACGCTTTTTTTAGATTTGAAGGTGGAAGAAGATGTTGATGGCCAGGATTTTTCTTCTCCTTTAGATCTCCTTTACAAAAAAAGAAAAGTTTATAGGTCTGATATATTAATTCTCATTGAATTAAATTTTAAATGAATATAATTTGGGAAATAATTGAATCAAAGTTAAAGAAATGCCTGGAAACGTTATGTTTGTATAGAAAATAATATTATATAACTTTGAATGTGAATGTCTATTCCAAGTATCATTATTCAAATATGTGTTTTTTATATTATAATGTATGTGTTGGCTTATTCGTTTTTTCAATTGTTATTTTTATTTATCAAAAAATACCGGTGGTTTGGTAGATACAAGGATATGGACCATAAAAAACTTCACTTCTTTTTATAGAGGGAAATAATAATTTACTATACTCGCTGATAATTATATTCTGTAAACTATTAAGTTACTTACTTTTGCTGTAATCTCCATTTCATCAAATGCACTGGTACTTTTCTGTTGTGTGGTCTTCTCTTCTTTCCTTTAGGAGTTGACGTTGCACTGCAATTAAATTTAGAAAAAAATTATTCTGGAACTTGTGATTATGGGATATGAAAAGAAAGTGTATGAAGCAAATGGATTTGTAAATTCATATTTCCAACACAGAGAATGGGCTACTGTGATACTAAATATTGTCTTCGTAAGGGTATAATTGTATTTATGGTGGAGGGTGAATTCCTATAGGGAATATAGAGAAGGATCATACAACCATGAGACATACAATTTTAATTGAATACATTTGACTATTATTAGCATCTAATTACTTTATTAGAAGTAATGAGCATTGGGATCGGGAACATTTCCAATCACAATTTTCTCTATTTAATTCACTTCATGTATAAGTGATGCTTATAAATTCGAGAAAAAAAGAGCTTGCATTGAGCTATTTTTCTCCTAAATTTAGATAAGATTACAGAATTAAAAATAGGTTTAGTCTATAAATTCAATTCAGGTCACATCGTTAACAGTATGTTCTGAACAAAAATATTGTACAAGACCGATTCTTGAAATATCTAGTCGCATTTGTATCACCTCACTATGAACATTACTTTTAAATAATAGTGTACTGTGAGTTTTGTAAGATCAATTCAAATTTGCCATGCTTTTCTATCACCCGGTTGCTCTCTGTACCTATCCATTCAGACATATATCTTGAATAATTATGCGAATAGCGTTGTCAATAACGTTGGCGTTTGTTCATATTAACAAACATAAAAACATACATAACGAAATACCTCTCTTGAGATAATACGAACTGAGAATATAATCATATTTACATAATAACAATATCAATTATTCAAAGCATGATTTGCTTCATATTATAGTAGGCCCAAAGTACGTGACATTTTAATTTATCTAATTATATGAATGAAATCAACTAACCTTCTACGTCTGTTAGCATGAAATTCTGGTGGTAGCCGCCTTTTCATTCTCCTGGCTGAAAGAACCAACTTCTTCTTTCCCTTCACCGTATGTCTTGAATCCATTTTACCGGCCGAAAATGCCAGAGAAACATATATAATACGGAAATCTAAATTATATGTGAAGTGCGTCTGGAAATACTATGTCCTAGGACTAGCCACAATCACTGTCAATATGACAAGTGAACAAGCTGAAGAACTGAGAAAAGTTGTGACCAGCCTGAGCACTAAGAATGAAGGCTGACTTGTGGGTGGGGTGGTGGGTGAGTGACTTGTGTGTTGGGGTGGAAGGTGCCTGAGTGACGTTTGGATGGGGTGGAGGGTAGGAGCGCATAAAAAATCATAGAGATAAAACTTGTAAATATGATTCCGATGGAACCACTGGTTCGATTTTCAAGCTGAAAAATCATAAAAATTTTTTATCATCAAATCTTCAAAATGACTACCTGTTTTTCTTGAAAAAATGGATCCCTTTGAAATTAAGAAATTTATTTTTGTTTAAATAAAAAATAAAAATAAATCGACATGGTAGCGGCATGGATATAGATATTACAAGAATAAATCAGTTTTCAAAACAAGTTTTACTCTAATAGTGAGCGAGTAATAGCATAAGGTATTTCGCATGATTTTAAAGCGCTACGTGGTGGCAATTTTTGAACTAGGCCTGTGGTGTTTCGCCTTAAGAGAAATGCCAAACCGTCGACTTGAATCTTAGACCTCACTTCGCTCGGTCAATTAAGAGAAATGCCAAACCGTCGACTTGAATCTTAGTCCTCTCTTCGCTCGGTCAATTATTGGTGTTGATCAAATACTAGATAAGTTAGAATTATTGTAATATGATTTTGTATTTTTAGATAAAAATCACATATGAATGAATCTATGTGAATTCATCTATTTCAAATTTCATTTCGTATTCATATTTTATACGTATTGGTTTAAATTTTCGTTCTTAATTTCATTGTTATTATCAATTCCTTCCCAAAATTATAGTTTGAAATCTATTTTTTTTGTACAGTTATTTATTTCAAGTTAAGATTCTCTTTTCAATTTCTAATTTTAACAGACACTTGAAAATGGATTGAAAGCTGAAGCTATTAGTGTTTATTAAAAAGAGTGCTATCTAGTTTTTTCTATATTATTTATACATTTATATTTGTTTTCTTTGTTACAGATGTGTTGAAAGTTCGGTGCTGCCTGGCAAGTGTGGAGTCTTTGGAGGACAGCCTGGTGCCGGCAGCGATGGCCCTCTACATGGACCCCAAGCATCCGGGCAAGCGACTTCTGCTCAAGTTCCTCGTCTCGGTGTGGCTCGACGAAGTCAGGTCGCTGGAAGAGTGCCTCGATTGTATCATCGATCCTGTTGCCTTCACTGCTGTCAGTTTTATGGCTTCATTTTCACTCATTTCTAACTCAATTAGTGAATGGAAACATTTGATGGAATAATGTCTTGTCCATCATACAGAAAAATTATTGATTATTATTATTCATCTAGTCTTATTGTTTACTCACGCAGAACATCGTATTGCTGACTTGCTAGATTAGAAATCAGTCTTCTTCTTCTTTAGCTTCTTCAATGATCTGATTGGTAGGCAGCTTTCCATCGTTTTCTGTCCAGAGCTGTACTTTTCAGTTGGATATAGCTCTGGATCCCTAGATCTTTGATTACTTGCTTCAAATATTGTAGTCGGGGTCTTCCACGAGCCCTTTGTCCAATTATTATACCTTCCAGTATTCGTTGTGTGTATTCGTGAATTCGTTGTGTTGAAATACATGGCCAAGCCAAGAATGCCGTCTGTCCTTTAAAATACGCAAAAGAGATCGCTTTTCCTCAACCCTTTGAAATACTTCCTCATTAGTAATTCAATCAGTCCATTTCAACTTGAGCATCCGTCTCCAACACCATACTTCAAAGGCATTTAGTGCACTTTCTTCTGCCTTATCAATAGTCCAGGTTTCTGAACTATAGAGTGCAATATAAGTGTGAAAATATTGAAATTAGGTGGAAAGCCACTCGGCGAGATTGAAGCGCCAGCCGCCAGCATCGGAAACCGTGTCCAAGGGCCAAGCCACATTAAGCGTTTTCAGGCGCTTTTGGACGTGTCGGCAGGGCAGGAAGCTCTCAGATTGGTTGATTATCAGCTGATTCCCGAACGCCAACCCAATTAGCTGATAATCAGCCAATTGGAGAGCTTTCCGCCCTGCCTACACGTCCGCCGCCAGTGCAAAAGCGCCTGAAAAACGTTTCATGTGGTTTGGCCCTTGATGTTGATGCTGCCAGCATCGGAAACCGTGTTATAATGTTCAAGTCGTCGCAGAAGGTTCACTTTGTAGTATTATTTTGAAAATTCATTGCCGAAAGGCAGCTGTTAGGGATTGATTAAGATGTTTTAATTTTTACAAAATTACATGGTCGTAGATAAAAACCCTAATCATAAAAATATTGTATAATCTATTATTTCCTGTAATAAATAATCGAGATACGGTAACCTTTATTCCAGAATTTGGCAATAATACTTTCAGTATGGCATGACAAACTAGATGTATTGAGATAATAAAAATATATAATAAAAAAATAATAGAAAAACAATTTGGATTTATTGCCTGAAAATACAAATCAATGTCATGATATGATGTAGATGAAATAAACGAGTGAACCTACACCAATGGTTAACTTTTATTAATGTAACTGGCAGTCTTCAATATTCCAACTTAGCAGTCCCCTAGTCCCTAGTGTGTTTTCCTAGTCATCATGAATACTTATGGTCTTATCATACCACCCTCGTATCAAATGAAAATGTTCAATAGAAATTTGATTATTTGCTTCAGGTAACATTGGAAAGCATTGAGACTTTATCTGAAGAAGTAGTTACAGAAAGCAATAGAAACGCTCAGCCACTGATTGCAATTGTGTTGCGAACGAACCGTTTGTACCGGCATCTGAACACAAATTCAATAGAAAAAGAGAGGAAACTAAGTGCAAGTAAGTATTTTTCAAGTACTGCTACAATGTAACAATATTAATATACTAGAAAAGAGACAATATGTTATTATATGTGTCTTACAACATCATTATATAGTGTAACCTGCTTCAGACTGCCTGAATCTTGGATTATTTTGTACCGGTAAGCATAAAATAAAGCAGATTATAAGAACCGACTGGTTCGTTCTGGGGAAACGCAAGAACATAGATTTCGAGTGTTACTTTGTTGAAACTGACAGAGGACCAACTGAACGTGCCTGCCAAAGCTCAATGTACTGTATTTTGAATTTGAGGCTCGAAATTTTTCAAGATTACTTGAATAGTTTAGAGTATTTTCAAGTTTTGTTTAATGTTTTTATACTTTTCTGTTTACCTATCGAAATACAAAATTATACCGTATATAACGTTTACATCAGTTATTTATTTTTCAAGTGAAAATTGGTGATATGATCCTAAACATAACACTGCCTTGGACTAAAGTTACTAAAAACTGAATTGATGATAGTTACTATAGTCCAGTCACTATATACATTGGTGCATGCAATCCAGAAATTGGTTCTGGACTTCTCTTATGTACCCAAATAATATATTAAAAAATCAGAACTACAATATAAATTGCATGCACCAATGTATATAGTGACTGGACTATAGTTACAGGGTGGCCCAAAAACCTCGTATTTTCGGCTCATTTTCCAGTTTTCAGCTATTTCTGCCAAATATCGTTATCGGACAGAAAAATTTGCTCTAGCCTTTTTTTTAGATTATAAAATTTTGAATAAAATGAAATCATTGGGAACTCTCTATCTCCAATGAGAACTGAATTATGATTTTTCAAAAATGAGTGAAATTTGAAGAAAAAAATCAATTTTGATGAACTCTAGTTTTTGATCAACAATATCTTCCGATTGTTACCATTTGGATGTATAATTCAAAATCCCTCTGAGCGTATTTTTGTGCTCTACAATCTGAGATCAGGTAGAGCGGTCTATCTCATATAGATTTTCAGGTACACCTGACTACAATGCTCCTTGTATTGTGAAAAACATCTAATTTTCAGCTTCAACCATCATCACCAACTACATTCTCCTCACATTGATATTTCGCACAATGACATAATGCTCCTTGTGCATTGTTGTCAGGTGTACCTGGAAATCTATATGAGATAGACCGCTCTACCTGATCTCAGATTGTAGAGCACAAAAATACGCCCAGATGGATTTTGAATTATACATCTAAATGGTAACAATCGGAAGATATTGTTAATCAAAAACTAAAATTCATCAAAATTAATTTTTTCCTCAAATTTCACTCATTTTTGAAAAATCATAACTCAGTTCTCATTGGAGATGGAGAGTTCCCAATGATTTCATTTTATTCAAAATTCTATAAACTAAAAAAAAAAAAGGCTAGAGCAAATTTTTCTGTTCGATTACGATATTTGGCAGAAATAGCTGAAAACTGGAAAATGAGCCGAAAATACGAGGTTTTTGGGCCACCCTGTATCTAGGACAAGGAAATTTTGCATGAAGAAATTGGTTCTGGACTTCTCTTATGTACCCAAATAATATATTAAAAAATCAGAACTACAATATAAATTGCAAGCACACCCCCTTTTTTATGTCTATATTGACTGGACTACTATCAGTAACTAATTTGGATAATTGGATAACTTATCCAAGACTAACTTGGATAATTTATTGGATTAAATGTAGTGACAAGAGTTCTGGTCAAGCATCTTTTTATTTTTCATTTCATTATTGTAAAGACTGTTATTTAAATACATAGAAAATACGAAGACTAACAACAATTAGTTTAGCTTCTTAGTTGGAAGGCTAATCAAGTTATATAGTAACGAGTATTGTTTAATTTTTCGATTGCTTAATTGTCGTATTGGTTGTTTCAGTATTGACAGAATGTAAGATAGCTTTGGATGCTTGGCTGAAAAATGGTGTCGATCGGCACGGTCAGCCTGTGACCTTGAAAAGGGTCAAATCGCGATTCAATCTGCTGCTTCACACTGTAAAAACAATATCGGCCGAATTGTCAGCCGACTTGGCCAGAAACAACGATTCTTACCAGAATACGTCAGCTCTTTTGAAAGGTAGTGTACAGTCATGCTGACAGTGATACTGTCAGTTACATTCCTTATAAATGAAATCAATGCTTTCCATTCAACTAATGCTAACAGTTTAAAGTGAATACCACTAGTCGGTTCCTTCTATTGAGAGTGTTGGCAGTGATTCTGAATTCTACGCTATTTATCAAAAAATCATTTATTCCTTATCATTTATTCTCGTTTCTTACTGTTTTATTAATAATATTACTGATATACACTCCCAGCCGACATGATTATCTTTGCAGGAAAGCCGCGTTTATACCAGAGTTGCAACTGAGTTTTCAACAAATGCGGCAATTCATTGTCAATTTCTTAAAAAAGCACAGCAACATTTTGTCATCTTGTAGAAATCCTGCTCTCTTTAGCTCTCTGGGCAAAAAATTGACAAATTTTGTTGCTCTACATTTAAGAGCAGCAACTTCTTTCTACAGAAAAATCTTGTAGAACATTTTTGTATAAAACTATTTTTGAACAACATTTTATTTAAAACTGGTGTACATTGAGCTGAGAGCATAATTTAATGTATTTTCACCTTATTTTTGTAATTTGTTTTTTTAGGAAATGAAATGATTTGATTGAATTTTGATGGAAATTTTCGTTATAGTATGAACTGTAACTTCTGGACTGATTTTTCTAAATATTTGAAACATGATCTGGAACTCATGTGTACAGATAGTACAAATAGAGACTAGGAACCGTCAAAATTCTATTATATTTGAATAGCGATCTACACGAGAAACGGGGTGGCTTTCTAAATATGATTCTTAGGACTCTCTTTTGGGCACGGAAGATAGAGGTAGAGAATCTTGATCCTCCCCACAGCAATATCCCATAAGACAGTAATGACTCATAATATCCATAGTAAGCAGAGATCACTGCCTCATGAACTAATACCCTACTGAGCCTGACATTGCATAAGCAGCTGAGTTTAATTTCCTAGAAAGAGATTGAACATGGGAGGACCATGCTAATCCCTGATCCACAGAAACCCCCAAAAAATCAGTTACATCAGAGGGTAGTAACCCTTTTGCCTCAACTTCAAACTCCAACTGACCTACAGGAAGTCTGTGGATTGAGAATTCAATGAAGGTTGTCTTGCCTATATTGACTTCAAGCTTATTTGCAGAGCACCACCTTGTAATTTCAGTAAGAACAGCATCACCAATAGCCTGAAATTCAACAACATTATTTGCCGAAACTAAGAAATTTGCATCATCAGCAAATAAGACAGACCTTCCTGACTGCATATTACAAGGGAAATCGTTCATGAAAACAAGGAGCAACAAAGGGCCCAAGATCGGTTCATGTGGTACTTCCTTAGACAGGGAACGTGGATGTGATTTAAAAATTTGATCAAACAGCTTCCTCTGAGAAGCCCTCTCCTCAACCAGCTGACTTCTACCCCTCAAGTAAGACTCTGCAAGACTCAGTCTCGAATACCATAATAGTACAACTTCTCAATCAAAATTTTATGGTCAAGCATATCAAACGCCTTTTTGAGGTCCACAAAGAAGCCCAACACCTTCCGACCCTGATCCAGAGAGGAATAAACTTCACTCACAAACGACTCCAATGCCTCCACTGTTGATTTATTCTGCTGGAAACCAAATTGGCTGCTCGAAAACAAATTGTTGCTCTTAAAATGGTCATGGATTGCATCATAAATTGCTCGCTCCCAGGGCTTGGAGACCGATGACAGATTGGCTATCGGCCTATAATTACCAATCTGGCTTTTGGATTCTTTCTTGAATATTGGCTTGACCCTAGCTACCTTGAAGGAAGATGGAAAAATGCCCACATCACTAGAGAGATTAAACAAATGAGTCAAAGGTCCACTCACCTCATTGAAAAACTCGTTAAAAATTTTACATGGTATCTCATCCAAGCCACTTGACATCTTATTCTTCAGCTTATAAACAATGGCCATCAAATCCTCCTCCGAAAATCTAGGGATCCCAGAGACAATGTCATTTCCCGAATTGGCATTCAGCAACAATTCATAAAAATTCACTGCATCAGTACTAGCAACATCACTCATACCACCCGCAAAATAGTCATTGAATGCATTTGCAATAACATTTGGTGAATTCAGAGGGAGCCCATCTACAACAATTGGGAGATGATAAGTTGTAGCCCTGCGAGCTGTCTCTTTTTTATCAAGTCCCAAATTACTTTGACTTGTTATTTGCGTCACAAATGAGTCGCTTTGAGAAGTCAGCCTTGAGGGAATTGATGAGGGCTCTAATCTTCCATGAGACAAGTTTAAACAACATTCTAAGAGACTCGCTCCGAGGATAGATTCTGATGAATAACTCCAAATCCCTCTTCATATCACAGATACTCTTTAATTCAGGATTCAACCAAGCTAACTTCCTTGTATGATTTTCTGCTCTCATCCTCACCAATTAAAAAGCACAGATGAAGGCATCACTATACTTACTCATGAAGTAGACCATCCTTTCATCAAAGTTAGAGAACCTGTACTTATTTCTTGAGGAAAAGGATCTTCTCAAAACAAAATCACCATGCTGCAGATCCCTCCCCCAAAGAGATCACAAATTCCTGAGCCAAATGGTCCGACGAGGAGAGACCAATAACCTTTGCAGTGACTGAGTCAACACATTCCTTAGTGATAAAACCATTATCCAATAGCGATGATGAATTAGACGCTAAACGAGTTGGGTCAGTAATGAGACCCCGCAAGCCATGAGAGTCGAAGACAGACAATACCTCTTGCTCCGGAATAGAGTCACCCAAAAAATCCTCATTAAAATCGCCAACAACAAGTATTCTCTCAAATATTCCAAAAGTCGAGGTTAAGAGATGATCAAGATTGGTCACAAACGCTGCTATATCACTCCCAGGTGGCCTGTAAACACACACAACCAAGAAACACTCATTGAAAATTAATGCCGAAGCCTCAAAGTCAGTCTCACATACTCCCGGCAGAGAGTACTCTGATACTAAGATTCCTTCTTTGGCATAGATAGCAACGCCTCCACCCCTCCTTATCATCCTATTGAAACAGCAGACGAGAGTAAAATTCTCAATACCCACTGTCTCATTCCCATTCAACCAAGTCTCACTTAAACGCAACAAATCTACTCTTTTGATCACATTATCGTCTTGAAGTTTTTCTATATGAATGGCCAGTTCGTCATTCTTGTTCCTAATGCTACGAATATTATAGTGCAGTATGTTTAAAGTTTTCTCATTCCGGGGAGGTGCTTGATTAAGAGCTCCAGTTCTTGCCTCAGCCAGACAATCAATTAAAATGGGTTGTGAAGCTCTTTCCCTTCTTCTAAAAAATGTTTATGTCTATTAGAAGTGACAACTGGTATTTCCTGAATAATATCCTCAATATTATCAGAATCACCACCAAGGGACTTGGAATAGCATTTGCAGGAGTGTCACCCTCCAAATTGCCTTCACTGGAGCAAATATGAGTCTGAGAAAGATTATCTTGTTTCTCATCAACTTCAAAGCTCATTATAATTCTATTAAATAGGGTTTTTATAATGTTTGAGCCTCTCCGATTAAGATGAAGTCCATCCTGAGCAAGACTGCGACCCCTTACCCAACAGTTTGGATCCACAAACATACAATTCTTTTGGCCACAATGCCATTCAATTACCCCATTTATTGCATCGATGTACCTATAATCAGTATCCCTTCTATGAAGCAGACCACTGACCACCAAGCTGCCCAATTGTAACTTTGATTTAGCCACACTGACAGTAGCGGCTCGTGATCTTCTAGCTTGGGGGTTCAACCTCATGATCTATTGGAGAGAAAGGTCAATAGGATATAGAGTATTGCGCATAATCAAGTGTAAACGTGATCAATAATAATTACACCCGAAAGGTTGAGCTTATTTTCTACAAATATAATTTTTTTGTCCTGTTCATATTTTTCTTGTTTGATTTTTACTTCGAGAGTTGGTCACCATTATGTTTTATTTTACACCTACCCTCAATATTAATATTGTTTGTATTTAACAAATACTGAACCTTATTCTTATTTCTTCATCAAAATGCTGTTACGGTAACACAATAAATTATATTCACACTCTCACTAAAAGAAAATGGACACACTAGAAATACTCACGAATACACAAAACACACTAGAAATTACTATATACTTCTACACGCAAAACAAATTTATATAACGAAAAATGCAGTGAGATCTATCACAACTGTAAACAGTGTATACCCGTAACCATACCGTATAACCTCAAAACTGTCACGCTTAGGCTACTTCTTGTTTACCGCTTTTTTACTGTTTACTGCCACCAAATTTAAATTTATTGGTTATAAGCAAGTTCAAGATGGCACTGTATCCGTATCACGAATACTCACGATTCATTCCGAGGTTTACCGAATGCTTCACTTGCCTCGGCTAGGTTCGGCTACTCTCGGATGAACTCGTGCAAACTTGGTTCACACAGGATTGTGAACCAATCCGTGCTAGCAAACCGATTCCCCTCCTCCGTTCCACTACCATACCCAGCCCTGTTTCTGGGTTCACATCGGGAAATGAACACTGCTTTCCATCTCCACCATTCCATCGTCATTCCATTCGGTGCTGTTTCAAGCAAGCCACTCCGGGCTCTCAGGCACCGGCCGCAAAACATCGACATTAAGTTTACGTAGATGAAAAATGTTGTGATGTAATTTAATGAGTATAAAATAGAAATATAATTATTTGAGTTGCAAATTCATCATTGTATAGGAAGTTGATTCAATTCTGGGGGTTCAATGAACTATTGAACACATAGGACGAGCCGCCACTGCACACTGATAAGATGCTCCATTTTGTCTCCCAATTCATCAGGTGTATTAGATCTCCATACATCATTTGTGCCTACATGAAACAACACAACATCGTATACATCTTCAAAATCTGAGAGCTTTTTTGTCATTGAATCTATATTGATTTCAGAGTATGATCTGAAAAAAGACCCTTTCATTGATTTTCCTCATTTGAAGTGCTTGATAATTGAATCACCTATACTAGCACAAGTGCTCGCAGGCTTGGCTGACGTTTCTCATTTGATTTGGGATCAGTCGTCTGAGAATCCTAAAGAACGACTCCAAGACTACTCAAAGCCTTATCACTTTTGTATTCCCGAAGATCATTGTTTAGGATCTCAATTTTGTTTCGTAAGCATAAGTTATCAGCTTCCAGAGTTTCAATTGATGTCAACATTTTTTCAATCTGTTCATGCAAATTTATTATTTCCAGAGAAGGATCGTCAAACTCAATTGAGGTAGTCTCGGTAGAAAAGTCAGTTTTATTTTGAAGCAAATTATCATTGTCATCTTTACTGGAAGCTGAAGACAACATCAGGTCAGATGCCTCTAGTTCTACAGCTCTTCTCAACAGAGCTGCGTTAATGCAATCAACTTCGACAAACTTAGACCTCAGAAATTTCAACTCTGCTCTCAAATCCGTGAAAACGGGTAGAGGAAGAGACAGAATAACATTCTCATTCAAAATACCTCCCACTAAAATTTCGTTTTGAGAAGTACTTTGTGATTTATCTAGGAGTGAAACATCATTCCTGGAAAGGACATGTGACGCAATAGGGCTACCTAGAACCCCCTCACTTGATAAGGGAATCTCATCATCCGTGCTCAACTGAGCAGACTGATGTGAGTCGATAGCTACATCTTCTCGGGAATGATTATGGGTATTTCTCTCCTCCAAAACAGTAGTTTTAGTCGGAGATGTTTTTAATGTAGCCGTACATGCCCTATAAGTACAACTCCAAGAGTGCACTCCTGAAATAAGAGTGTTAGTTTTACGAAAGATGAATGAATCATAAACAATTCCTTCTTCACCCCTAACTGTTCTAGCTCTATCTATGACTATCTAACTGCTCTATCAATGCCATACTTCTATGCAATATTATACTGATACTCAATTTATAAATAGGCTGGATAAGGATTACTGAAAAACGACTTCTATACTAATATCACCTAATATTCAACCAGAAAACTAATTTACAGTGCGTATTAATACAACCAATAATATTGATTCAGAATATATGAATCTTACTGGAGTAATATTCAAAAAGTAACAATTTTTCTGAAGAAAAAAACAAAATTTCTATATGTGTTCTTACAATTTGTTGGAATACATAACTTGAAAATATTTTCTGTGAATTTTATTTAAATACCTGAAATAGTGCAGTTTCAGTGTCCTACCTTGTACTATTACCCAGCAAAAGTGAACCAGCAAGAGGCATTTTCAGTTCTATAGAATATGTTTCATGTCTGGTTCTTGTAGACTATAGATTTTGGTTTCCGACTTAGCTTGCTCCTACGAAATTTACATCCTATTTTTTTTAAATTTTCTCTTTCTATTGAAATTATTTTACTTTTGAAGATTATCTTGTTCTTTATATTTCAGATATGTCTTTCCCGGATTCTATAAGAGATTTACCGCTAGACATATCCAGTTCAGTTTCTTTAAGATCTCGAAAAATTGGCGAAGCAGATAGTAAGTTTCAATGTATAAGCTTTGTAGGAAAACTGTTTTATTACAATATTTCAGAAATATTATATTTTTCACAAAA
This sequence comes from Nilaparvata lugens, assembly GCF_014356525.2. NCBI lineage: Eukaryota > Metazoa > Arthropoda > Insecta > Hemiptera > Delphacidae > Nilaparvata > Nilaparvata lugens. Next base: position 52,397,912 of record NC_052507.1, read on the forward strand.
TTCCATTTCATTCAAAATTATTCAATTTATTTAAATATGTAACCGTGATTGATTTAATTTCAAGAAATGTCTATGTTCTTAAACATCATTACATTTAGCTCACATGTACGTTAATTTTTTCCTTTGTAAATTGAATGTGAATGAATGGCAATAAATATGTATTGAATACATGTTGACAATATATAGAATAGAATTAACTATTTATTTGATGTTGTGAAGTTTCAATGTCCAGTATCATCAATTCAATCAATATAAATTAAATTAAAATAGGATGTATTTGTATTTCAGTGCTGCAAAAGCTCTGTTTTGCAAACTTCAACAAATTACGAAGCGTGAAGAAATCGGAAAAACCGGACGTCGTTTTGTTAGATGCCTACAAGCTGAAAGCTGCTGAGAAGTGTTTACTGGCAAACACACTTTATGCTCCCAGTCCACGACGTGTAAAGCATACACCGATCACCGCCTTGAGAAAGCCATCCAATCAGCAATTCCAACTTACTATGGGACTTGATTTGACAGGTAAAATTTGTACTAACACAGCTTCTCAAGTAATCCTTTAGGAAATTGAAGACGTTTTAAGATTAGGGTTTCCTTGAGAGGTCTCTGAAAAAAAACTCGAAAAATTTACGCAGAATGCTTCTCTGTTTTATTTGACTATCGGTTAACATCTATTCATAACTCAGTTATAGAAACTCAAACTAGAATTAATTAAAGTTTTTCCATACAAACATGTCAGGCTTCTATCTCCTGTTAGGCTCTTCATAATATTGCTAACAAAACATTTGTTGAATATTGGTATTGAAGTTCTGGTGAGTGGACTATTAAAATCTGTGAAAATCGAAATATATGAAACAAAGCTAAAATGGTGAAGTAGTTGGATAAAAATCGCAAAAGTGTGTGATTTGGGGCTGCAGAGTAGTATTCTAATTTGGGATTTATGTATAGAATCCAACGAGAGAAACAAAGTTGTCCCTTGAGATATTGAGGTTCTAGTCCTGTCAAAGTAAAAGAAGAAAAAAAAACATTTTCGAAATCACAATTTGAATAAATTTGATCAAACTACTTTGAGATTGAAATTGGTGTTCCTAGTATTGTTTCCTTCATGTTATGTAGTTTGTTTTAGGCTGAAAGGTTGAATATGAATCAGTTCGTTAATATAGGAAGTTTTTCATTTTTTTGCTGAAGCCTCGTTTCCATTACTGCAGATTTAACGCAGCAACATGAGTAGAGATCGAATTATGGGAACTTGTAGAAATTGAAGCGGTCTACATTCCAAATCGACAGTTCCTTGCGCCAGACCAATGTGCCGCAAAACAAGTGTTGTTGCAGTTTCGTATTTTGCAATTGACTCTTCTCTTCTTGTAGTGCGCTATCCGTTTCGAACGTTGGCGACCAGCAGGGCAAGTCTGACTCTGTTGACAGCGATTCGGAAAAGTTCAGCAGATGTCTTCACGGTCCATTCCCTAAGGTTGTGTAACCAGGATATCCTTTGTCTTCCTGGTCCTCTCCTTCCATCTATCTTCCCCTACTTGATGAGCTGCAGCAGAGAGAATATGGACTCATTTCTCATTATGTGTCCCAAGTATTGAAGCTTACGGATCTTAATGGTGTTCAGAATTTCTTTAGATTTCTTTATCTATCTCAGAACTTCTTCATTCGTTACATGCTCTGTCCAAGATATTTTGAGCATTCTCCGGTACAACCATAATTCAAAAGCTTCAATTTTCTTGTTCAATGTCCATGCCTCTACTCCATACAGGAAAATAGAGAAGATGTAACACTTCAGAAGTCTAATTTTTGTTGCAATGGTGACATCATGGCTCTTGAAAAATTTTGTTCATTTTGAAATGTAAACACTGGGTTGTTGTCAAAAATATCAGTCATTTATTATAAAAATCACAAACATGTTTCAACACCAATGGTGTCATCGTCAGTGTGAGAAAATCTTTGTTCATTTTATTGAAGGCAGCTGTTGCTCTGGATATGCGTGACTTAATCTCTTGTGTCTTGTCCCACTTTTCATGTATTGTTGTTCCCAAGTAAATTGTGTGTTCCACTCGCTCCAACTTCTGGTGATTGATGAATATTTGGGCATTAACGTTTCCGTGTTTGGAGATCAACATGAATTTTGTTTTTTTACTGTTGATAGACCATATTTAATACTTACTGCTACTATTTTGTTCACTAGACGCTGCAAACCTTCTTCACTATCAGCAAGCACTATGGTGTCATCTGCATATCTTATATTGTTAAGTCTCTGACCTTGTATTGGTATGCCATCTCCGTCATCACCATCCAATGCCTCTCTAAAGATCTGTTCAGAATAGCAGTTGAAAAACAATGGTGACAAGACACATCCCTGTCAGACTACTTCTTATCTTCATCTCTTCTGTTGTTTCTCCATCCACCCTCATTGTTGCAGATTGACCCCAGTACAGGTTTATGATTATCCTCAAGTCCTTTTCATCAATGTCTGTTTTCTCATTATTTCAACCATTTTCTCATGTTTTACCCGGTCAAAAGCCGTCTGGTTGGGTTCTAAGCCACTGATCAATTCCATCGTGTTTTTTTTTACGTTCAGTAAAAAACCTGATTACAGATTAGTGATCACAGATGAACCACAGAATGGAAAGTTGGCTAGTATCCTGACGCCAAAATCCGCCATCTTGAAAGAAAGTGTAGCGTTGTAATATACCGGTAGTTTTAATTTCTAACAAGATGATGCAGTCATGTGTCGTGGTCTTGGTGCACTCAAGTCTTGGTTAGATTGATACCTTCCATTCTGAATGTATTCTGTGGCTGAACGGTTGCTCATGAGTCATGACTGACAGATGTTTTCTCTGCTGCTTATTTTGTAAACAAAACTAGAACCTAACCTATCTCATTGTATAATCAATTGAAATAAAAACCATCAAGTGATTGGAGTTGTTAAAATTGCTTTGGATAATATTTTTAATGTTATTGAATTTATGAAATCATGCATTTCTGTGTTCCCAAATACATTATAATGGAGTCCATTATAATTGTAAGCAACCTCGTATTTAGCCATGTGTTCAGCTACTCTACGTTCTTTTCCATCGGTTAGAAAAGTATGATGAGTTGATCAGTGAACGAACCGGATATGACGTATTTTTATTCTTATCAGTTAGGCCAAAGAGGTATAAACTCACAGTGCCTATGCCTTTGCATTGCTAGCTCCTACTTGAAATTAAAGGCTGCCATTGAGGTATTTTACTGCGAGATATTATATAATATATATATTATTATAATATAGATTACAAAAATTTCAAGATCTTTAGTATGTAATAATCTTTCAGGTTGTCCCCTCAATGGCCGATTTCAATTCCAACTATACTAGCGCTGCATGTGAGTCTATGCATCGTTCAACGACCAAATAGTGCTTCGTTCAGAGCCACGTTCACTCATCGGTCTCATCGTTCACTCACCGATCAGTGGCTTTGAACTCAACCAATTAGGCAGAAAAAACATCACAATTTACATCTGCCCCTTTGGACTAAAACTTGCAAAGCAAATAAAGCTTCTCTCGTTCCAACTGCCTTGACAAAACCAAACTGATTCCAAGATATTTGTTCTTCACATCTCTTGTAAATTCTTCTATTAATTATTCTGAGGAAAACTTTCAAAAGGTGGATTATGAGACTTATGGTGCGGTGGTCCTTACATCTCTTTGCCCCCGGCTTCTTGGGAAGAGCAATGAATTCTGAGACCAACCAGTCATGCGTTATATTGCCAGCAGATGAGTATATCTTATTGAAAAGATTTGTGATGCTCTGTAATCCTTTTTCCTCTAAAAGCTTGATGAATTCCACCTGAATGTTGTCTGAATGTTGTCCGGCCCCGCTGCCTTCACCCCCGCCCCCCATTTGATTAATTGCTGTTTTGTACCTCTGATAGCAAAATGGGTGGCCCAATTGAATGCACTGTATCATCTTCAAACAACTTCTGAAGGTATGCAATTCAAGTGTCTTTCTTCTCTGCAATATCCACCATGATTTTCCCTCTATGATTAAGTAATGTCCCATGAACCAACTTTCTTCCAAGCCCAATTACCTCTGACCTTTCGATGTACATTAAATTCATCAAACTTGCTTTTATATGCTTCTACCTCATGACACCTTTCTTTTTGTTCGTTATCTTTTGCCTTTCTGATTTCATTTCTGATAAACCTATCTATTCTTTTGTATTCGCAAAAATTTCCTTTATTTATCCTTCTGTCCTCCATCAGATCCAATATCTTCTCTGTCATCCACGTCCTTCTTGTCATCCTCAATTTTCTCTGTCTTCAGCCACATCTTCTTTACAGTTTCCAGTATATCCTTTATTTCAGCTTATTTATCTTCAACAGGAAAGCCATCGTCCATCCTTTCCACGGCTGCATTCAACTTGAATTTAACCTCTTTTTTGATCGGTTCATCTTTTAATAGTCTGAGGTTAGCTCCGCTCATTCCTTTCCGTCTAACCTTTTCCAGAATTATTCTGAACTGCCCAATTACTGGAACATGATCAGAATTTATGTCTGCTCCAGGAGATGTTCTCATATTTGTACAGCTATCTCTGTAATATTTGTTCATCATAATAAAGTCAATCTGGTTTCTGGACTATTCTGCCAGTCTTGTCTTGTGGGGATTTCCAGGTGTATAGTAGGCGTGAATGTTGCTTGAACTGAGTGTTTAGTACCACTATGACATGCTGTTCAACAAAACTTTCAAGCATGTCTTCTCTATTATTTCTTTCCCCAAGGCCATAAGCACCAATGAGTTCTGTCTTCTGTCCCTGACCCAACTTGGCATTGAAGTCTCCCATTACGTTATTTATGTCCTGCTTGGGTAGCTTCATGTATAATTAGGCGACACTCGCATAAAATGTTTCTGCTTCTGTGTCCTCTTTGTCCGCGGTGGGTGCATACGTCTGGATGAGGTTCAAGCTCGCAGGTCGGTCTTTGATTTGCAGCAACAAGATTCTGACTCAGAAAGGTACCAAGTTTGTTATACAGTTTGCCATGTGTTCACGATCAGTGCTACCCCATTCTGGTATGTATCGTCTTGAGTGCCTGAAAAATATGCAGTCATCAACCTTGATTGATCCTGTTCCTTATATCAACTTCCATTCTCTTCATTTATTTTATAGCATTATGAATGTTTCCTTGCTGTGCCATCGTTTTGACGTTCCATGTTTTATTCCTAAATTTCTACCTTACATGATATCCCTCCTAAATGACACCTCTCAAAAACAAACCCCCCGAGATGCGAATGGGAGACTTGAAACTCCGGTATTAAATTTAGCTGTGAGTGCTGCCATGATTGCTGAAGACATATCCATTAAGGATATTTAATGAGGTGGTGGGTCCGTGTTTCTTCCTCATCTCTATGCCGTTGGCTGCCTTCTGCAGTTCATCCGCCTTTGGAGCCCGTTTTCAAACTCCAGGACAAAGAGGTTCCCTCTCTGGTAGCTCATCCGCCCAAAGCTGTTGGCTGCCAGAGTTGCAAGTTTTGGTCCGACCCGACTATTTGATTTCACTGGTACCACCCATATCTGGTAGGCATTCCCCTATCCGCCACCTGGGGAGGCACCCGATGGAGGACTAGCAACCCCTCACGGGATTCCAATTGATTGCGTCTCCCATTTTTCTCTCAAATTCTTACTTTCTTATAAATAAAGATAGGAAGATTCTAATTTGGATCCAGTATCCCCAAATACTGTAAGCGTAAGTCAGATTTCCAATAATATCTAAAAATAAGGGAGTTTTGGCTACTTTTATAGTGCTCAAGGTCACTAGAGCTCTATTTTTGGCGTCTACGATTTCATTGCACCCACCGTTATGCAGTTTAAGCCAAATGGAAGCAATAGACGAAAAGCTGTAAAAGTCACTGAACGAGCTGGCACAGTTCGTCGTGTTATGATATTGCAAATTGCCAGAATGGAAACCAAGCTTGAGGATGCCTACATGTTGCCCACAGGAGCATACATTATCAAATTTAAAAATATACAGTTTTACTTGAGGGGATGAACCACTTCGCCTTTCTCAATTTCCCAATTTTCAGATATTCTAAATTACCGTACGAGTAGGCTACAAATCTTCTATAAATGTTTTGTTTTATGTTTATGTTTCAGGCATTCTCGAACAATTTGCAGATATTTCGCAGGCTACCTTATCGACTATAGATCACTGCACACGTTCAGAATCATCAATGAAGAATTTTGTAATTGAAATAGAAGACGAAAATTCAGTTTCTCGCGTTCCTGCTAGCAGATGTGAGCTTGAATTGGAAAATGACGAATCGTTTTTCCCCGATTTATCTGGAATTCGACAGCTTGAGAACAGCCTGAGTAAACTTACAATGGACAGTATGTTTGGAGGAAGGTCTGATGGTTCCTCAGTTATAACATTGGACAGATTGAATGATCTCAAAAAGGTTGAAGAACGAATTGAGTATCTCAAACAAATTGCCAACTCTTAAGACAACCAAGTTTCAACATTTACCACTAGTTACATAATTAGGTTTACAGACCATTAATCTCAAACCATTATCACATAAATCGAAAATTTGATCATCTATACGATTGTATGGTGTGAAAAGGTGATAGACCTGATCGAGTATTTGGAAAATTAGTCAACTTCTAATGTATATAAATTTTCTGCAAGTGTTTCTGACTATCAATATTGATTTAAGACTGAATGTAGGTTGAATACATTCAATTCATTGAATTACAGTATTACCGTAAGTAGGATACTTTTGCAGTAGTATTTTGGTACATTTTTATTAGAATTTAGATTTGTATTCTACTGTCCTATTGGCTGTATTAGTAAATATAAGAAACAAATCTATTTATTATGGAATATTTGAGGTAAATTGAAAGACAATATCCAATGTAAAACTTACTCGTATACTTAATGACCAAGAATAAAAAACCCATAACGAATAATAATATGTGGGCTATTCAGAAAGTAGATTACGTTTTTGGATAAAAAAATTTAAGTACAGAATTTTTTTTATTTACATTTGAAAGAGGAACTAAAATACTATTTTTCGACATAATCGCCAAACAAATTTAGATATTTGTCATATCGGTGAACTAGCTTTGAAATTCCCGTGTCCGTGTCGAAGAATTCCGCCGCCTGTGACGCCAGCCAGTCAGACACGCCCGCGCGGAGATCTGCGTCGTCATCGAAGCGCTGTGTTGCAAGCCAAGTCTTCATCTTCGGGAATAAGTGGAAATCACTAGGTGCCAGGTCCGGACTCTAGGGTAGATCAGGGAAAATCTTCCAATTATTTCATTGACATTTGCAACCAGCTCATCACTCACGCAATGCTCGGTCTGCCACTCTTCTCTTCGTCATGAACATTACTTTGTCCATTTTTAAATCTAATGCACCATTGGCGAACTCCACCTTCACTGATTACGTTGTTTCCGTAAACTTCACAAACTTGCCGATAAATTTCAATCGGTTTATGGTTTTTGCTAACAAAAACCTTATAACTGATCGCACCTCACAACTGGCGGGATTTTCGATTGCAGCGCACATTTCAAAAGGCTATTGTGACGAAACGAGCAGCACGGCCGACCTCTCTCTAGCACGGCTGGGTGCCGACTGACCTGCGGAACGCCCAGACACCAAAATGGCCGCGCTCGCACCACCCACCGCCGCTACATATAAAAACCTAATCTACTTTCTGAATAGCTCACTATTTCCTATAATCAAGACTATTGAAGGAAGGCAACTTTTTGGCTTCATTCTAAGTATAGGTAAGACAAGTAGAGTAAGAATTACTCTTCCAAATACATTGAACACAATTTTACATATCTTAGAATTTTTTTTCAACTTTGAAACATTAACAAGAAAATACTTCATTCACAAAAAATAATTAAAAAAATTTCTTGAGATAAATTTGCAGCGGATATAACAATTTTCTATAACTTAGAAATATTCAAAAACATAATCTTATAGTAAAATTTATTCTACTGTTTCCGTCCAACTTTAATAATTTGTTCTGCTGTTAGCCTATTAGTTAAGATTGATAGTTTTAATTTTACATATATATGGAAATAGATTCATTATTAAAACCGTATTTATTCTTGTTTTTTATGTTTTAAGAATTGCTATTATATCTAACATATATACTTTTTTATCTTTGTACTTGAAATATACCACGATTTTTAATTATTTTTATTTTTTATTTCATTTGCCTGATGTTTATTACACACGGAATTTACTGGTAAACTCAGAGAGAAGTTCAAACACGGGTAATGGAATCAAAATGAAAGCAATAAACTGTATTATGAATAGTAGGTAGTTTTGAAAATAACATAATTATAAGCCTCAAGAAATTACTCGAAGATTCCGTTTCAGAATCAGAATATAGTTTCAAAATAATGTGATTACAAAGAAATCACAAAATTTTCATCGAATGTGATGTGCGAAAGGGAATTCTAATTATTTGTAAATTTACAAAAATACATTCTTAAATGTAAAATAAAAATGAGTTAATGCAATGGTTCAGTACACATGATATGCTAATGCTATAAATTTGGATTTTTACTCTACATGCGATCATTTTGAAAAATCTTTCATGGCAATGCATAATCAAATAAACCTAAAATGTTGAAAATATTGGCTATTTTTTTTTATTTAATGAAAATAATTAGACTCAAGGAGAGAGAGTTGTAATCATCATTCGTAGACCGAAACGTTTTGAGTTCTATCACTGTTCAGTTGGAAAAGTTATCATTCCAAATTAAATCATCCTCGTCTTATATAAGATAATTGTTGACAATTTTCTTCGAGGAGTAAAAGCTAATCCAGAATGTGCAGCTTCAAATCAAGAAACTTAGTTGGCACAGATTTGCATAACCGGAAAATATACAAATATACTTGTTTACATTTTTGCAGCAATGGAAGAATTTGATCAGTTTTCCTGGCCTTCATCGTTACTGTCGCCAAACGAATTATTTATTTTGGGCAATCGTCCAAATGCGTCTTCACTTCTAGTGAAAAACACACTCAACCGGTTTTCTTAGAAAAAAAGATGGAAATACGCTTCTTGGACAGGTAACTTGTATCCAAAGATCACTCCTGTTTCCAAGTCCGTTGGTAGAGGATCACTATCGAATTCCGAAGATATCATTCCATGTTTTCAAAGCAATTGAATCTGTTTATGTGTCGATGAATTGGTTCGACTATCAGCCAGCTAATAGGTTTCTCCCGACCGTTAGGTAAGTTTTTCAAAATATTTTGTAGGTAAATGAGTTTCACATGACTGAACAACATAATAAATATAATTTTAGTGATGTAAATTACTACTTACTAACGAGGTATCCAGGCATGGCAGTATGAGACAAGAAGAATTATTTGTATTTGTAACTGTTTTAATGAATGCTACAAGAGTAATGTAGACTCAAATAATTATTCGGTATCAGTGATAAACTTACCTTTCCTCTTTGGTAAAGTTAGGATAGTAAGCGAATATGTAGGATTTTCACCTTGTTACGTAATAGCAAAGAAAAAACAGTTTGTTTATTCTATGGTGTAATAGCAAAGATATAATTCACTTCCCAAAAGGCCTGCCCTGCTCAATGAATTCCAATTTGTTGGCTGTGCAGGAAAAAATCATTGGATACCTACTGCGAGTGTTCGCATTACCAATGGTATTCTATTTTTTCCTAGCAGAGCAGAACTTCATTGGAAGCAGGATTTAATTAAATGTAAATTCATAATAATGTAATAATCGAGGAGGAAATTGATTAACCCTAGAAATACAATGTTTAATAAGATATTAATAATATAATAATTTAGAATTAGAAGATGGTGGTTTTCCAGTAACTTGGTAAGTTCATCATCCTCTACTCTTTCGAATTATAAGAAAAGTAGTCTACCTACGGTTTATAAGAAGAAATTATATTACAGTTTTTCTTCTTCTTCGGCAATGCCTTTTGTTTTTCAATTAAGATAGGGTTGACATATCCGTCCTTTAGTCTCCTCCTCTTCCTCCACAGCACCACACTGTCAATCTACATGAATATGTTTTTACTATTTATGCAACTACATATATTTTTATCTTATATTGTTTTATGATAATTATTATACTTTGTAAAATCTTTGGTTTTAGGGTTGTTTTGTGTGCATTTGTGAGTGAATGGCACTTTGATTAGATCTTCATTTCTTATAGGTTATATTATAGAATTTATCAAGTGAGTTTTGAAATATTGTTTTCCAATTGTATCAATAAATCAAGTTTAAGATTCTCTTTTATTATATGTAATTTTATTTTTATTAAGAATTTTATCTATTTCTATTAATCTTATGTAATCTTATTACATAAGAGGTACCTAATCTATTATTTTGTAATCTTATGTCATTTTTTTATTTTGTAAAGGTTGTGTGGCAGAGAGGACAAGGAGTCCTAACTCGCCCTAATAAAGGCAAATAATCAATCAATCAATCACCGTACCACACCCTCTACCTCTCTCCTGTAAATTATCCTTAATTCTGTCCTTCTACCACAATCTTGGTCTTCTTCGTTCTCTCACGTCACCCATAACAGGTAATCGTACCCTCTCCTTCCCACTTATTCCTCATCATATATCTTAAAATGACCAAACCACCTCATCCTCGCAACCTTCTTACTCAGTGGACCAACCTTTAATGCACCTATTTTGATCAAACCAATTCTTATGAGATCCTTCTTTGTAGCTCCGCACATTCATCTCCTCATTTGTTACCTTCTCCAGCTAGCGTCTTCATTGCCTGTTTATTTAAAATGAGCCAGGGTTCCGTATTATACAGCATAGCTGGCCTTTACACTGATTTATACATTTTGAAGCTCACAGCTGGTTTGATTTGACTTCCTGCAAGTTCCACATCTCTTTATCGTTTCCTAATGCCACGTACTCAGTACCGAATTATACACATTAGACTTTGAAACGCAATAGAATATGTCAAAGCAACCTTTTATTTTATCACAACACGACTCGAAACGGTATTAAATGAAAGAGTACTTGATATATTCTATTTTGTTTCAATATTTTCAGTAGCTCTAAACATAAGAGTGGATTAGCCTTTATATTATGGCTCAGCAGTTAAAATAATAGAAAAAAAAACAAATTCTATTGATAAAAACTACCAAGGTAATTAGGTCTTCTCTGCCTTTTAAAAAGTATTTGGTATCTATGAATAACAGTTTTTTCTGGTGTTTTTTTTTCAAATATTAATTTACAGTACTACTGTACTATTATACTGTATTATAATTTGGTGTCATTTTTCAGGTTGGATAAAAATTTATGCACTAGGAAGGGAAGCAGACTTGGAAACGCGGGTAACCATCTGGAACTACAGGTTCTGACACTCATTCACAACGTGCCATAGTAAGTTCAATTTCAACATGTATATTTTATTTTGAACTTAAATAATTTCTAAAATTATTTCCATTGACAAATACATAAAATGATAAAGTACATGAAATAATTAGGCCTATTAGTTTAAATCAAGGAATCTAGAATACATTCTAGGTACATTGGTTTAAATCTTCGGCAATTTCCACAATTGTGAGTTCTTTACTACCGGTACCTACTTGGCTCATTAGGCCACTATCAGTCTATCATGATAGCTGTTATTTGTATAACTAGAGTGAAAAGTACTGTTTTTCTCCCTGAGGTAAACGTTTGAAGCCCGAGGCGAAGCCGAGGGCAACAATTTTCCTGAGGGAGAAAAAACATTTTCCACTCGTGATGTACGCAACATTTTTCCTCCACCTAAATTTTTATAAAAATTGAAAATAAAATAATTTTTAAAAACTTACCAGTAAAATGTGTTACAACATAACTTAAAAATTAAACAGCTGTCTTGTAATCACACAGTTCACAGCCGACAGTGCTATCTGTCGGCAAAAGTTGTAACAACAATGGCCGCCGACTCAACTACAACACAATGATGAAGTTCCCGTTTCAAATTTGATTAGTTAATGAGGAATATTCGTTGGCTGGTATTTTGAATAACATGGAATATAAAAGAAAATATTTATAAATTTTTATAGTATAATGATATGAAGTTTGTAATAATTTTAGCATGAAACATATATTTCATATATTGATCAAATGTCTGGTTGAGGTATTGAATTTAGTCAAAGACCTTAAAGATGCATCTCTTTAAGGTCTTTGAATTTAGTTGGTTTAATGACTACTCTATATGCTTCCTCATCTGAGCTTAGACCTTCTAACCTATCTCAAATGTAAGTTTTTAAAATAGAGATGCTTCCCATGTTATTTAAATGGAGTTACTTTAACGCTCTAGGGAGTTTTTATGTTTTTTCCTACCAAGAGCGAAAAAGTGAAACTTCAGTATTATGTTTCAGGGAGTAAAGTAGGCTCTTTAGACAGTAGGTGGAGGGAAATTTTATTAAAGGTATTTTACAATTAGAGTCTTAATAGTGTGAATTATGCATTATAAAATATAGTGTCCCAAAAAGGATGGACTAGTTTTAAATTACCATAATAACTTTAATAAATTTCTACATAATTTTTAATTTTTTATATTTCTGAGTTTGTTAAGTTGCCTAATTTGAGAAAACGTTATAATTATCAAGATAGGTAGGCTACTATAAAGACAAAAAGCTGAAATACTCCACCTGATGGAGTATTAGATACTCCACTCTCTGTAGGGGAGCTTGAAGCACTGTTGCAGTTGCAGTAGGCCTACGGTAGTCTTCACGCTTTCTGGATTGACCACCGTATGAAGACGCCCTGTAGATTTACTACTTCCCACTGACTCTGTAGTTCAATCCAGAAAACGTAGACTAGGGACTGTATTAGCATTTCTGCTTCAAACTCAGACGTTCCATTAGGTGGCGTGATTCATTTGGTCGCAGCTAGTTACAGTACCATTCATGTTAATTTAGACATTTTATGTAACAAACTCAGAAATTCGAAAGAATTAAAAATTATGTTAAAAATCATTAAAATTATAAGGTCATTTTAAAACGACCATCCATTTCTTATATCACTTATAGACCTAAATAATTCGGCAATAGCTTTTATAATAATGTTTGTCAAATATGATATATAAAAAAAATTATAAGGTAGTCTGACACAGGCCTTACATTAGGTAAGGTAGCCTATTTAATTTTTAATTGTGATGGAAATGCAAAACTATGAAGCATGGATTCAGGAAAACTGAAACTGTCGCATATAACAATTTCACAATAAAATATTGAATAACATTCTTGTGAATAATATATTTATTAGGAAATTTCATTTTCTCAAATTTCAGAACGAGCAACATTGGACCGTAGTTGATTCTTCAGTAGTGACAAGTCTATCTAGCTTAGCCTACTAACAACATAATTATCAAAATGGTGTATGGAAGTGTAATGTCTGTTGCTTCAGCAAAAGGAACCAGCGATCCAAGCTCAACAAGGTAAATATTCATGTTTCACCACCTCATTGACATACACATTTTATGTTTTTCCTCGCACATAGGCTTTGCCCATGTGAGGAACCTTCTTCAAGTTTTGTATATGACATTGTATATTGTGTATTGTTTGTACTTTCTAAGAAGAAGAATAAAGATAATTTCAATTTCACTAGATTTGAATAATGTAGGCTATGGTACGATTTTAATTATTATTGCCACTATGTAACTTTTGTTTTATAGTGAGGTCCACGTTATAATGGCAGTGAAGGAAGATACGAGAACAACGTTGCCAAATTGACTCCATTTTGCCACTGAGTGTACACAGCTGTTATTCAATTCATCCCATTAAATTTTATCTGATATTAAATTTAATTCCTTTGATTAAATTATCAATTTCATGTCAAATTAATTAAATTCATCAATAAAATATATTATCTCATAATTTTATTCTAAACTTTGCTTTCATAACTGAGATCAGATTCACAAACCTGAAATGGCCGCTAATTTGAAAAGCTGTGATTCACCAATCTGAACTTCAAAGCAACAGCAATTAAGTTATTCGCTAGGTATTCTATTCCAATTTCTTTTAAAAATAGGAATCCTATCTATAATAAGATAATTTCAATGGAAATAATTCTGAAATAACCTTTCAATATTATTTATAGCCTACCGGTACCAGTGTAGGCCTAAACTAATCCGGTAAACTGAAGCATGGACGAAGTCTAGGATGGTCTCAAAGTTATTAACTTTTAAAGTTGCATTTCAAGTATAATTTGTGTTTCTCATACGTTAAATCTAAAAATAATTTCATTTATTCAAAAATACATTTAACATCAATTATACGACTCCTCTACTTTAGCATTTTGTTATAAATCAAATAAAACATGGCGGCTGGGGATTGTTTGTCTACTTCTGTACAGTTACTGTCAAAAGTGAAATAAAATATTTCTGGCCAACTGACAACATTGCAAAGCTAGAGAGAGATAGTGCTATCTGTTTTGTTGCATGTTAGACAAGGATAACAACACTATTAAGAATCATACACTGTCATTATAACGTGGACCTTACCATATAGTACAAAAATTATGTAATTTGGTTCAGTATAACGTTTACAGTAACTGACATTATCCAGCAGAGGTCTTGTTTCTTAAATTACCTATTATAGTAACCCGTGCTCGCATCGGAACTCCTTTGTTGTAATAGTAATTTTACCTAAGGTTTTACATTTTACAAGTTAATATTATAATGTAGACATTTTACTGCGTTATTTGATAATTTTTGTTCTTTAATTCGTTTATTTCATTTATCCTAGTTTTTATCTCAATTCTTATATGATATTATGCACTACATTTCCAAAATCTTTAATTTCTGACTCGCGCTTTCTTTAGAAGCCATAACTTGACTCCTGGATGAAGTTGAACTTGGGTGAAACTGCTGGAGCAGTTTAAAAAATCAAATAAAACAAAAATATACAAGGTTTTTAAGATTATTCCGCATTTTTTTATCCAATCAAACAATTTAGTTTCTCAAAATACAAATTAAACTAAAATGTTGGGTCATAGAGAAGGCTCTCAAGTTCCATCCGTCTAATAAAAAATATATTTCATTTTCAACCTGTAATGTCTAGAGCCACCGACATTTATGCTGCAAAACGCTTGTAAATTTGGTCCAGTGAAATGTTTCACAATGGCTGTCTAAATCTGCATATTGTCCAATTAATTAAAATTGTTCACTGAACTAGTTAGAAATGAGTTGTAGAAGATGCATCGAGTATTGAACTCAGTTATGTAAAAATAAAACCTTTTTAATAGAAATGACAACTCATTGTGTTTGTTTTTCAAGTTGTATCTATTGATTGATATATTGCTTTGAACTGAATTGCAGGAAAAGCTGTTTCGATGTGGGTGCCAGCACTAAGCCACACACAAAATGCGAGGACAAGAAATCGTCTTCACAGTATGCTGCTTGGGGACCAGTTTTTAAAAACAAAGACAACTTTGTTAATATGCACTTTTGTTGAGCCACTACTTATAGTATTGGTCAATTTGCAAGAATGTTCAAGTTATGAATCACTAACATTATTACTTAGAACTTTTTACTAACTCATCTTTCTCCACTTTTTCAAACTATAATAAATACTGTAATCAGAACTAATGTTTTTTTTTTATTTATAGTCGATGAAATAGGATTATCTATGTATTATAAATCCCACCCAATCAAATAAGTAGATATTTTGAAGTTAGTACTGTTTCTGTAAAACAGGAACAATTTATCCTATTGCATAACATACAAAGAGCACAACCAAACTTATTATACAATTGAATATATCTGGTGATTCTCCTGAGTCTAATAAGCGTTATGAAAATATACCTGTGACCCAAAAAAATATACTGAAAATATTAAAAAATGTTTTTTACGAAATCAGAGGATCTAACCAAAGCAGGGGGAATTCTTATACCGTGATTAATTGGATGGTGAAGATTGTCCTGCTCCCGTCGTCACCCCTCGTCCAATGCTTTACAACAACTTTTCAACATGTCTTTAGAAGAGAAATGTAAGAATAAAAAATAGTATCTGCACTTTTTACAAATCATGTACATATACCGTATGTACAATCTAAGTTCCTAAATAATTGCTACTAAAACTTGCCACATTCATTCTTGGGCATATTCTGTTCAGAAGCTCCTACTAAAAGCTATCAATTCATTGCAGCCTTGATTATTCAAGAAAACCATGACTAGAATCAAATGTGGGAGAGATTAAAACTAAATGAAACTATAGAACAGGCTATTTATTTCTTTAATATGAAAAATGACAAAAAGAAATGAACGGATTTTTTATTCTATAAAAAATATATTTATAGTATTATTATGTATATAATATATTACAGTACACATTTACAACAGACATGCAGTCAATGCCCCAATATGGGGATGTGAGACACAAAATATACAGCATAAATTATAGTATGATAATATAATAATAATCGTTACTAAATTTGTATCTTACGTTTCTTTGAGGATAATCATTTATTACAATGATAGTTACATTAAGAACGGTCTTTATTAACGAGTAATTCTGTTATTACGTTATACAGCAACTGCATTTCAACACCTAATTTATTGTTACCTATATTCAACTACATACATAGCCTAGTTATTATTTATAATAACACCGAAACACATCTGCGAGAAGGGCACTCAAATGCATACAATAGTATAATATTACATTATCGGTACCTATTTATGTTATAGTAAAGCAGATAGCCAGGAACTTTTTTATGGAACGAAAAAGGAATTATTCGAGATTAGTGATGTTTAATTGAAATGAGATGAGATCCTTCAAGAAAGGAGGGACGCCTTTACTGAATTTTCTCTAAACACATTAGTTTGAACAGTGAAAACTAGAGCTTTTTCAGCGTTTTCAATACAAAAGTTTCATTAATTCGAGTCTATGCCTCAGTTGTTTCTAAACCTTTATTAATGCGCTCAAAAACTCAATTTCTGACAAAAAAGTGATTTGTTTATCATAAGAGATTTTAAAAGATCTATATAATCCATAAATTATTGAAGGCAGTCTAATAAAATAATTGTGTACTGAGGATTTGTTTATATAGAATATTTTTTTGTTTGATTTGTTTAAATAGAATATTTTAAAATTAATTATTTTGCTCTTAAACGGTTTTAGTAATATTAATTGCTATAAAGCTATGTGGAAAGTGGATATAATACACGTACTTGGGGCAGTGGACAAAGACATTCTACAACTCCATACAAGCTGCCAAGTTAAATGAATTTATTCGATTTTTTCAATATTGTAACCTAATTAGGAATCCAGTAATTTAGCAAATGGTGAGATATAAATGTTGATGACAAAACATATGAATTAGTTACTCGAAAAAGATCAGTTGAATACTTTAATAAGAGTGTTTTAATACTTTGTAAATTTGGATCGCAATCTAGATAAAAAGGAAGTTGATTTGCTTTCGCTCCTTCTCACATGTTGACCGCTGCTCTGTTGACCGACCGCAGCTGTGTGAACCAGGAACAACAATTCAGTTCACTTTTTTCTTGCGAACAAACTTGTGTCTGCATGACAAAATAAATTTTAGAATTCGTTATACGATACATCTAATCTGTTGGGCATTAAGAATTCTATATGTTTTAGAAGAATTGTTCTTGTTGTTCACAGTTATGATTTCCAATAAAGACGACCCTCTTCTAAAAAAATCTCAAACTCGTGAATCGACTGTCAAGTAGAATAACCATTCCCATAACTATAATATTATACTTTTGCAAATCCAGCATGAATATGATTTTCATAAACTTTGGCCGTCGAAATATTCTTCATAATGAATATTAAACAAGCCTCATTATTGTAAAAATAATAGATTATTGCTAAACCGACTCTAAACTAAAGAATGTGAGATCAGCATTAACATTGATAATAAATTATATAAATATTATAAGAGGAATAATTTGATAAATGGTTCAAAATCCTATCATATCTCCAACTCAGTAAAACTCTTAGATTGGCAAGTATAGTCTGTATAAAACTTTTTATCAAGTCAAGAACATGTATCATTTATGGTCAAAATTCAAATTACCTAGATAACTTACAATGATGTCAACTATATGAATATTATGTAATTTCTATAAATTTTACAAAAATTAGTGGTGTTTAATGGTTCAGAAAAGCAGTTTTTCATCCTTGAGCATACAGAAAAAACATATTTGCTACAAAAACTTCCAACCCCCAACCACAAAATCATAATTGAATAAATGTTGAAATCGTTCAACATGAGAGAAATAGTGATAAATACTACAATCTAATTTCGGTAAGTACACTACTAGTTGTTCCTTTAGGATGATTAAGACAATAAAATTAATAATATAGTTTATTCTATCAAGGAAAATTATATAGGTACTAGCTTAAGATGTTTTAAAATGTTAGATTTCAAGGCGGCAAGGGTTTCCACTGACTAGAACAATCCAATAATATCAATATCAATATCTTAGCAGTCATTTATTTAAAACATTTCAAGAAATCTTCTGAGAAGAAATACCTATTATAGTGAGGTCCACGTTATAATGACAGTGAAGAAAGATAGCAGAACAGCGTTGCCGGATAGCTGGAATTCATCTATAGAGGATAGCTGTTACTGTATGTCTGAAGTACAGTAATATTAACTTTTCATTCTTGTTGAAAATGATCAATTTTATTTTATTTGTCGAAAAAATATTTTTGAATGATTTAATAATACATTTTATTTAGATTAAATATTTTGTCAACCAATTATACTACTACATTGTTGAAAAACGATCAGGCAACGTTGCAGAACTAGAAAAGGATAGCGCTAACTACTTTGTCGAATGATAGGCAAGGATAGCAACACCAATGTTAACCAAATACCACCATTATAACGTGGACCTCACTATGAAGTTAGTTTCTCAAAAAATAATATTACAATGTTGATAATGAAAGAGAATACCACAAATCTTGCATTCCGATGAAAAATAGGAAAAGAGATTTTAAAAAATCGTAAGAATATTTCAAAATTATTTTACCAATGATATTCTATTTTAGATATAATAGACATTGATGAGAAAAGTTTTTTTTTATTAAATGAACGTTACTAATCGAAAATGGTTATTATGAGGGCAGATCGTTGATGAACTTTAAAAAAATTCTTCTACAATCATCAAGGTCAAGGAATAATGGTAATGAATCTAAAACAACTACTGCATCACAATAAATTCTTCAAGGGGAAAAGGAGGAATTTGTGTATCTAGAATGATTTACTACAATAAATTAATAATAAATTTCCATGAAATAAATACTTTTTCAACCTCAACCCTAGCTCAGTCCAATAAATATGATTTTCCATCAATTCCTACATTTTTCCACTTCATCTTATGATGCAGAATTTGTCTCTGAACGATTCAAGGACCACGAAACTCTATACAACTTGGCAGCTTGTGGAAGATAAGCGGAAAAGAAACATTTCAACCAGACTTCTGAAAATTTCCAATTACTGAAAATTTGAAATTAAATATAAGGGGTATTATCTTGCGTGAAGTAGGCCTATTATCCAATATCAATTGAAATTTCAACTTTCCATCACTACAATGGAAATGGTATTCAAGTTTTTAAGTGAACAGAAGTAGAATTACTGAGTTTCTCCCACAAAATTCAAACGTTTTAATCTTCAAATACATTACATAAATAAACTATCCTACAATCACATAACTTCATGGCGAATGATGCAGTCTTTAGCTGTAGAACAATAATTATTTTTCATCTAGATAGAAGTTGGCACAAGTTAGGTTGATAAGATATGTGATCGATTATTATAATATTATATAAAGGGTTCTACTTCTCCCAAGAGGAAAAGAGGGAATGGTTTAGGAGCGAAAAAAATCTGCAAAGTTGTAAGGGAATTCAACCCGTAATCCCGATAAGTAGAAACTATTCGACTAAAAACTACAATCAAAATGCTAATGTGGAATGTTCCATCTCTTTCTCGTTGCTCTACAGCCCGGGGTGGGCTTTGGCATTCTCTGCCTCCAGTCTTGAACTGCCATCCTCTCACTTCCAATTCTGTTAAGTCCTTTACAATCCATCCAGCGATTTCGTGGCCTTGTCATCCTCCTGCGGTTGTCCAGCTTGCACCTCAATACTCTAAGAGGAAGTTGGTCCTCTCCCATTCGATGAACATGTCCCAGCCATCTTGTCTCTGAGACTATATCCTGTCCATGTATGAGTGCATCCAACTCCTCTTTATATTTTAGTGTCCAAGTTCCATTTTCACATATTGGACCATAGATTCATCGAAGCATTCTTCTTTCAGTAACTCTTGAGTCTCTTCTCTCTTCTGTGATTGCTCAGGCTTCACAGCTATAGACAATGATGGGCATCACTATAGTCAACCGCACAAAAATAGTCCGATGAAAATTGGAATAGATGAATGTCAAATAAGAGTTGATAATGTTGTCCACAGCTGATTAAAAATGAGAATTAATTTTCTTTTAAATACCTGACGAATTGGTAATATCTAAGCCCCCTGTGGATTGGGGGAGCTTTGAGTATGTTCGACTCAAAAAACTAAAGAATTTGTTGAAAACCAGAATACACCAAAAGTGTTCCTGCTTGTCGTAGGAGGCGACTAAAAGAGACCCACTTTCCAAAGCCCTTCTCCTTCTTAATATGCTTTGGAATTGGAACTTTTCATTTATAGAATGGCACTTTTTCGATTGACTTAGCTTTGCGCCATTCTTTTTTTATTTTTCTATCTGTCGACCTTCCTTGTCCATATTCTTACTTCTTCTTAGACCAACCCAAGGTGTTATGTGGACCGTGCTAATGGGTGGTACTTTTATATGATGTTTCTAACGGTGCCTGCAGGATACCAGACGCCCTCTTATAGTATTTTGCCTTGCCTGGACATGCGGGGCTCTGTCTGGGTTGACTCCACTTTCCTAGCTGTTCTTGGGAACCACGTAAACAAACCAAATCCCAAGGCAACTCCAGAAGTTGCCTTGCCTTCAAACCCACGGGATATGCCCCATCAGGGCAGGTTCCTTAATCTGAAATGGGAGCTCCATCAGTGACCAGATCCACCAGTCTTGCTTGCTGTGCTGCATCTGAAGACATAATCATGCATTTAGTTTTTTCCTCATTTATCCTGAGTCTTATCAAAGCTGACTCTTCTTCCAACTTCCTATACATGGATTTCAAGGTCTCCAAAATCTGAGTTTTAATGTCATCTGCATGTGCACATGTTTGACTGAATTTCCAGAATATTGTGCCTTTCTGGTCGATTTTCTTATTAGCAATGTGGAGGTCCAAGCTGAAAATCCAACCCGATTTTTACTTGTCCTTTGACATCTCGCATTGTCATAGCTACAGGGCTGATAAACTTTGGGGACATGCCCATGCTGTACAGACCTCTCAGAAGCTCAATCCTATTCACACTATCAAAAGCGGTTGGAATGTACCGTAGAAAGAAGAAATAATTTTTAGAAATTGTGGTAATTAGATTAGGTGTGGAATACGTTCTAATAGATAAACTTCATAGATTCACAATAAAAATTCAGATAACGGTACCTGTATTGGTTAAATTGTTTTTCAAATTATTTCAACGATATATTTAGTATTTTATCAGTTATTAACGGAACGGTACCATTCATATAATTTGACAGGTTATGAAGGATTATAGAAATAGCTATATCCGAATCAAAAGGATATAGCTGTAAAGACGTATACATCTTTGGCGTGCTTGTAATTGCAATTACAACGTTAAAGTCTTTTCATGGAAAAACATTTAAATCATTCAATTTTCTAACTTATCGGGTTGATACTTAATGAGACAATAATGGTATTTCCTCCCATTTAGCACAATGTAGATCGATTTAGACAGCTATAAGGCATGCACAGTATTGAGGTAGCCTACAGAAGAAAGCAAAAATTAATTTTACATACAACCCCTTTGAACGAGCGCTCGATCCCTTATCATAACTATATAAAGGTATTGACATAAATTATGACATCGCTTTGTATTTATACATATGTATGACATTATTTATAAATTGTCTAAGCCCTTTACAAATAGTATGTAAAAGTGGTCAAAATTAAAATACCTATATTCAACAATAATTATATTCGACTTTCACCACAAACTTAAACACAAAATACGAAATTACCTACATGTCATACAATATCTAATAGACAGAACTACTAATAGTTTACAACTAATTTATACAACTGCCACCTAACCTAAAGAAGATTTTATTTTTTCGTTTTTATAATTATTATCACAATTTTTACTGACCTAAACGATAAACTTAATAAATAATAGAGACAATTGTTTATTAGTTTACTAAGAGTTACTAATCCTAATACTACCTACTACTTCAGTACTAATTTCATATGTAAAACGTTGAATTTACATGTATTAATTCAAATAATTGCACGATAGTTGTACAATCTAAATTATTTGTAACAGGACCCGCAAGACCTATGAAGGCGTATTTTAAACCAATTCGAAGTTATCATTGTTGAACCTAATACTATCACATATCATTTTGTATCTTATTTATGAAAATATACGACTCCTATTCGTATTTCCTGGAAGATATTTGTATTATTTTTCAAGTTACAAGGCAGAGCTGGGAACCATCAACTATTGAAAAAACTTTCGATTTTAATATATAAAAATTGAACATGAATTTTTATGTTGTCATTCTTTTAATGTTTCTTTCCGTTTGTCAGACATAATTTGATGCCAAATGATTTCGGATACCTTTTGATAAATGAAATATTTTTTCCGCAGAATTCAACGTTCAAAGATATTCATTTTAATAAATTTAAATAAATAATATTTCAAATAAATTAATTTCAGTTCTAACAGAAAAAAAATTAATTAATAAATTTAGTATTTTTTCGCTGCTTCGGATATATGTAATATTGAATTTAGTAGTCAAATTAGAATCACCCATACATTATAACTCCAAAATATCCAGATTAATATTATGCTGTAGGCAACAGAGTATCGATTTTCTATATTCGATTTACAGAATCTATTGCATAGTTTGATATTTATCATCGATTAGACTTTCATGGTATCTTGAGTGGAATTAATATAATCAGTTCTTTGAATCCATTTTTAATGCTACAAAACAAAACTTTTTCATGAAAAAATTGTAAAACAAGTAAAAGAAAATAATGTACATTTTTCAATTGTCAAGAAATCTATTTGAATTTATAAAGATCTTAAGACATCCCAAACCTATTTAATATGCAGAAAGAAAACTTTTTCAATTTGAAAAATCTGGAAATTAAAACTTCAAAATAAAAAAGAACTTCAAAATAAAAAATTATCTCCGAACACACATAGCAACAACTAATAATATTTTGTTTCACCATTACTATATTCACTTCAAAGTGTAACTTAATGTTACAATAATTTTGGCTCCTTATTGATTTGTGATAAAATAAAATACATATTCAACTAGCAGGTAACCCGTGCTTTGCAGTGGGGGAAATTTTTGTTGTAAAATGCAATCTCCTTATGTCCAGGGAAAAAATAGAATAATCATCAATTTTTTTGTCAAAATTACGAGGATAATCTTCATCAATGTTGAAAATTGTCAGCAAAAAATTAGTTTAATTGGTTTTGATTACTCGATAACTTGGAGGATGCTCTGTTGGTTGGGCTTTTATTTATGCGTAAACTTTGAATGGCAAATTTATATTTGTTTCAATTATTAAATTAAAATTAATTGTTTAATGAAGATGAATACAAGCCTATATCCATCCTCGTTAATTTCAGAATCACGATGTAGAATTGCAAGTTAATCAATTAATTAGTACAAAAGTGATAATGCGTCAATTGTGTATTTCCTACTCCGTTCATGTATAAGCTAATACCTTCCTTTATTAATAGGAAGATGAATCGGCGCGTAAATATGGAACCTATCTAATAAAATGAACAGTCGCGCCAAAAAATGAGCGTGATATCATTAATTATGGAATACATCACAGAAATAATTTAAATTAAATAAGCCTGTACTTCAATCAATTCAATACTACTATAATTCATTCAGCGAAGGAAATAATTTATAAACTGAATTATTTCTAACATTGAATTCATTTGGAAATATTTCAGATTCAACATATCTATTATTCTAAAAATCCCGAATTCCACACCTACAACAAGTATCACCAAATCTTAATAAATTACATAGTTTAAAAAAAATTAAATTAAAAGAAACGCTCAATATCCTGTGATACAAATATGACAACGTGTATCATTGTACCTCAATTTATCAATAGATGTAATACAATGAATACAAAATATCAAATTGTATAAAAACCTATCTTTAAAAAGAATTAAATAAAAGTTTTTACTTACTATGTTATAAGGGCACTACTTCAACACCACATCATTTACGCTACACTCTGACTAGGGAATACACAGGTTGGTATAATTATTGTGCTCTAGATGGAGATATGATAGGACTGCAACCTAAACTATTGAAAATTTGAGTTGGTTTTTGTAATCAAAAGTGTATGTTAAAGTAAGAAATACGTACCTTTAACAATAAACTGGTTCTTGTAGACAGACAGACAATTATAATTATTACTTTATAACGCTAGCTTAATCCCAATTGTAATAGGTACGTTTGTAAAGAACTATTTGTTTACCTTTTCCATTACGATTACATGCATCTAACAACAATATCAACAACAACAACAACAACGATATAAAGATAAACTACGCTTCCTCAGAAAACTATTTACGGTGCAGCGAATGATGAAGATGATGACGACGACGATGATGATGATGGTTAATATGAAGATGAAGGGAAGGAGAAAGATGATTGTGACGAGGTCCAGCCTCGATTCACATTTGCAGTCGAGCCCACACGGTTTGCGAGTAGTATTTAGACTGGTCCAGCTGTCAAAATTCATAAAAATTCACAAAATTCATATGGATGAAGATGAAAATCTACAATTATCAAAAATGTTCAAGTAAAAATAGAAAAAATCCAAACTCAAAATTACAAAAATCAGTTCTGCTTTCTACTTTGCAATTTGAATTTATTGTAGATTTTATTTATTTATTTTCGCTCCTCTTCAGATAAAAACAATCTAGTTCCACTGCACTTCAATGTTACAAGAAATAAATTGCAATCAAATTTCATTTCAAACTATTAATGAATAGCTTTCAAATCAAAAGAATTTATACTTGAATAATTTACTCAATTGCAATTGTATTGAATAAATCCATAGTCGAAATTGATTAATACATGAAAGAAATTTAAACATTTGAATATTGCTAATTCTGCGTTTTATTTTGAGCACTGGATTGCAGTTTTAGGCTTCCCGAGACACATTTTCAATTTTACTTGAAATATTAACAATATTCAAGTGTTTTCATTAATTCCATGAAAATTTTCATTCCAAATTTCATAATTCCATGAAGTTAAAAGTTTCACAACATCAACAGAGATTCTACTGATATAATAGATAGTGTATTAATTAAGTTGTATGTAATTGTTTTTATGGCAAATTTGAAATGTGATAATGAAGGGCTGGGCTGACCTAATCTTTGGCTACGAGTTGGTGAGGTTGGTGGGTGGGGCAGCAAAGTGGTGCGAGTAGGGAGGCGGGGGCGGCAGAGACGGGGCGGCAACGAGGAGGGGGGCGGTGGCGTCGTCGAGGAGGGACTCGAGGGGCAGCGCAGTGAGGGGCAGCGCCGCCAGACCGGTTCGCGAGGTCAGTGTCCGCTCCAGGGAGCGCACGTCTTTGTCCACCGCCTCCAGCGCCCTCTCCAGTTCTTCCGTCTCTTCCTTCGTCGGCTCGTACTGCCCGTTCTTGTCTTCTGCAACATGTCAGTACATTACTTACTTGCATAAAACAAGTCAAAAGTTGAATATCTCTAATAGCAATACTCAACCCCATTGTTATAGCATCTAGCTGACTGTGCATTGTTTTTCTTATGAATTAATTAATAGATTTTAGTTACACAATTACTCGACTAGAGCACTTTGCTCCCGAACTCTTTTTATTCGGTTATCGTAAATGTGGTATGAAAAGTTTAAATTTTTAAAAACTTTGGCGAGTCGCCGCCCAATTACTTTAAAAATATGTCTTCAAGAGTATAATAGCCTATATTGAAAAATATACCCTTAAAACTGCTATTGAAAACTCATGCAATTGTGTTCACTTCGAAGGGGTGTAGAAATGAAGTACCAGAGGGTTTCCAAAGATTATCATTCAAAATGGGACTATCACATTGAATAGTGTGTCTCATAGCATTATTTGAGAAACATGAGGATGTGGAAGATACAAATCGAAATCGTCTGCGATCTCTTAATCTAAGCCACCTAATATAGTCAACTGCACAAAAATAGTCCGGAAAATTTTGGAACAGATGAGAACAACGTTTCCAAATAAAAGTTTATCAACGTTGTCCACAGATGATAATAAATGAGAATTAATTCATATTTTTTTCGTGCAGTTGACTATAGGACGGCAACAGTTATAGAAACAGATTGCAGCTCAACTAAAGCCTGGCAACTAGAGACGCCAGGAAAGCAGACCTATGCCATTCAATCATCACCGAACAACCAACAAATTGCTATCTACATTATCAATATTGAATAGATTGAAAAAGCAACATGGTAGATGTGCGTACTCTTTTCTATGTAAATATTCTGTTATTTATAACAATTGACGGCTAGCGCACAAGTTTCAAATTATGCTAGTCGTGTCATAATGAATGTACAATAATTGTATTTCCATTTGCCATTATGCCAAGGTATGTGCATTTTTTATTCCACCTTGAACGTTATATTAGGAAAATTATGATAAAGTACTACTATATTTATGTATTATTTATTAATTCATAGCATTTTGTTTACTTGATTTGTAATTTTATGGGAAATAAATTGAATTTGAATGCATGCTTAGGGGAAAGCTGAGCTGATTGACCATTTTGTGAGTCTAGAGCAGTTCAGCTATATGGTGGTGGAGGATGCCCAACAACACCCTATACGGCCAATAACGGTAGAACATAACATAGCATGACAAACATTGCTTTTGCTCGAAGCGTTTCGCTGTGAAGACGCAACAATATATGCCGTCAAGTGTATCATGCATGTTCTACCGTTAATGGCCAGCCTAAGAGTGATTTTTTGACATAGGCTTCCCAAGAATCAAAAGCCCCCTTTAAATTCACTGTAAGTGAGCCTACGATTCCAGGGCAAAACTGTTACTTTAATACAAAAAACAATTGAAAAACATTCAAACGTTTTACTAAGTAAGGTAATAGTTTTACCAGTGAAAAGGTCGTTGAAATCCGGGGTGAGCAGCATGTTGGTGAATTCGTGATCCTCGAGCAGTTTGGTGGCCTGGCTGGCCAGCTCGGCCGGATCCATCGACGCAATCGCCAACACCTCTTCCGGCACTTCACCATCTGCAACGTCAACCCAAAACACTAAAACCCAACTACATCACATACACGTGTTTTCCATTCAATTCAGTCCAGCTGGGCAAAAAAAGAATGACACAGACAATCTTTTCGACAATACAATCACAAATCATGTAGTTGTGACCAAATTGAAGCAAACACAAATACAACAGCCTACTCACTTCCAGCACAGCCTAAGTTCGCTTATTTATACATTTCATGAACACAAATTATAAAATATATGATTGGAAAACGGACAACTGGCTCAGCCCAATACGATTCCTTTCCCATATTTTGATGGAATCAGTTTCAAAAAGTAGATTAAGTTTTTCGCTTCACAAATAAGAAGTTCAAAAATATACCAGACAACAATTTCAAATTTAGATGGAATGCAAATAGAATCGAAATGAAATATTGCTCTGAATTATCAGTGAAAACTAGAAAATATTTTGAAAACAGAAGAGATACATTTTTATAGGAGTTTATAGGAATTGACAGAATAGATGGACACACAAAACATTTGTCCAGCATAGACGGACTAAAGGACTATTGGACTGTCTGCCAATCTTTCAAAGCCTATTGAAACAATGCTCATTTCTCCTGATCAATAACTGTTTCCAGTCTACCGGTTTTTAATAAAAATAACAACATTTTGGAATCTGTTTCCACTCGAATGCCAAATCATAAAACATCAGCAAGTTATCTAGCATTACTATAGATGCGAGAATAGGGTTGAAATTGCAGCGGGTTAAAATAGCACTCTTCATGTTTCTTGATATCTGCTTTGCAGTAGCCAACCCTATTCTCGTGACTGAACAACATATATAACAACTGAAAATAGTACCTCTAAATCTAAAAGCTTCGGTTTGTTTACTTACCCAGTTGAACCTCGATTTCAACCTGCGGCACATCACTATGCATTTCCGTTTGGAACACGTCGGCGATATCGTGACCTGACATACTCGTCACTGACGTGTCTACGTTTGAAATTGGCGCCAAAGTAGTCACCGCCAATGGCGGCTCTGCTGTTGGTGTTGATGAACTAACAACATCTGCAGTCACTCTCCCAACACTTTCTCCCACAAAGTTGACTGCTGTTGTTGACGTCGATGTTGATGTTGATGTCGTACTAGATTTAGACTTTTTCTTCTTTTTACTTCTAGACCTATTCAACGTTGAAGGCTTTGTTCTCTTACGCGATCTCTTTGGTGTGGTATCTGGTTGAGGTTTCGTTAGAATTGTCTGAAAATAAGATCGAACATTCAGAAAAAAAATCAAATCAAAATTTTTTATTCACAATACAAACAATTGAGGGTCCTGCCAAATAATATTAAATAATGTAATATTATATTGAATTGATATTAAATCTAATCATACAAATGCCTATTGGGTTGAAATTGCAGCGGCGGAAAGGGGTATAGAATAGAGTAATAAGCATGCATTTTTCTCACTATCTGCTTTGCAGTAGCCAACCCTATTCTCGTGAAATGAAGATTTAGAATATTTAACCTATTTCTGACTATGTTTAACCTTGGGCGAGGAATAGCACAAGGTTACCTTATTTTTCCTCTCCCTATCATTTTGATGATGTATTTATTGTATGAGTGAATGAATAAATGGTAGAGAGAGATCTTATTCTATAAATTTGGTGCAGCAACATTGAGTTCTATTTAATGTCTCAACACTACGATCATTACAGTAGATAATAGCAAAAATAATTACTTCACTTCATTTGTGTATCTGTTAATGAATAACTCTCAGTTATGCAATCTGATTTTGAATTAGTAATTGACAACTGGTAATAAACACTCGTTTTCAAACAAGATAAACAATTTTGAGAAGTTTTATTCTATCAAATACTTCATATTTTTTACAAGTTCTTTTATTGTTTCAATTGGAAAAATCACGAAGTTTTGATAGAAGGCGGCGTTAAGCATAAAGTAGTTAATCAATATTACAAAATCCTAAAATTGATCAACAGTCTTGCTTGAAAACCAGTGTTCGTTGCATATAAGTGTTGTACAACATAAAAACAACAAATATTGTATAGAAACAATAACACAAAGTTCAGTTGTTTGTGCCTTTCTTCAGCTCCCTGTCACTGTTATTATAATATTGTCTCATCTACCGTATTTATGCTCAATTATTATTCTTTATTTGATGTATTGTTTATACACTTTGTAATAAGAATAAAAATCTGGTGTGGCGCACTCACACAACTTTCCTTGCCGTTATAAAAATTGATCAACAGACGCTAGTGTTCACGCGCATCTCAAGTCCACTATTCAAAGATCTGAGCCAGTTGATGACGGGACAATAACGCTGGAGACACACGAGGTCTGATATCTCTTCATAGTGAATGATTTAATGGAATCAACCGTTGCTAACAGTATGCAATTGAATAATAACATTTTCTCGAATTTAAAGCTTATTTTCAATTTCGGGTGAAAATGTTACTAAACATTAATTGTAGAGATTTTCCACTTGAAATTTTTCTTTCAAATTGTATCTGGAGCTTGATAATTGGAAATCTAAAATCAAACTTTGCATAGATGTGGCGGAGCTTCTGAAATTTTTACTGATATGGGACTTGTGGTAGTTAATAGAGCTTATCAATGACTTTTTTATGTATGAATTTGATCAAAATAGTTGGAGCTGTTTTTGAGAAAATCGCAAAAACCCTGTTTTTGACATAATTTTTGCCATTTTAGCCGCAATCTTAAATTGAATTTGATTGAAAATGTTCGTGTCGGATCCTTATAGTGTAAGGACCTTAAGTTTCAAATTTCAAGTCATTCCGTTAATTGGGAGATGAGATATCGTGTACACAGACATACATATACTCTTACACACACATATACAGACCAATTCCCAAGAACCACTTGTTTGGACTCAGGGGACCTTGAAACGTATAGAAATTTAGAAATTGTGGTACCTTAATTTTTTTGGAAAGCAATACTTTCCTTACCTATGGTATAGGGCAAGGAAAGTAAAAATGAAAATCTAAGTACCTTTTTTAAAATTGTTTATTTACGACATGTTTCGGCCATGATGCCATCTATATAATAAGAGAGAGAGTAGGGTTGTGTTTGTTCGTGTGTTCGCATCAAAACATGTCAACTTGTGGATTGCATACCGAAAAAACGGGAATGATTCAGATCTCCAAATTTTGCACATAGATTCTAATAATATCAATTTCGTGCACCTCGAAGTCCAAATTTCAATTTTCCTTCTAGATTTTTCAGAATTAATGTTGAAATTTGATTCATGGAACATCATACGGCATATCTACATTGTTTTAGATGTGTTTGTATAAAGGAAGCTCATAGAGAAATTGATACGCTGGTAACAATGTGTTGCAATATGTGTTTCGATACAGGAAGCTCATGTTTCAGTACCGGAGTTTTGATACAATGCTGGCAGCTTATAGCGATTGTGAAAATATTATATTATTGTGAGTTGTTAAGTTTTGAATAACAACATTTAATTGGTTCTCAATCTTTCAAATTTTCGAAAAGCTGTTTTTGTCATATTTAAACACTGAAAATCATCTACGGTATCATACAACACACTACCGCCGCCGGTGCGAGCAGTGAGTTAAATATTATGTTATAAAATTATGTAAGAGTTTTGATTTTAAATGAAATCAATACAATAATATAGCCAACATACAATAATAATATTGTTCCGCTGACAAATTCCTAAATCGGTGAAATATTGAGAACTTTTTCTTAACATAAGAGATGTATTTCAAGTATGATGAAGGTTAGGTATGGTACCGTATGTAGCCTACTGAAATCCGTGTATCAGAAACGAAAATTTGTTGAACCCAATTGAAGAGCTATATTATTCAGCTCTTTGAACAAACATTTTAAATAATACGTGTCGGATTATTTTGAGCAAAGTGCTATAAATAATCATTTACTAGCTATTTTGGGGGCGAATTCAATAGCAGTCCAAAATTTAACAGCATTTTATTTGAATATTGCCGGCATGTTCTGCAATTTAATTGTAACACTTAATAAATAGATGCAAAAATTATGGATATCGTTATGAATTATCAGACAGAAACGAATTGAATCTTTTTTAAATGAAATATGCCACATTTATTTTCATTCTAGGTAGCAAGGATAATGTGATATAACCTTAGTTACTAGACAATTCATCTCAACAGCTCTCGTGGAGTATTGGTAATTGGTAAAGAGCTCGGAAGCAAAAGGTACTTGGTTCGAGTCCCGAAGAAGTTTTAATTTTTTGTTCTCAATTTTTTTCCTTCGAAACATATTATTATAAATTATTTTTTGAAGGAAGTTGTTTTCATTACGATTGAACTTGGATTTTATCAAATAATTATTCAATGTAAAATTTTGCAATCAAGTTAATTATTAATAGGTATGGTAGTACTATAAGAAAGGAAAGAGCTAGCTTAAACACGTATACACGTGTAAAGGATAGTAAAATTATGTTTGACGCATCATCACGTCTGAACTACTGGACTGATTTACTTGAAATGTTGCATATAAATGTTCAATTGACCGAGGATTCTTATAGGCCTATTTTCAATTCTTCTAGATTTCATTACGTCAATTTTTCAGTTTGTCAAGTTTTAAAAATACCCTTGCGAAGCACGGGTTACCTGCTAGTTATCAATAATGGCAAATATTAAAAAAGGTACTTAGATTTTCATTTCTAATCAAGAGTATCCCTAACGAAAAAATATACGTTGTCATAAGTATTTAATGAAGTTACAGTTCACTAATAACCTAACCTCGGCCTAACTCGGCCGGCCAGTATTGACTACATGAGAGTTGTTTGTGAGTGTTAGTTACATTGTTGGTGGCGTGCAGCGGACAGAGAGGCATGTGGTGGCGCACATCGAAGACAGGCACGCGGCACTGCGTGTGGTCGGCCAGTTTGGCCGTGCAGTAGGCGAACAGCAGCTGGTCTACGTTGTACATGATGTGCGCGGCACAGTGTCGCGTGCACGGCAAGGCACGCCGCGCGCATAGGCTGCACTGGCCTGTACGCCCCAGCATTGCCGTTTTCGCTCTGCAACACACAACACAACACCTCCCAAAATTATTATCCAAATATATAATGTTCTTCAATTTATAAATAAACTCTACTGGATGTGTCGTCCGACATCCAGTGAAATTTACATCATTAATTATTATTACAAATGCTTCTATATCAACAATTCAGTGCAGAGCTCAGTGCAAAGCATATTCAACAATAGTCGATACAACAAAAATGAAAATTCCACCCCCTAAATTAAAGCTGCTATAAAAATGAAAGGAAAACTTGGAAAAGTGAAATAATAAATCATTTCAAAGAGAATTCAATGCTTCACAAACTTACGATAAGCCTCAGTTTTTATGATGCATTGTTGGAGAGTTATAAGCCCTGAAAGAGCAAAACAATGGATAAAAACCTGATATTTTAACAATTACACACATTCAAGAGTGAATATCTCGGGAACTCTTGGGAATATCACAAAATTCTACTAAACAAAACGTGTAGAGAATTCATCAAGCTTCATTTTTAAATAGTTAGTTATGTCGGTTGAACGCATTGTTCTCAAGATATGAGCGAGGAAGCAAAACGCTGAAAAATGCAACTTTTAAACCACCCTCATCCCCTTAGCTCATGAGTTAGGAATGGGGACTATTAATATGTTCTCCTCCTAACTAGTCTCAACAAAGCTGCAAAGTCAAAAATTTTGTTTAAAATATTCCCTCCGAATTCCTTTGTCAATTGGTCTATTGTTGCAAAAATGGAGAATTCACACTCAACACTAAAGTTGTTGCAAAAGGTGTAGGGAAATTCGTAAAAGTGTGAAATAATACATAAAATTGAAGAGAATTTAATGCATTATAAGCTCATAATCAGCATGGATTTTCCTCGTCAATTTTTAAAAAGTTATAAGAGAAAAAATATAAAAAAATTGATTGCAAACGTGTTTTTTTTTTCAAAAATGTCACACGTTCAAGAGCGGATATCTCGAAAACTATAAAAATAGTTGTGAAATGAATATTGTAGGAAATTATGTAAGCTTTAATTTGTTATATGACAGTCAAGTTCTTAAGATACATAGTTTTTGAGTTTTAACCAAAAAATGGTAACTTTGAACCACCCCCACGCACTTAGCACACGGGGTGGGGGTGGGGACTTTTGATATGTTTACCTCCTTACTACCCTAAACAGAACTGCGGGGTCAAAGATTGTCTTCCCAACTTTTCCCTCTATAACCCTTTCCTTGACTGGACTAATTTACAATAATTGCTCACAGTAAAAAAGGCTTTCTAATTAATTCTGCCCAGTCATAAATTTTTTGGACATAAATTTTTACACATTGGCAGAACTTGTTCGACAGACTTTGTAACACAATCAGAAAACACATAATAAAATGTTATGATTTAGATAATAGGGCTAAAATATTACAATAATCATTCAAACCACCTTTAAAATGCAATCCTTCAAAGAATCCATATAATATCATTGAAGGTCTAAATTATTATAATAAAAACTATTCTTTCAT
Organism: Nilaparvata lugens; assembly: GCF_014356525.2. Taxonomy (NCBI): domain Eukaryota; kingdom Metazoa; phylum Arthropoda; class Insecta; order Hemiptera; family Delphacidae; genus Nilaparvata; species Nilaparvata lugens. The sequence goes on from NC_052507.1 coordinate 52,431,851, forward strand.
AAGAAGAGTTTCAAGGTTAGAAAAATATGACTGCTAGATCTGCAGACTCCTGAAATAGTGGACAGAGAAGCTAGAACCAAACAGTATGTTATAGTCGACAGAGACATTTCTAATTATTTTCACTGAAACCCGTTCACTGAGTGATCGTTCTAAAAAATATCATTCAAATAGTGTTTTTTTAATTCAACACAATGAACGACAGAAACATTAAGATCGGCTATGCTTCAAATGGTTTATTATTTCTGCCGAACACTATAAATATAAATAAATATAATTTCCTTCAAAATACAACCAAGCAATCAAATTAATGAAATTAATTACTGTACATTAAAATTAATAAATGTAGTATTTAAAATACAATATAACATTTACTGCAGATTTCTATCAATTTTCTATCGATGTGTTAATTCTTCATAAAAACCAATGTGACTGTAACAATTTAATTTCATTCAATATGGATAACTAATACATCACCTTGTTAGTTAGAGGACTTACCAGGTGACAACCTTCACTATAACACCTAAAGTTGTAAGAGTCCTGTCAAGCTGACCTGTCAAACAAGTACTGTTGAATGAAAGTATTGTTTCAACTTAGGAATGAGGGTAGCGTATTCTTGATTAATTAACACATTAGGCCCCAACTATAAGAGTGTAATTGACGCGCGGAATCTTTTCAGCTCGCTTACAGGATGCATGGCCTCTGAGAGGAAAACTATATGAGCGGAATAGACGTGCCCCATAAGAGAACGTGCATTCTGAAATAAATTCTGTGCGTCTATTATGCTCGTATATGGAGACTGTGTTTCAAATCTTAGTCACACAAGAGTGACTCAAGCCATTTCGAATTAATTTCGCCAAATTCAATACAATAGTGATTTATTCAGCATAAATTGTAAAATGGTGTTATTAAAATTATCATTGTGAGTCATTCTTTACTATTATCAACACAATTCAAGTTTTGAAGTTAAGATGGATCATGGAACGAGTCATTAAAAGTAAATTTGAATTTGGTTTCAGAAAACATAAAACCATCATTAATGGCGAATTGAAACTTTTTCAAATTTAAACAGAATTTGTTGAAACAAAATTTCATTTTTAACGAAGTCAAAGTCAGGTTAAAAAATCAGATTATTTGAAAAATCAAATTCTATTTTAAAAAGTTACACCCTTTCTTCCGAAACCATTGGTTTGTCTTCAAATTTTATCATGAAATAAAATTTTATTCTTTGAAAATTGAACAGAATTCATTTGGATAGTTATATCTTTTCTTTCGAAACCGTTGGGTTTATTATATCTAAAACTTATTATGTATATTATCTTAAACTTATAAGTATTGTTTATTATATCTTAAACAATACTTATCAAATTAAAAATAAAGAGAGAGAGAAAGAGAGAGTTTGGAGAAACCGTTCTATTGTGACTATCATTGGAAAAAAGAAAATTAGAAGAAAAATGAAAACTTACAATGACCGATAATAAAAGAACTTGCGAGAAGTGAGCAACTTTTGGCCAGACTAATATTCTATCAGCATAACTGCTGAGTTTGTAATAGTTATTAACCAATCACTTGATTGACCAAGCAATTGAGAGCCTTGACAAGTTTTATTGAATAGAACGTGTTCTTCGTCTTGCTTTGCAGTCTCTTATTGAAAATGGGAGTTTTAAAAATTATAATAAAAAAATATATGAATTAATAATTTTTGTTGAATGAGTTCTGTAACTATTGTGACACATCATGTATTATTAAAATTATTTTTTAAAAGGGCTACTTGAAATAAAAAAAAAGTTTATTAATATTTCTTTGTAATTATTATTTATTCAACTATTAATTATTTGAAATTTATTTCTACTTCCTGATAAATTGAAATTTGATAATATGAATATAAATACTGGTCGAATACACCCAGTGTGACCCATTATAAATTGATATACTCTTGTACAAGTTTCACATCATCTTCCTTTCCTGAACAGTTGAACATTTATTGAATTTTGCTAGCAAATATGAAATCTATAATATAATAAAGAAAAGAATTGGCTAATAAACGTACGAGATAGGTAATTCACGAATGACGACGCATCATCACGTCTAAATTATCACTTTATTCCGCTTCTCACTTTTTTCAGAATTTCGCGTCCTTGATATAAGACAAATTTACATAAAAACTCTTTTAGTGTTCGCCAAAACCTACACATCAGAAATTTTCACAGAATTACTCCATAGATACCCAACTAGGCATAGGTTAAATTTCGGTTTTGACATTCCTAGAGCAACTCACGCATCTGTTAATATAGCCCAGTCAATGAAGGTCCAAAAAAGCAGTTTCGATCCGAAAATTAAATAAAAGCTGAATTTCCCACCATTGATAGAACCCTCCCAGAGGGTAATTCTCCCAAAAGTCCCAAGAAATCCCCTTGGAGCTTTCCGCCCCAGCCCCCTAAAACATGAAAAATGCAGGTAAACACGGGAAATCAATTATCTCTGTAACCATTGATCGGAAACAGTTCTATTATATGCCATTCGATTTGTTACATTATGGACTACAATATTAGTTATATTCATTTTTCCAATAAAATAAGCCAAATAATTAATGTAGCCACTGTCATTGCAAATCCATTGATGTATATTGTTATGTATTTGCGATTTGATTTGACGCTGTGGAAGGGGAAACAGTCGACGCGGAACGGCGCGGCTGACTCTCTTAGCCATATTAAACAGCAAACTGGAAATCAATTATCTCTGTAACCATTAATCGGAAAAAAATCTCTCATATGTCATTCCATTCGTTACATTATGGACTAAAATATTAGTCGTATTCATTTCCTCAATAAATCAAACAGTGTCCTTGATAAAGTAATATTATATGTAAAAATTTAGGGGCTTTTCGATTTGATTTTTGTTTTCTCCGATTAACTTAGAAACAAATAATCTAAAGAAAATTGGACAAATAATTAATGTAGCCACATTCATTGCGAATCCATTGATGTATATTGTTATTTATTTGCGATTCGATTTGACGCTGTGGAAGGGGAAACAGTCGACGCGGTACGGCGTGGCTGACTCTCTTCACCATAGTCAACAGTAAAATACAGTAGTAGGCATACTGCTTTCTAAGTTGCATCTTATTCACACTATGGCGCTCGAAACAATCAATTTTGTCTATTGTTTTGACATGCGATGAGAAACCAATTTTTCACATTTTAATTTTATAAATTCTCTAAAATCATTTTGTTGTTATATATGTGCTAAACCATGCATTCTATGACAGACAAAGATATTGTTTGCAACCGATAAAATAATCATACTATTACATAATATAATACATATTTAAAATATGTGTGTATGATCATAATTCTATGCTAAAATTTATCATAAGTTATGAATGTCAAAAACTGAGATAAAACATAGATTACAATAGTGTTAACAGTGGCAATTTCCTGAACAATCATAGCGTGCAGTGTTTGCTGTTTTCTACAGTTAATATTCTCCAAGCCAGGTTGATATACGTTCAGTTGAGCCAAACATATATGACGGCTGAGGCATAAAAAAATTTATACATTGGGCTTGTTGAGTTGAAACTTTCTATGATTCTCTCTGTAAAGTAGCTCATCTTCCGTTCTTACTAGTTGAATCTACATTATTTGGACAGTCCAATATGAAAATGCAGTAGATTCTAAAGATGAAAGCCATGCAAACATACAAATTAAGGAAGAGTAAGCATGCATAAAAGGTAGGAAAATCATGAAAGTGTTTCACATTTAACCACAAAGTACCCTACAGTATAAGATTAATTGAAAGATGATTCATCATCTTCTATTATTTTTGTTAACATGTCGATTTTTCACCTCCACTCGCATCTTGTCATTCATTACACAAGGTTGGCAGAAGCTTTTCTTTATGTCGATTAATGTTGATTGAAATTGATTTTGATTAGGGCACCAAAAGAATAGATCATTTTCTATTTGAAGCATTCAAATTAAATCTATTGAACATGATTTCATATGACTTAGCATTCACAGATTTAGTTGGGTGAAGCTATTTGAAAAATGTACCTGATAATCAATTTCATGGTTTTTATACCATTCTAGTTCATTGTGATCATTGAAGGGTTGAAGTGATGAGTTAGTTCAAGTGGATTCTAGTACACAAGTATATTGTGCTTATAATGGGCTCTTCTTTATTTTCTATCGATGTTTTGCACCAGTAGAGAAAATTTAAAATGTTAGTTTTACATTTTATAAGCTTCATAAATAATATAAATTAACGGTAATATAGATTTGATAAGTCCAGTTTTAAATTAATCGATGTTGATTTTCATTGTATCGCTTTGTATCAATGTTACTTGCACTGTTTGCAATTCATCACTATTCTCTCCAGAATTAGTTTTTTATGAATTTCATGATCTGAAAATTGAAATTCAAATGCTATTTGGATGACGTTCACATTCCACTGGTTTTTTTACAATAATTGTTACGTTGAAGAGTGAGGCAATTCAATCCATTTGGAAGTAAAAGGAAATCACAGTGCGATTTGAACAGTGGATAGTAACTTTGAAATTCAGTTGCTCAATTCATTTCGGCTTGATACTATCATTTTTAATTATAGTTGATCAGAAATATGCATTGTATATAATGTTTATATTTCAGTTTGACTAATCTTCTATCACAGTCTCGCTTTCATTCTTAAACATGATAGTCCTAAATACGTTGATTACCTTAAAGATGTAGCTTATCTTACGTCGAACAATGTACAATACAAACAATTTTTATTGAATTATTATTATGATGATCATTGGAATTTCTGCCTGTGATTGAGAAAAAGTCATTTGATGAGCCTTGAAATTCGTATCTAGAAAAAGTTGCATTATTACTAGAAATTTTGTTATTTTTACTATTTATTATAGGTACTGTACATTGATTTTTGTGATTATAGAGATCAACTACTTCATTCTGAATCACGATAAGGATAAATAGGGAAATTGTGAGAGGGGAATAGCATCCATAGTTAAATTTACATAGCATCAATTTGAAAGCTCTGATAATGATTGTGAACGGAACTGCAATTCTGGCTTGGTATTGCCTCTTCATGTTCAGTGAGAATAGAAAGCTTCAGAGTAATTCGTTTTCACTATATGTGATAATATTGGTAATAATATTTGGTAACATTTTTTAATATTTGAACCGAATGTGCAACAAATTAATCTACTTTCAGCTTGAAAATTTTCAACTTTTCAGGAGTACAGTGTTATCATATAGTATCTCAGGTAGGCCCACCCTTTTATTTATTTTTTTTTTTGTTCACGTGATCTGATGATATTCATTCCATTATCAAGTGTTTAAATTATAAAGAGTGATTAAACAAGATAAAACACAAGAAAAGCTATGGAAAGAAATTTTGAATCTTCATTTTTCACAAAATGAGGATAAGATGAAGGAGTCGGACACATAATATATCATGAAACTTCGTTGAAAAACATCAATATCTGAAACTAGAGTTATCAAATTGTGTTACCTCTGACTCGTATGGAGGAGGCACACTTCAAATTAATATAACAAATTCTGTGAGCAAACAACGAAATCCTGATTTTTATCATGAGCATGGTTGAATCAAGAAAATTGTAATATTTTTTTAGAGTATTGAAAAGTGAAAATCTATATACAGCGCATGTCAAAACAATAGACAAAATTAATTGTTTCCAGCGCCATAGTGTAAATGACATGCAATGTAGACACCAGTATTATTCTGTTTATTATGGTGAAGGGAGTCAGCCGCGTCGGCTGTTTCCCCTTCCACAGCGTCAACTTGAATCGCAAATACATAACAATATACATCAATGGATTCGAAATGAATGTGGCTACAATAATTATTCGTCACATTGTTCTTTAAAATTACTTGCTTCAAAGTTAATAGGAGAAAACAAAAAAATCAAATCGAAAAACCCCTAAATTTTTACAATATATTATTTTATCAAGGAAACTGTTCGATTTATTGAGGAAATGAATCCGACTAATATTGTAGTCCTTAGTTTAAAGAATCGAATGACATATGATAGATTTTTTTCCGATTAATGGTTACAGAGATAATTGATTTCCAGTTTGCTGTTTACTATGGCTAAGAGAGTCAGCCGCGCCATTCCGCGTCTACTGTTTCCCCTTCTACAGCGTCAAATCGAATCGCAAATACATAACAATATACATCAATGAATTTGCAATGAGAATGGCTACATTAATTATGCGGCTCATTTTTCTTTAAAACCACTTGCTTTGAAGTTAATCGAAGAAAACAAAAAAATCAAATCGCAAACCCCCTAAATTTTTACATATATATTATTTCATCAAGAAAACTGTTAATTTTATTGGAAAAATGAATATAACTAATATTGTAGTCCATAATGTAACAAATCGAATGGCATATAATAGAACTGTTTCCGATCAATGGGTACAGAGATAATTGATTTTCCGTGATTACCTGCATTTTTCAACTTTGAGGGCGGCTAGGGGGGAAAGCTCCAAGGGGATTTCTTGGGACTTTTGGGAGAATGATCCTCTGGGAGGGTTCTATCGATGGCAAAAGATTCAGCTTTTTATTTAATTTTCGGATCGAAAAAAAACCTTTATTGACTGGGCTAATAACAATCCATTCCGTATTGTTCATCTTCTCCATCGTAATTTTCCAATTTCAATTCGAGAGGCGGAGGGATGCAGTGTTGCTGTATATAGGAGAAGGGTAGTCAACTGGCTATTAGGTATCGGTTAGGAGGCATCTGAAGCCTTGATTCACTCTCCTTACATGTGAGAGGCCTATTTGAAACTTACTTCCCTTTTGTTTATTCATTTATTTACATATTTTTTCATATATATATATATATATATATATATATATATATATATATATATATATATATGATGCGGCACGCTGATACTCAATTGATCATCACCACCCAATTATGACTCTCAATTAGTATCCACAATGTTTATAGATTTAATAGATAATAAAAAACTGACCACTGAATTTGGCACTGTAAATCAACTTAATCATAGAATTTATTCTTAGAATCTTTATAGTCAATAATATTGTGAATATTATAGTCAATAATCTTTCAGATTATTGTTTTTAATAATTGTTTGTAATATATAGGCCTATAATTAGTAATAAAACTTTATATTATCTTATATAATGTAATTATATAATTCTTACCTATATTCTCAGATTGTGATTTGGTGTAGAAATGGACATAACCTATGTATAATATTTGGACAATTTGAAACTAAATTAGGAAATTGAAAAAGTTTTGGGCAATAGCCTGTTTTTTTCTTTTCCGATCATTGTATTGTTTGTGCTAACCTAATAAATAAATAAAATATAATATAGCATATAGCCTAACTTGCTCCAAGTCATTAATTTTAAATTTATTCTTATATTCTGTTGTCATAGCAGGTAAGAATACTTTTCCCACACACACATATAGAGTCTATGTGGGGAAATATATTTCCTGTTTGATTTGTATAAATGTTATTATCATAATAAATATTGTAAAATTGTATTTTGTTTTCAAGGGAATTTAAAATTGAACTAAATTAACTACTGGACTGATTAAGTTAATTAATTTACCGAGGATGGTTGTAGGCCTATTTTAAATTCTTCAAGATTTCAGTAGGTCTCGTTTTTAGTTTGTCAATTAGAAGTTTTCAATGAAACTCTTGCGGAGCAGGGGTTACCTGCTAGAATTTACAATAAAAATGAAAAAAAAATTACAATTTTTAGAGATCTGCGGGTCTATACACTACTGTTTAATCCATTAAATCATGAAAAAAGTAGCAACAACATCTCAAATTTTATTATACTCTGACACATATTACTGCACCTGATCTGATCGACCCAGCGCAAATCGTTATGCAATTTTTATGTAATTTTCCTTTGTACCTTTCCGACTTCTCTAGGGTTATGCCTAGTCACACATGTTAGCCTAGCCTGGTGAAGGTGCAATTCCTTACGAAGGTCAATGAAGGCCAGCGCTGGCAAGCCACCCATCAACACACTGGCGCTGGTCGACAATGGATTTCATTGGGCCAACATGTGGATGCGGCAATAATGAAGACGAGATATCAATTTCGTATAAACTAGACAATAAAATCTATGTATTGATCGACTAGACTTCTATTTTTCAAATAGGACACTGTTACTTTGATTCAGATGAGTTAATTCTGTACAATATTATCCTGGCAATAAAATGAATGACTAACCTGCTCTGTTTGGAATAGGAAGCCAAGAGCTTAGGCTCGAGCACCAGCGTGGTGGCGTTTGGCTGGGAGCGGGCGGCGGTGACAACCGCTCGCACCAGAGCCGGGGGCGGTTCCTCGGCGGCCGCAGCGCCCCCGACGCCCCGCCACGCTTGGCGGAGGCGGCGCCGCAACTCTGCGTTGACCTGCGCCAGCCGAGACTCACGGCCCCTAGCCCCGCCGCCCCACACTTCGTCCATGAACCAGTGCCTCTGGTACACTTCCGCAGACTCCTCCACATCAGAGTCCTCCTCGGAGTCAGACAATTCTAAACCTGACAACATAATTCATTCATTTGCCATAAAAAAACACTAGTACAAACCATGAAAAAACATACGGGTTGTGTCTCACGAAAGGTGTAGACCAACAACCAAAAACCATAGACTCTACATTAAATTACAAAAAATGTTCAATAACATTTTCTTGAATCGACCTTAGTTTTTGAGACGTATCAATTTTTCAATATTGAAAACAAAACTTAGTCAAAATCTAATTCAAATGATATGGTTGGAAGGAGGAAGAAATTTCCAATGAAATTCTTATAATTTGTTCCTTTGTTTGACGTTTTTGAACTTTTTATGAGCGCTCGAAGAGTTGAAAAGAGTACATTCGTTGAGTTCAAAAACGTCAAAGGGACAAATTATGTGAATCTTTTAGAAAGTTTCTTCCAACCATATCTTTACAATTAGATTTTGACTGATTGTTTTCTAGTTATTGACCTTTTTCAAAAATATCATAAAATTCATACATCTCAAAAAAAATTACTGAACATTTTTTGATGAATCTATGGTATTCGGCTGTTACACCTTTCGTGAATAGGTGTATAGTCTGGGCGCGAGTGTACTTCCGTGGTCGTTTCCTATAAACAACCGTGGAAACTACCTTGATATCTTCTTTAGGACTGGTATAATGAGAAACTCAAGGAAGATAAGTGGATATCGCCAGAAAATACTTTAAAAACAAGATCGCAGTACGCCAAAAAAATGTATTCTTCAGAGCCCTGTAAAGAATACCTTGCATAATCTATAGTGAGTTTTTCAATACCAGTACCAGTACTCATAATTCAAAACCTACAACTACAAGATAATTTTTTCCATGAATACTTCATGATAAACTTTCAAATAGCAGTAAAACAATTATTGCACTGATATATATTGTAACAGCTCTTGATTGATCTGCGAATGCATTAATAAACAAGCTTTCAGCTTCTATTAAAAATGGTTCGATTTAAATTGTTTTAGTATTATTAAGTCAATTTAGAAAAAAGTTATCCACTACGAATGAGCAGCTGTGAAATATCTAGTTTAAAGCCAATGTCACTCTGATCTGTATTGTGAAATTGCATAAATCAAATAACACAGTATAAAGTGTATTTTATAATTATTTTTGTTGCGTAAAGCCACAAATTTTGAGAAATGCTCAAGTGGCATGCATGTCAGTTTGCGGAGTCATATAAATGTAACACTCATTACATCATACTCATTCAGAGTCGTTTGTAACACTCCTCAAAGATATAAGGACAAGCATCCACAGGTGTCCTAGTTATCTTTGATAAAAATAATTTATATCTGCTACACAACCTGATATCCTCTGGAATACAATTGCAAAATTTGAATCCTGAATAATAAGGTCCCTTTTCGAGAAGAGTCACTCTATGAATAGGGATAACACTGATATACCATCAGTTTTTTAAGCGATAGCGATTTGTAACACACAGCACATCAGGATGACTTGTGAGTAGATGAATTTCATTTACTTTGTTTTTTTCTATCATCCAATGTCCACCTATGGAAGGGGTATGTGGATTTGTCAATAGTTATAAAAGTCATTATATATTATGTAGAAGTTGACCCTCTCAATCGTTGCTCTTAATGAGCTGTAAATACCTCAATTCTGTATACATATCTCCAGTAGCTCTCTCTTCAATAATAATATTGATCTCTGAATTTCTTGCTCGTGAGTTCCTGAGTCATGTAAAAATAGATGAATCGGAGAGGTGGCCGATTCTACATTGCCGACTTTTTAATGTTTGTGTTTAAATTAAAGGCAGATTTGTAAAGAGACGTTACCTAAAGGAAACAGATCGCGCTTCTCGACATGCAATTGTTGCTGAGCTTCCTGTATCCTCTGCAAGAGTTCGTGTCGCGTGCGCCGCTCGCGTTGCCACGTGGTCTGCCGCGACAGTCGCTTGGCGGGGAGGGAGACGCGCGCCAGGGGTGGAGCGGCAGGAGGGGGGTTGTGACGCTGCGAGGATGAGGAAGAGGAGGAGGGTGAGGATTTGGTTGGCTCCTGCTGATGTTGGTGGTTGGTGAGGGAGAGCAGGTGTTGCAGGTAAGGGGGAGGAGGGTGAGAGGGTTGAGGGGGAGGGGGCGCAGGGGGCACCACTTTGCGTCGTTTGACAACGGCGACTCGGTTGCGAGCAATGTCCGGTTGCAGTTGACTGATGGTTGCTGTTTTCGCCGCAGCAATCATCGGGTCAACTGAGGTTGCCACCGAGCGCATGCTTTTGCCCACTGCATCGTTACGACTAACAACACTACTGCCGGCAGTAGTATTTACACTCGCCGCCGCCGCGAGCGCTGTTGCCGCCTGCACTTTTCTGGCCGCTGCTGCGCTGTTAGGCGACGGAACTGACTGTACCTTCCGGGTCGACGACAGGCAGTTGGTGGCCGAGTACAGTCCGAGCGACTGCGGCTCCGAGTCGGTGAACGTGTAGGGGTCGTCGATGATCTCGTTCTTGATGACCGAGCCCGAGTTGATGACGTGCAACTGGTGGTGGTTGTTGATTGCACCTCCACCAAACAGTTTGGACAAGGTGGACTTCTTGGCAGTGGCCAACTGGTGGTGATGCTGCAGTTTAGGTGCTTTTGCTGTAGCGCCCATACTGTTTTTCATTATCATTTCAATCTTGCCCTTTTTGCAGCCCTTCCTGTCACGGTGCCTGTTCGGTGCCTTGCCGATCCCAGACACTTGAATATGGCCATTGCACCTGAAATTAACAATACAATAAATACAATACAATAAAGCTAGCTCCACACTTACCTAATAAAGTTTGACAAATAGTTAAGACATTACTTTAATTATGCATGGACGAAATATGTTTGTGGGCAAAATTCAGGCAAACTTTTTTTAGCGGATAATGTAATTTACCAATTAGCACCATGCAATTTTTTTGAAAGCAAATTATGTCACTACTGTTTCATTTTATTTGTTCTATTTTATTCAATTCAGCCTGAAGGCTCACGATCAAATTACTAAAGTATCATATTATTCAGTTTCCAAATTATCTATTCATTGAAGACTAAATATTACATTATAGAGAAATAATGTTATAGGCATTGTTATACAGAAATAATGTTATAGACATTGTTATACAGGAATAATGTTATAGACATTGTTATACAAAAATAATGTTATAGGCATAATGAGAAATTTAAAACTTTTGATAACAATTCTTGGGTTGAAAACGATTCCATGTACATAAAAACTTACCTATTCGTACTTTCGTGCATACTTTATAAAATTATTATCTAGAGTAGAATTTCATCGCTTAAATGCTGATGGTCTCCTCTAAACGAATTGAATATACATTTTCCATTCTAAAAGGTACGCTGAAAACAAAAAGAAGGTATTAAAATTGACAAAAATGTAGAAGTAGAAGAGTATGGCAAATTAAGTTTTTATTCCAATGTGCAGGTGATAATGGGTTCAACGAATACAGTTCCAAAATCTTTTAAAAAATTAGGAGGTGTACATGGAGCATTGTCCATTATACTTCCACATACATCCACACCGAAAGCGGATAACTTTGAAATATCACTGCTCAAGTCAACAAAACAATTACTGTAATTTCAGCATTATGATTATATATTTTGATAGCTGTAATGCAATGGAAGCAATAAATAATAGACTCAGTGAAAACTCATCTCATAACTTACGAACACTATTTATCAATTGAGTTGTAGTAGAGCTTATTCATCAATTGAATTTGAGCAGTGATGCTATACTATACCATCTGAATGAGTTTTTTTCTACTATTAGTGCTGAGTTTTGATATTTGAATGGTTTGAAAATATACATATATTTTTTAATGATAGTTAAAAGAAATAAAGCCTTCAACCTCCCCCAACAGTTTAAAATGTAACTTAGGTGTATTGATAAGATCATTCTATTGAAAGAGATTAAACATATTTGTACGAATCTAATATTACATAAATTACGTTCGTAGGTCTCAAATAGAAATAGGACTTGAGAATGTGTAAGTTATTTAAAAATCACCGAGACGTAGGGTTAATTTATCTGAATAATATAGCACATTTCATGATATTTGAATTACCGAGGTATTTTAAAGCTTTTAAAGTTCTAAGTAAAGAATTCTTCAAGACAATGCCATAAGAATAATATTACAATACAGTATTATAAACGTGGATGCACGTGAATGTTAAGAAGTTAGTGTACTTGAGAGTCTGACTGAAATTATGAGTTGATAAGAAATAAGAGTAAAAATATTTAAAAAATACATTAATAAAACTGAGGTCTACCTTTTGGTTACAGTCAACAAACTTGAAATATACATTTTGCGTAATTTCAAATTTTTAAGCCGTACTCCAAATCTGCAATAATATTACTTTTTGTAAACTTGATGAAATTTTCTAGATTATATTCAATTGAATAATAAGTGTTGTTCATTTCAAAGGATCAATTGCATTTATTTCCTTTTGAACAGTCTGCGAACAAAAAGTTGAAATTAAAAACAAGTCAAAAAAATTTAAAAAGACAATTTATTAATCGAAATGAAGCTCAATCATAAAATTAATTATCTGTAGTATGATGGTACACTAGTTGAAATCAAGATGTTATCTCAAGATACATAATATATTATGTACATCCAAGTATACAAAAACGTACTGCAAACGATAGTATTTGTAATAAATTTTCTAGTATAAAGAATTTAGTAAAACCAAATAATCGATCATCTCATTTCCAATTTATCAATCATGATGAGACAATACTAGAGTATTACAAGTATACAAAAACGTACTGCAAACGATAGTATTTGTAATAAATTTTCTAGTATAAAGAATTTAGTAAAACCAAATAATCGATCATCTCATTTCCAATTTATCAATCATGATGAGACAATACTAGAGTAGAAAAAAAATTATTAATGAATAAACAGAAGATACTAACAAAAATACCGTGAAGAGATAGGTAACTTAGTAACCAGATATTGATGATTTCAAATAGGTGATAGGACATACATAATGTTATAATAATTATACAAATATTCCTGATATATTTGTATTGTATCCATTAATGCTGGTTCATAAAGGCCAATCACCAAAGTCTAAGGTCAAGGTCACAATAATAACAAAGTAATCTCAAATGAATATAAAAGCACAGATATCAAGCTCTAAAATGTTTACCATTGTAAGGAAAACGAAACAATCTAGAAAAGACTAGGATTCGTCATTGGTGACAAAGTTTGATTTGGATTAAAAAGTTAAAAGAACTAACGAAGATGATTTTCGTAAAAGTTATTAAGCTTAGTATATATTCATTATAGGTATATTTTTTATATTGTTTTTTTATGCTGTGTTTGAGTACATAAGGTTTATTAATTGTTAATTTTTGGGAAAGAGATAGCTTTCTAACTGTTTTTCTATCAATAACAATTACAAATTGTTTATATTATGAGCATTATTCGCAATAAAATTCATGTCTAATTTAGTTTTCTTAAAAACAAGTAAGTCTAGTTGAATGACACATTTTACCAACAAGAAGTATTTTCAAATAACTAATTTAACAAACTTCAAGACAAAATATTCATGCAAAAAAATAATCTTTCAGATCATAAAATATATACAGTATTTCAATTTCTTAGTTTAGCTTCAAAGACCAAACAAGTCTGAAAGGTGAAACCAATTGGAGGGAGACAGAAAGGACGTTCGAAAAATATGTAGGAGTACTAGGAGCTGCTAGAGGAAAACCCTCCAGCAAATGAAGAGAATGGCAGGGGATAGAGGCGAGTGGAGGCGCTGGGCCGAGCAATCCTCAAATTACCCAATGCTGTGGGGCAAAGAGTAACTGAGAAAGAAGAAGTTTAGCTTCATGACGGAATGAATTGATAACAAGAATTAAAATACAGTATACATTCATCATTGCAGGGAGCAAAACATGAAAATTGTCTAAGAGCTATGCGGATCTAAAGAGAGGGAATAAACTGGGTTAATTATTTAATTTATTTATTGGGTCAATTTTTTAAAATGAAAAATGTATTAGTAATTCCCGGTTTTCCAGAATAAAATTTCAAATTTTCCAGGTACAGTATCCGCGGTACTTGAGGATCAAGATACATTCATAAAGAATTCATTATGGAAATCTTCAGTTTCATCTTCCATGACGAATTGCGAATAGCATATTTAAATTTCCAAATATATTGATAATTTTGACATGACAAGAATGTCGATTTTTTAAATATATTTTTTAGGTTAGGTAGTTCAAAAACAATGCCAATTATTATTGCTAGCCATCAAGTTTTTTTTTATTTGTGTTTATTGTTACTGTACACTTCTTTACTAAATTAATTGAAATTTATAAAAAATCATGAGTAATTGGAAAAATTCATAAGGAATTCAAGGTTCTCCCGGTAGATGGCCACACTGATATTTCTCATAACCCTCAAAAACTTGAGCACGACATAGTTTTTCACATGCTATTTGTTGATTATAAAAGAGCATCTGATAGTTTGTGTAGGAGAAAGCTACTTGAAGCCTTGAACAATAATGGACTGCCATCCAAACTAATCAAGCTCGTGGAAGCTACACTGAATGAGACATACTCTAGGGTAAGGATAAGCAAGGCTGTTGGAAGACGTTTTCATGTGAAGTATGGGGTAAGGCAGGGAGATGCTCTGTCGGCATTATTGTTCAATTTGGCTCTATACGAGGCTGTCAAGAATATCGCTAACTTGAATTGATCGTGAATCGATTTTGGCAGGTCTGTGGATATGCAGATTATCTAGTCATAATAGCAAGAACTGTGCCAGCACTTAGAGAAGCCTTCACGCTATTGGTAAACAATGGTGAGCCAATGGGGCTGAAGATAAATGAGGCCAAAACAAAATATATACGAGTGCCACCAGCAATGGTAAGAGGGTGTGCTAGAAATATGAAAATTGGGCACTACACATTTCAGCAGGTGGACGACTTTGTTTATCTAGGAATAGGAACGCTTGTGCCGAGTAGTGGGAGAGTCACAGCTCAGATAAATAATCGAATCATGGCAGGTGACAGGTTGTTCTATGCTAGAATAAAGTTATTCAAGACTCGACTATTGTCCAGAGAAATTGTATAACAGATGAACTTGTATAAGGCATTAGTCTGGCCTGTAGTATGTTATGGCTCTGTGACTTGGGTACTCACTGCTGGGGATTAGGTGGATGGGGCACTTGTGAGAATGGATGATGAAAGGATTCTCAAATGTATATGGATAGAAAGAATATAGGCCTACAATAGAAGAAAAGGAAGGCCAAGGAATAGTTGTACAAATGATTTAGAGCGGGATTTGAGAACGCTTGGTGTTCGCAACTGGAAATGACAGGCAGAGGATCAGGATAGATGGAGATACTTTGTGAGGGAGGCCAAGGGTTGTAGCGACCTGTAGAGCTGAGAAGTAAGTAACTAAAAAAAGGAATCTTAGAAGACACAACCAGTGACAAAGTGTAGTACAGTCAAGTTCTGAGAAAGTTTCTGAATAAGATGGTTAAGGTGAATAAATACGATGGAATAATGATGAAACTCTGGTTTGTGATCCAGCTCTATCAGTTTATGAAACTCATCAAAAGTATGATTTTTCAAGGAGTTGCCTCCCAAGGAGCTGATGGATATTGTAAAGTTTTTCAACTACCTACAATAAAGGCTGATAATTATCACTGATTATCCCACTCTTTCCATTGGTCAGCCTGTCTGCTATAGTGAGGTCCACGTTATAATGGCAGTGTTTGATAAGCAATGGTACTGCTATCCTTGTCCATCATTCAACAATGTAGAATTAATAATTAATTAACAAAATATTCTATCTTAATTATGAAAATTCATTATGAAATTATTGAAAAATATAATTTATTATTTTAAAAGAGAATGAACCGTTGAATTTGCATAAAAAATAGCCTATATCAGTTTCCATCAATAGAAGGCATTGACAAGACAGAGGATTGGCAACGTTTTTCTCCTATCTTTCTCAACTACCATTATAACGTGAACCTCACTATAGGTGGTGTTTTCCCAGTGTCACAAGGTCGCCAAAACTGTACCTATGCTGTAGGCATCTGAGGATCAGATAAATTAACTTTGTATTGAGTGATTTACGGAAAGTATTTGATTGTCATTTTGCTGAGGAAGTTGGATAGATAATACAGTGTTTAAAAAGTTGATAAAGGATAGGTAATTACCTCCAGGACAGAAAGTACGTGGTGTCATTGATCATTATACTTAAAATTGGATTATAATTGGAATTAGGTGGCAGGAGCATCGATATGCATTTAAATGTTATACAAAATCAAGAAGCTAAATATTTTTTAAATTTATATATTAGTACATTTATATAATATAATCTTTGTAATTTCTTTGTTACTGCGGAGTACAGTGACTAGAAAGCCATCCCGGTTTTTATTTTAAATGGTTATTGATTTTGATGGTTGACCCAAAGCAGGTTTCTAACCTTAGGGCAACCTAATAATGTTTCGTAATGTACTGTAAAGTAGTTATGTAATATTTTTCTTATATAAATTTCATTCTGTGTATTACTGTGTAGGGTATGTCATATGTTTAAATGAAATATTACGGAAAATGAAATATTATTATTAGTCTATTAGTACATCTACAACATTTTTCTACATCCAAGTTGATAGTAATAAGCTACAAACAACATATAAGACAACGGAATAATTCACAATATTGCTCGTTTAGGTTGGGTTATAATAGTCTCAATAAGACTCACGGGGTGATTATTTACTTTAAACTAGAAGTGGACACAGATACTTGGAAAACCGCTACTAATGATTGAATAGTTATTTGTTACTTGTTATTGAATGATTGAATAGTATTTCTATAATGCTTTAGTTTTTAGAAGCAAGGAATATCAACTTTACAAACTCCAATATTGAATTGAACAGTATATATAACTTACACTAGAGTGGGTTTACTGATTTGACTTTTGAAAGACCTAACCTATCCAAAACCTAGCATGCTAAACAATCTAACTTTAGAAGTGTCAGTTTTAGTAGCAAGGGTGAATAATTTGATCAGTTATGTCGCATAATAAGCTACAGGCAATAAAAAATAATAACCAAAATAGAATAAGGAACGCATTAGATGAAAAATTTAACAGACCTTACAACAAAGGAATGTTGTATAAGTATGGTAAAGGTTTAAAACGTTTGTGTATAGAAGTATTTAATGAGTTTTGTATAAAATTGGGATATTGACATGATGTATAAAATTATAATACCAAGATCCTGGGAAATCAATAACTTTTACTTCTCTGGACAGGAAATTGAAAATTGATAAATGTTGACTTCTAACCCGAATACAAGAATAAAAATTGTTATAAATGACATAAAAACATTGATAGAACAAGAAATTAAGAAGGAAACTAAGCAGACAAAATAGAATAAATTAAAATACTTCTCTGGAACATGGGCAAATTTTTAGGCTAACCAAAGAACGATCAAAAACAAAACATCGATAAAACCAAATATATCACAAGAAGATGACTTGAAAATAATTTCAGTCATTAATGTAACCACTTTTAATGCAATTAATTATTATTTTGACGTTGAAATAACAAATTCAACTGAAATTTAGGCTAGGATCATGATCTCACCATAGGCACCACTATACATTGGAATAACCTTCTATGAAATCAATAACAAATTGATGAATGGAAAAATATTAGTTGATAGACTCACCTTTAATTTAAATCATGATTTGAAAAATCCAAGTAATATTACAACAAATAAACCAGTAATAAATATTTAGGCTATACGGAAAACAAAATAGATGATCACAAAATGGCGGCGCGGAAGGATATCAATGCATCAGAGTATTTTTTACTTGAATTTTAATTAAATGAGTTTCATTTTTTAGCAAGGAATAATAGAATCAATTAAATAAATTATTTAATAATATGATTGAATGAATCAATTTCAATCGTACAAAAGGTAGTATTTTAAACCAATAAATTCAACAATGGGATTTTTTATGCGGACAATTGAATACCAGTTTGGTTGAATAAATAGCTTTACATTTAGCCTAAGTTTACAAGATATTATAGAATATCAGAAAAAAAATTTCATGACAATATATTGATATTTATTCATTTATTCACATAGTAAGAAACCCTTACATTTGGAACTACATTCTTATAAAAACACCATGCACAGTAATTATTTACATAATAATACTTGATTTCTTTGATGTGCCTTTCTAATTGGAAACATAGTTAAACAGTTGGCCTTGGCTTTCAAACATGAAAAAAATTCAATTTTCAATTTGTAGAAAAATCAAATATAAAATTATGGAGAACAGAAATAAATTGGAAATTCATTTTCCTTCGAAAATTCACTTGAAATGATTATCCCATCACCAATCAATGAAAATGTAATAGATTGCTCGAACTGAGAGTACACGGTCTATTAGTTATTTGAAGAGTAGCCTAAACTCTATACAGTGAAGTCCACGTTATAATGGTAGTGTTTGATTAGTAATGATAATGCTATACTTGTCTATTATTCAACAAAGCGGAGAGCGATATCTCTTTCTCGCTTTGCTCTGTTACCAGATCGTCTTTTGACAATGTTGAATTGATAATTTATTAACAGAATATTACATCTTAATCATGAAAATTCATTATTGAAAAATATAATTTTGTTGCTTGATAGAGTACAATAGATTATTTTAAACGTGAATGAACCGTTAATATTAAATCAATAGGGGAACAGAACTCGCCCGAGCCGTATGCGAGGGTGGAATGGTTTCTTGAGTGCAGCAGAGGAACTTTGCGCACGTATTTCACATCAAGTTTTTCCTACAGTTACCATTGAATAGGAAAAGTGGGTAATTATGGGTAAAATTGCCTGAAATGCATCAAATGTATATCTGTGTAATTTTATTATTAATAAATAAAATAGAATAATGTAGTATTGTTTGAATGGCGGGGTGGCTGTGTGGTGTGTGGGTGGCACTGTCCTGTCAACTGCTGTCATCCACTGTTGTCCACCACCTAAAGATTCTTATAACGTGCACCACAGTCACTGTTACCAACTTAATTTTGATTTTGCTGCACTGGTGCTCCAAATAACCTACTAACTATTTTGCATTGTCATGTTGCAAATCTGGAGTGCGGAAAAAAATTTTCCCGCACTAGAGCGGAAAAGTGATTCTTTGCGTTCTGTAATCAATGCAACAATGGCCACTTTTCAAGGTAACTGTAGGAAAATGTAATTTTTGAATGCGAGATTCTACTTTTAGGAAAAGAAAAACCTTTTGGTATGTGGTAATGTATTCAATATTGTTGAAAGAAAGGAGGTGAACGGTTGTAGGATAGTGATAAGACAATTGAAAAAATATAAAATATATTTTCAAAAATATAAAATCATGTAATTCCATGTATAACCTTCTATAAAAATCTTGGCAATATTGTTATGTCAATCAACAAGTATCTAAGTAATAAAAATAATTCATTTATTCCTTTCCATAGTAAAGCCTGAAGCCTATACACTTCACCCAGGAAATCAATGAATATTATGATTTATTTAATTCAGTATTATAATTGACCGAAGCAAAGCTGAGGTCTTAGTTTCGACTCAATCAGCTTTAGTCTGTTTGTTTGTTTGTACCAGTTACAGTTGCAGTTATTGTTCGATTTGAATGAAATTTGGTATGCGAGTTCTTTGAAACAAGGCGCAGAAACATATGTGTAACGATTTTTGGTAAGACCTGCGGTTTTTTTGTAATATTTAAAAACTGTAGAATAACCTCAAAAGTATTTTTGAAGATACAGCAACTCATGTTCCTACTTTTTCACAACCACTATATTACCAGAGCATGGTGTCCAAGGCTGTTTGAGTGTAGTTTATTACACCTTGGTACCCAGGTACGAATCTCATTGCAACCATATTTTTTTTGCAGATGATACTAATATTGTTTCATCTTATTCTGATAATATAATCATCATTATAGAATGATCATTATGACTATATTATAGAATGATAATATTGAATCATCTTATCATTTTTAAATTGATTAATCAAATTAATTAACAGAGCAATTAGATTAATAAAGCCATATCATTGAATTCACTTTTCATGAAAAATATCATTAGCAACCTCCTGTCATTGTCACCAACAAACCCATCTTATTTAGAATCATTTTCCATCTCACAATTGTCTGTGAGACAATTCATCATCTAAATTGCCTACTGCACATTCCATTTTTCCGTCAGTTGACCGATTTCTTACAATTAATTATTAGAAAAGTCGTAATATATGTTTATATTGTGAATATGGAGACGATATAAAGGTACCTCCTTGATAAGTCTGGTGTCCCTGCAAACAGTGTATCTAACACTTTCAATGAAGAAAATAATAGATGACATGGCTAAATCTTCACAATAATATACTGTACTTACTGGCCCTTCTCATTAGATTGAGAGTTGGATTCATGAGCAAGGTTTACTGTTCGCAGAACTACTAGTATTCTTTATTGCAACTAATATCACTCAATCTTTTTTGAATTTCAAGGTATTTTTCATTTTCTTCCCAGTCCAATAATTTTTAAAATAAGTGAATTGCAAGTGAGGTATTTTTACCTACAAATAATAGCTGCTCAGCCTTTGTGCTCCCTTGAGGAGTACACATCTTATCCACAAGCGCGCTGTCAGCGTTTCTCCTGAGCAGCTTCTCTTTGTCACAGATACAGAGTACAGTGAACTCTAAACTAACTGGAACGGGCTGTCCAATGCTTAGCTACAACCAAAAGTGTGTAAGGCGGAGTGAGTGAGACAGGCAGACCGTGTGGGATTCCCTTCTCTCTCGTACTCATACATTCAAGCAGGCTGTTACAGCTCTTGAGTACAATTTTTCATTTTTAAAGTTTAAAAACGGATTTGAATTAGTATTAGGGCTATTAGTATTAGATCACAACCTTTTCTCTTAAATATTGTGATGTATTTGTAGTGAAATGCGTAGAATTGAATAAAAATACAACCGAAAAATGGTGATGTATTGTGTTGCATTTGGATGCAAGAATGGGCATGTTAAAGGAAATGAAATACCATTTCACAGGTATGTCAAACATTTTTATTCTGTTAATTAATTTGAAGAAATCTTTTTGTTTTACATACATTTCCAATACTTCTTTCTATATTGATCAGTTTATTTGACCAAAAATAAAACAACAAATTTGGTTATATTCCTAGTAAGTTATACCGTACTGTGATAGTTTCTATGTTTATTGAAAATTTCGGCCTACTTTATAGCATCTAAAATAAAAAACATAGTTGAAGAACAAATTAATCCTTATTCAAAAAAGAATAAATAATATCTGATGCAGAAATTGTGAATGTTTCCCTACAAAGACTATCATTCATTCTATCACACATTCTATGTATGATGTAATTTATGGATATAAATTTGGTGTTAAGCATCAGCATATAATAAATATAGTATATTTATCATAATATTTGTATACGGTATATTATGTAGGTACAGTAGGCGTATCATACATTTTATGTATAATGCATAATATAAATTTAGTGTAAGTAGCAGCATATAATACTAATAGAATCTGATAGTATAATAGGTACTATAATCTAATAGAATCTATAAGTACGAAAAAATAAACATTGATTGAATTTTGTGTGAACACAGCTTTACAATAATGATTCATAATTCTGTGTTATCATCATGAGATGACATAATTTATTTTAGGTACCTAATTTTATTTTGAAAAATATGATATTGCTATCAGCTGAATTGTAATTAATTTTTGAAATCTTCCCATTTCAAATGAATTTAATAATCGTTCAATTTACAATTATAAAATACTTTTATGTGTATAATTATATGTGTATTATTGTTTATATAATTTATAATTATAAAATAATTATTATTTAGCATATTTTACTGTTTGCTTATCATATGGTCATAATTATAATACAATTGATATAATGTTTCTTCATAGATTTCTTTGCATCATTTCTGAAACTCCCACACTGATTTGAAATGTTATCAGAATACCTAGTATATTGCTATCATTACATAATTTAATAATCCTGTGTTATTGAATCATCATAATTTATTTTATTTACCTACTTTTATTGTGAAAAATATGAGATTGGACTTTGAGCCTGTTTTTTTATTCCCAATCATTTCATGCCAGTTTATATATTAAATTTGTCCTTGTTAAATAAATAAAAATAAATAGATGATACACTTCTCTTAAATCTGGCCCAAAGTTATTCCCATGCTTGTGAAAAGTTGACAATACTAAAACTACTGCAGTCACAAATAAAAAAATTCTTTTCTTTATTAATATTCAACCTATTTCATTATTTTTGCTCTCAAAAAGTTAACAATGAACTGCTTAATAAAGGAAAAATAACGCTTCCGTGGAATAAGACATACAATATAGAGATAAAATAGAAATTGAGACTGTGCAATGCATTCTCCCATAAGAGCCAATGCGTAACAAAATGAACGAATCCCACAGCAATGCGGGTTGCCTATCTTTACCAGCTGCCTCACTTTTTTTTGTGTTGCTAGTCCATTCCAGTTAGTTTAGAGTTCACTGACAGAGTAACGGCCAGCAACGGTCACAGTTATCACATAGTTATTCAAAAGTATTTTTTGAGTATCTATAGTGAGGTCCACGTTATAATAGCAGTGTGTGATTTGCAATGGTGTTGCTATCCTTGTGTATCATTCAACAAAGCAGATAACGCTTCCTCTTTCAAGCATTGCTAGGTTGCCACATCGATTATCAACAATGTGGAAATTCAACTAATTGACAAAATAGGTTTAAGGGTTAGGTTTTATTTAGGTTATACAGTATTTAATAATGTTTCATAAGGATAGGTTAGGTTTTTGCTTTGAAATTGCAATATGCTAGAAGGGGCTAGGGTCCTGGTAGAGTTATGTTTTTTGTTGTTTCAAAGGTGAAAGGATAGGTTAGGGGGTTAGGAGTTTGCTTTGAAATCGGAAGTATTGAATGTGAAAGGGTTAGGGGTAAGGTTTTTCAAGTTATATTTGATAATGTTCCATAAGGTTAGGTTTGGTTTTTGCTTTAAAATTGCAATATGCTAGAAAGGATTTTGGTTTTTGATATTTCAAAGGTGAAAAGATAGGTTAGGGGGTTAGGATTTTGCTTTGAAATTGCAATATTATGCTGGAAGGGATTACGGTTTTTACTGAGATTTATGTTTATTAATTTTTAAATATAGAATGGGAGGTTAGGGGGTTAGGTTTTTGCTTTGAAATGACAATATGCTGACTTAGTTGTAGTGTTTTTTAACATTAGTTAAATAACAACCGTTATATTTTATTAACTATATTATTGAAGAGTACTCTTCCTTTTATTGAATGAAATGATGATAATATATTGATTGTTATATCGAATTTAATGATAAATCATCATTGGATAATAATATCATCGGGTGCATACCAACTGACCCAATTCCCATTTGACCCAACCTACCACTTGACCCAATTTTTTTAAATCGAGAAAAGCCGCGAAACCACTTGACCCAATAGACATCTGACCCAATATACCATTTGCCCCAATATTATAAACATCACAAAACCATCTGACCCAATTGACATCTGACCCAACCTACCACTAGACCCAACTACTGTGCTGAGCTCTCGTGGCATAGTTTATGGTGTGCAAAACATCAATGCCTTCTTGATGAGTGGTACTCCTTCGACAACTTCAATAAATAACTCACTGAGAAATGCAGTCTCATAAGTACCGGTAACCGAGAATTGTAGGGTACTATATCATGGAGATTATTTGATTTTTTTACAAATTTCGTTGTGCAAATGTTTATTTCTCAGTAAATAAATAGTACAACCAGAAACATAGCTTCTGAAATATTCATAAAACTATGTAGGTAGGCTACTCTAAATCGATGTATTCTAGAAACACTTATCCAAATTTACTGAGGGAAGAAACTTGTGAGGAAATTTTTTAAGGCAGATTCCTCAAAGTCATTCTCTACAATTATTTATGTTGTAGGTTTTAACCTAGGTTATAAGGAATGTCCATAAATATCCATTTCCAATTTCTATTTCTAATACAGTAACTCAATTCCATTGTCTTACAGAACTTAAATCGTAGGCTGTAGGATACCTGTCAACAGCTTTTTTCTGACTTAATAAAAACTATGATAGCAACAATAGACTACAATACTTGGAGTAAGGTAAAATCTAGTTGTGAAAAGTTACCTATATCAAATTGAATAATCATCAATCATTTACTGATTGATAAGATGCTTTTATGGTGGTTTTACCAAATCTAATAACCTCATCCAAATTTAATAATACAGATCTAACCTCAAAATCACAAAATAACACAAATCTAACCTCAAAGATAGCAAGAACTGTCAAAACAGTTGTGCTTGGTTTCAAGGCCTTCTAGACTTTTACCTGAAGAGTAGACCGTAGGTAGAGAGTAACCAAGCCTGGAACATTGCAGACGTTTTGCCAGAGTGCAGCACAGTAGTTGGGTCAAGTGGTAGGTTGGGTCAGATGTCAATTGGGTCAGTTGGTTTTTGATATTCATAGAGTTGGGACAAATGGTATATTGGGTCAGATGTCTATTGGGTCAAATGGTTTCGCGGTTTCTCAATCACTTTGCTTAGGAAGTACATTTCTTGGGCCTGCAGCTTAATTACTCTTACTTGTCTCTGTCATAGTCCATGTCTGGAAAGAACAAAGTTGGAACATAATGTGGATCATTAGAACAAAAGTTCTGTCTGTGAACAGAAGACTTTCATTTTTGCTCTCTGGTCGAACTCTCTTATACTATGAAACCCTCTTGATAGCACATAGTAGAGTCTACCACCAGAACCAGTTCTAGAATTTATTACCTCCTTCATTCTGCCCTATTGATGTATGGTAGCTCCAAAAGATATTGGAAGTTGGTGAACTATTCAATTCTTCTATTTTTCAACTTGATATCTATCTGTATATGATTGGTTGTGACAGCCATCACTTTTGTTTTGTCTATGTTTATCTCTATCTTTTTCTTTTCCAGTTTCTCATTCCAGATGTTTATGTTATACTGAAAATCCTCTTCCTTTGCTGGCAACAGGACCAGATAATCTGCATAAGCCAACTCTAAGATTTACACTCTCTGTAGTCAACATTGACCCACTGTCAACCTATTTCATCATTGCAGGCCTTTATCACTCCATCAATCGATTTTGGAATGGATAGGAAAGTTAGATTTGGACCTAATCTTGTGACCATGCCAATATACTGGTGTGTGGGGATTAGTGTTTTTTGGTAAATAGAGCTTCTCTTCAGCATTTATTTTCCTCAAGTTTTATGAATGTTCGGAATACACGTTTGGGCATTAAGGAGAAGGCTTCTTTCAATATATTCTCAACAATATAGTCATTGCAGAAGTCAATTGCAAATAATTCGAATGAGTACTGTTTTTCTGGGGTTGTATGGTTTACAACGTTCAGCAAACAATATTGAAGTTAGAAAAAGTATTTGAGGTTATTTTTACTTAGTGCATCATATTGGATCTTGTATTTTTGGGCCTCTCACTTGGACTTGGGTTGTCACCTATGCCACTGATCTGAATCTCTGACCTCTGAAAAACTTGACTGAACTCAAAGCTACAGACCTAAACTGAACCTCCCAACGTTCAACCTTCAAAACAAATCAAATTTTCAAAATCAAACAAAAATGTCAAATCGTTTTGCCATGGAATGTGTATGCTTTCTGTAAATGACAAAATGCTCACTTGTAGCTCTGTATGTAAGAATGCTTTCAAAAACATATAGAAACGGTCGAATTTTCTAATGGAGGATTTATCGATACAATTTTTTTTTCAAAATTCAAATTTTATTTTTTTATTCAAGTAAGTTACAATACATTCTGGTTCATACACGAATCTACAATAAATTACAGTACAACAGCCAATTATGCAGCAAATTTCACATATTATGAAAACTTATTAATTCAATTCAATTCAATTTATTTCCACATGAAATTAAAAATTTGTAAATATAGTTAAGTTACAATAAAGCAATAAATATAAAGATAAATTACTTTACTATTTTATTTGAACTTGCAACATTATTGAAAAGTGGAATCCCCCAAGAAGACTATACATCTGTGAATGGGGGAGAGTTCCTATGAGCAAGAATATAACAAAAAGTAAATTAAGTTTGAAATAGTAAATAATATACATTCATAATACTAAGTTAACCTAACTTATATGCTAGTATGATAGAGTGCAATCTACAGACTATTGCACTTCCCTACCACTGTTTTTGTGACCATTTGTGAAGAGTGCTTAAATGGAAAGAAAGAGCTAAAAAAAAAAAAAAAAAAAGAGCAAGAGGACTCAAGACTGTGACAATTTATTTATTAAATTGTAGAGATTTAAGAAGCATAGGAATGAAGTAAGCCCTCGGTTCCAGCCCAACCTATCGCCTATGCCAATCAACCATTTAAACAGCTTCCTTTTATACACCACATCGCTGCAGCTCTCAGCCTCCCTGATATCATTGGGCAAATTTCTATAGACGATTTGTGCTAGATAGTGAGGAGACCTAAGTTCTATTCCGTGATATAATTGAGGTGTTGAATATCCATGGTTATTTCTGTGTCGAGTTTGATAGTTATGTTGAATATTGCTGAGTAGTTCTATTTTGTGTTTCCTGATATATGTGAGAAGTGTTTTAATATACAGTTGTCTTAAATTGAGCACAGGGAAGTCCGAGAACAACAGCGACGTGGGATATCTGGGTTCTTTTTTAAGAATTTTTTTTATAATGGTGCGCTGGGTAACCGAGAGAGGCTCCAGGCTAGCAGATGACACCCCTCCCCAGACAATGATACCATTTAAACGGTGTACACACGTACGTTTGCCTCGGGTGAGCATACGTGTATGGGCTTGCATTCGCACGTGTGGACACTGTTCGCTGAGGCATGTGGGCGAACCGGAACCCTGTCGGTATTTTGGCGTGCTCAAAGGCGCCTCGGGCGAGCATTGAATGTACGTGTGGACGCGATTTTGCCATACGGGTGAGGCAAAATGTAAACATTGAAGGCGTCATAACCTAATTCCAATGAATTAGGTTAATGAATGACAAATCAAATTGTGATCCAATAACTAATTGTAAATTGTAGGATATGTGGATTGTCAAATATTTAAATAGAAACATGCATGGAGTATATAATTCGTATCATGATTAACAAATTTAGAACTGCATAATTTAAGTGAAAAAAGCTTCTCTACAGGGTTCCTACAAGGAAGTATAGCACAAATATTATTTTACTGTGGCTATCAAATTATCTTGTGTTTGTTTCATGTTATCAATCAGAGTTGTTAATTAAAATTGTAATCTTCAATATGATATTATATGTTTTAGATAGCTAGGCTATCTATAGAGAGATTTATACAAACTTTGAACTAGTATTCCCTTGAAGGTAAATCTTGAATGTGTTTGGAGAATCTTGTTTTGTCATGTGTATGAGCATAGTTAGTTTAAAATGGGCAGCAATTTAGTATTTGATTCAATTTATGGCTAATTTTCTTAAAGAAGACTGTCAATTTTGTGAGACAGTGTTAAGTGCTTTGATTAGGTCATCAAAACTTCTGGAATTATTGTAGAATTTTTCTTTTTTTGAGATTCTGAATAGATATTGGAAACCAACAAATGAATCGCCTAATGCCAAGAATCTCAAAGTTAGAGCCAATCGTTCTTGTGGAGTTATTGCTCCCCTCATGATGATATCATTTTTTGTTTAGATAACTAGTTGAATTAGATTCAGTATATTAACAACATAATGTTTTGACAACCTAAGAAAGATTGAATTGTCAATATTATGTCATGTAGCAATTTATTTCCTTACTTCAACCTACAATCGTTCAACCCACCAACATCGTTTGTCAAGTTTTATTTTTGATTTTATTATATAAGTCATTGAAATAAAATGATACTGCTGCAATTTGTGATAACTATCTTCAATGATGGAATGACGCCATTGTTGTCATGTTGTGGAAAATCTACATTGACCATGTCTTCGTGTCGTCTGCAAATCAGTTAGCTTTTTGAATGCTGAGGCATACGTGGATCGCGTCCACAAGGACGTACAGTGAATGTTGAGGCATATGTACATACGATTGTTCGCGCGAATCTGTACGGACGTGTGTACAAGGCTTTACTGTAACACTGACTGTGCATAAGCATGGTATACTCTTTTACTTAATCTGGTATCAAGTACTTGGCTCAACTGAGATAGACCATACAGCATCCGTCGTAGCCTTTGCTTGACACACTGCATATGTGGTGCCCAACTCAGCTGATGGTCAAAAATGACCCCCAGATATTTATATTGATCCACTCTGTCAATTACCCCGCAAGCACATGATAAAGATCCAACATCCCCACATGAGTGCATTTTCACCTGTCTCAGCCCTGGGTCTGGTTGGTTTCTTGTAACAACTGGCAAGTACTTGGTTTTGCCAAGATTCACAGTGAGGTTATTATGGTCAAACCAGTTTTTTATTTTAGAAAGATCTTTAGTGGCATTTTCATAAACTTCTTCCCATTCCCTACCTGTAGAAATAACCACTGTATCGTCAGCAAATAGGAATATCCTGCTTGTAGTATTGAGCCGGGAAATATTATTAATATATATCAAGAACAGTACTGGACCCAGCGTACTACCTTGAATGACGCCATAGTCTACACCATTCCTATCACTGTCTTCATCAATCTGAACAAATTGTTGGCGTTCACAAAAATAACTTTTGAACCACTGGAGAGAAGTGTCCCTAACTCCAATAGCTTCAAGTTTATTAAGAAGCTTGTCTCTATCTACTGAATCAAACGCCTTAGCCAGGTCCAGGAATGTCATGATAACTTTATTTTTAATTTTAACTGACTCTATTATGTATTTGTTTACCTGAAATAATGCATCATTGGTGTTTTTATCTTTTTGGAAGCCGTATTGGTTATGTGCTAGAATGTTATTTTCTTTCAAATATTCCATTAACTGTATTTTAATGCATTTTTCAATGATCTTTGACAGAGTAGATAACAGAGAAATGGGTCTATAGTTTGTAGGTTCGTTTTTGGGTCCTGATTTGTGGATTGGAATGATCTTCGCTATTTTTAGGTATTCTGGGAATACCTACAATGAATAATTACAATGAAGATTGAATGCAACATTAGAATATTGATAATATAGTATTGTAATATAACTACATAAATCAGCGGTGTTTCAACAATGAATAAATGATAATTTCAATGAATAAATATACACCCCACTATATATTATATGTGTTGGGGTATAAGTAATTAGTTGCTTATTGCGTGTAATAATTACTATTTACAAACTTCATTCACTGATATGGGATTAAAGTTTTTTATAATAAAATTAGTAAAAATGTATAATACAAACAAACAAAATTATGGAATTAGTAAATAAATATTAATGTTCTATTAAGGATAATAATAAGAAAGGTATTTTTAGAAAAAGAAAAACAGTAAAGAGTGGAATGAAGAATAAATAGTTTCAATATTTACAGTCTAACTAAATTTTCACAATTTTCCACTCCAATATCAACCAACCAGGAAAATAAACTTTTCTTGAACCTGCGTCTATTGAATTCTTCCCTAATGTAACTTGGTATTGAATTATAAATTTTTGGTCCCAAATATGTGTAGTTTCTTTGCCCAAATGTAGTGTTCATCCTTGGTACTATTGAATACGTGTTTCTCTGCCTTGTTTGATGGTTATGATCTGCCAGTCTTTACTGTCCTTGAAAAGAATGTTCGTGGGGAATTGATTCTCCTTGAAGCCTATTATTTTTAGTATTCGTTTTTGAAGTTTATAGAGAGGTTCAACATGTGTAAAATTCGTAGCTCCCCAGATAATTATGACATATCTTAAAATTGATTGCACTAAAGAAAAATAAACAGTTTTTAATGTCTCATAGTTGAGGATTTTACGGAGTTGATAGAATTTGTAGAGAAGCTTCCTGATCCGGGTAATTGATAGATTAATGTGCTTGTCCTATTTGAATTTGTTGTCCACTATTGTTCCTAAATATTTTATTTCATTGACTTGTTGAATTGAAGGGCAATCACACGGGTTGTTGGTGCTTCCACAGTGATGCAGGATTATTGAAGAATCCGGTGGTCTCGTCCGTTCTGTCAGAGAAAAGGCTAAAAATTTCGTTTTTGTTGCATTTACTGTAAGCAAATTTTCTCTTAACCATTTATCGACTTTGATCAATTCTTCCTGTGCCAGATTAAAAACTTCCTCCCAGGTGTTTCCTTCAAATAGTATACACGTATCATCAGCAAAAGCTATTACTCTTCCTCTTATCTTAATTGAACATAGCTCATTTGCATATGCCAAATACAGAATTGGCCCAAGAACTGTTCCTTGGGGAATCTATTATTGTCTCCGCCATTTCTTCACCTACATTTGTGAAAAAGTTATTCATGTGGTTGAGCACAGTTTCTGGATTTTCCTTTAGATTGAAAATCCTATCATCTATTTTAATAGCATTCAATTTCATTTTTGTTTTTGATTTAGAGTCAGTAGCATCTTTGATTACTTTCCACATTTTTTTATTATCCTTTCCAGCTTCATACAATTTCTCTCTATAGTATTGGTCCTTTGTTTCATGAATTAAAGCTGTGAGTGTATTCCTATACCGACGATAGAAGTTGGTTAAGTTAATGTTGTTTGGGTCTTCCTTTCTTCTTTTGTTGAGTAGATTTCTGGTTCTTATTGCTGCTACTATACCTCTGGTGATCCATGGTTTGATGGGTTTGTACTTCTTCTGCCGCCGATGCTGCTTGATATTATTTTGTATATGTTGTCTCAGAGTTGATAAGAAGGTGTCATAAGATGTATCTGGATTATTATCTTCTAAAACATGAATCCACTCCTCATTCAGTAGTTCATTCTTCAAGCTATTAATGTCTATTTTCTCGTTTATTTCATGTGTTCCAGTTTCATTTGCACTATTTCTCGAAATATGTTGCACTCCTAGAATTGTGGTGAAGTGGTCAGTTATTGTTGATTCATAAATGATTGGAAAAAGATTATCTCTGGAGTTGGTAGCAATGTGATCTATGCAAGAAGCAGTTTCTGTTGTAGTTCTGGTTGCTTGTTTAATGCAGAGTCTGAGCCCATGCTCGCTTAGAAGATCGCAGTAGTCATTCAATTGATGATGTGGACGAATTTGAAGGGTGTTAATATTCATGTCTCCGGCACATATGACTTGTTGCCCTCTTAATTCATTCAGGATCGATTCCAAGTCACTCAGGAAATCTGTAATATCATTGAAGGACGGTGATCTACACATATTATGTTCAGATAAGATTCTCTAAAAAAAGTTGCGTACAACATTATATGCAGTGCAACATCAATTTGGTATACGGTATTACATGAAAAACAGTAAGAGTGATTCTTTTTTGAAACTTTGTTTTTCATTCATTTTATTAAATTACTACCAAAAAATGTTTTTGCCTGACATTTTTCACTTTAAGTTCAAACCATGATGTCATCCTGATTCCATTTAAGCATTGGTGGGAGATTCAAAAGTTCCTATAGTGAGGTCCATGTTATAATGGCAGTGTGTGATTTGCGTAGTGTTTAGTCAGTGTGTGTAAATTTTTTTGGGACAGTCAAGGCAGTCAAGCAGGGCCTTAATGAAGCGTACTATATTTTCTCCTTTTATTAATGCTTATATTTCTTCATTTTTTCTTATTCGCCATTGCTGTTCATTAATCAAAGTTAATGATTAATTGAAAGTTATATTTTCTGTAATTTTTATGCATAAAATCAAATTGGGAATACGGATTAATAATAATACTGTAGTATTAGAGTGAATCATTTGCTTTGGTAAGAACTACTTAGTACAATTTATTTCAACAAAAAGTAGTTATTGTTTGATTCCTCTCTAACCCTATATTTCTATGTGATATCAGTGGACTTCAAAATAACATTTTTTCTTATTTAGGATCTTATAAAGGTCTATGTGATATTAGTGGACTTCAAAATAACATTTTTTTCTTATTCAGGATCTTATAATGGTTACTTCAAATATGCAATGTTAAAAAATATAAAATAAAAACAGTTCGCAAATTATTTACTTATGAATATTCATATTTTTTCTGAGTAAACTCTAAACCAAGAAGTCAAACTATAGTCCAGTCAAATGGTCGTTTTCAGGAAACAGCCCCGGAAGAATTTTTCTTTCTCTCGACTGTTCTATATGTATTTTGGGGCGTTGAAATCAAATCTGAAATTTGCTGACATTCCAGAGTGCGGCTTCATCCCCAAACCACCCCCCCAAAAAAAACCTCAGAAAAATAATTTTCTACAAAATTAAAAATAATAAAATTTCCAATGAATTGAGTGGTCGCGCAGGATTCTACCATTTTTGGTTCTGGAGCTACGAATTTTCAATAAAGGGGGATTTTTTAAGTGGTTTTCAAAATTATGCAAACCTACCACTTCTACCCTATACAACTTGGATATTTTTCTAGTATAAATAAAAACCACACATCACGTGAAAGAACAATTAATAATTCTGAACTGGATTCCTTAGGTGTTTTCAAATTTAGTAGTGGGCGGAGGGGTAATACACCCAAAAATAGAAAACCATGCCCTACAGCCAAAATACAAATTTTTCATTATAATACTTTTTCAAGGCCTTCCTAACAAAAAATACATATTTCGGTTGAAATCATCTCACAAGGGTTATTTTCTATGAGAATCACCCGTTATATGTAAACCCGAAATATGTATTTTTTGTTAGGAAGGTTTTGAAAAGGTATTATAATGAAAAATTTATATTTTGGCTGTAGGACATGAATTTCTATTTTTGGGTGTATTCCCCCTCCCACCACTACTAAATTCGAAAACTCCTAACGAGTCCTGTTGATGTGTGGTTTTTTATCTATACTAGAAAAATATCAAAGTTGTATAGGGTAGAAGTGGTAGGTTTGCATAATTTTGAAAAACACTTGAAAAATCCCCCTTTAGGCTATTGAAAGTTCGTAGCTCCGGAACCAAAAATGGTAGAATCCTGCGTGACCACTCAATTCATTGGAAATTTTGTCATCTTTAATTTAATTATTTTTCTCCAAAAACTCGAAGTTTTCGAGATTAAATGAAAAAATTTAAAAAAGTCCGAAATTTTAGGGGGTTTTGGGGGTGAAATCGCCCTCTGGCGTGTCAGCAAATTTCAGATTCGAATTCACGCCCAAAAATAAATATAGAACCGTCGAAAAAAATTCTTTCGGGGCTGTTTCCTGAAAACGACCATTTGACTGGACTACTAATCATAGGTAAGGAAAGTATTGCTTTCTGAAAAATATTAAGGTACCCCAATTTCTAAATTTCTATTTGTTTCAAGGTCCCATGAGTCCAAAAAAGTGGTTTTTGGGTATTGGTCTGTATGTGTATGTGTGTGTGTGTGTGTGTGTGTGTGTGTATGTGCGTCTGTGTACACGATATCTCATCTGCCAATTAACGGAATGACTTGAAATTTGGAACTTAAGGTCCTTACAATATAAGGATCCGACACGAACATTTTCAATCAAATTCAATTTAAGATTGCGGCTAAAATTATGTCAAAAACAGGGTTTTTCACGATTATCTCGAAAACGGCTTCAACGATTTTGATTAAATTTATACCTAAAATAGTCATTGATAAGCTCTATCAACTGCCACAAGTCCCATATCTGTAAAATTTCCAGGAGCTCCGCCCCATCTATGCAAAGTTTAATTTCAAATTCCCAATTATCAGGCTTTAGATACAATTTAAACAAAAAATTTCGAGTGGAAAAGATTGAGTATAAAAATCTCTACAATTAACGTTCAGTAAAATTTTCACCTAGAATCTAAAATAAGCTCGAAATTTGAGAAAATGTGATTATCCAATATTGCAAACTGTTGATTCTATTAAATGATTCACTATGAAGTGATAGCAGACCTCCTGTGTCTCTAGCGTTATTGTCCTGTCACCAGCTGGCTCAGATCTTTGTTTATAAGTAGACTTGAGATGCACGTGAACACTTGTGTCAGGTGATCAATTCTCATAATGGCAAGGAAAGTTGTGCGAGTGCTCCACACCAGATTTTTTCATATATTGGTATCAAACTACCTGACTGTTGAAATCTACCTGTATCAAACTACTGTTGTATCAAACTACCTGACAATTATTGCTTGTTGAAATTTCATTACAGCGTATTTTTATTACAAATATATGAGTTTCTACTATCTCTGCATTGATAATGATGCTCTACATCACAGCCTACTATAGATAAAGTAAGCCATGCCTACACGTATACTAATCATGTGAGCCCGGTTGTCTAGGTCACTATTTTACCAACGAACGTTTACCATCATCATAGACAACAGCAGCAGCAGCAACAACAACATCATCATCAACAGCAGCAGCAACAACAACATCATCATCAACAGCAGCAGCAACAACAACATCATCATCAACAGCAGCAGCAACAACAACATCATCATCAACAGCAGCAGCAACAACAACATCATCATCAACAGCAGCAGCAACAACAACATCATCATCAACAGCAGCAGCAACAACAACATCATCATCAACAGCAGCAGCAACAACAACATCATCATCAACAGCAGCAGCAACAACAACATCATCATCAACAGCAGCAGCAACAACAACATCATCATCAACAGCAGCAGCAACAACAACATCATCATCAACAGCAGCAGCAACAACAACATCATCATCAACAGCAGCAGCAACAACAACATCATCATCAACAGCAGCAGCAACAACAACATCATCATCAACAGCAGCAGCAACAACAACATCATCATCAACAGCAGCAGCAACAACAACATCATCATCAACAGCAGCAGCAACAACAACATCATCATCAACAGCAGCAGCAACAACAACATCATCATCAACAGCAGCAGCAACAACAACATCATCATCAACAGCAGCAGCAACAACAACATCATCATCAACAGCAGCAGCAACAACAACATCATCATCAACAGCAGCAGCAACAACAACATCATCATCAACAGCAGCAGCAACAACAACATCATCATCAACAGCAGCAGCAACAACAACATCATCATCAACAGCAGCAGCAACAACAACATCATCATCAACAGCAGCAGCAACAACAACATCATCATCAACAGCAGCAGCAACAACAACATCATCATCAACAGCAGCAGCAACAACAACATCATCATCAACAGCAGCAGCAACAACAACATCATCATCAACAGCAGCAGCAACAACAACATCATCATCAACAGCAGCAGCAACAACAACATCATCATCAACAGCAGCAGCAACAACAACATCATCATCTTATTTTATTTTTAAATTGTGCATATGTGAGTAACTTAAACTTGTCAGGTGTGGAGTTGTATAGCTTTATTGACATGAAATGCCAGTTTCTCTGCGATTTGGTATGGCTGTATTGAGGAATTCTAAGTCTATGTCTATTTCGTGTATTTAAGTTATGGTGATTATTATTTGAGTCATATTTTACCAAATTTTTTTGTACATAACAAAGAATATTAAAGACATACAGAGATGGCAATGTCAGTAAGCCTAGTTCAATAAAATGCGGTTTACAATGAGCATTGAGAGGCAAATTACAAATGATCCTAATAGCTTTTTTTTGAAGGACAAAGATTGAATTAGCTCTTACACTATTAGCCCAAAGCATTATTCCGTAAGATAGGAGACTTTGTATGTGTGCGTAATATATATTTATCAGCACAGGCCTATCAACCGTTACAGATAGTCTACGAAGCATATAAAGGCCTTTAGCAAGTTTACTAGACAAGAAATCAATGTGTGCCTCCCATGATAGACAAGAATCAACCATAACACCAAGAAACTTGATAGGCGTCGTGTCCTTCTCCTTTCTAAAATTAAAAATTATATCCGAGGTTTTATCATTATTAAGAGACAGATTATTAGCTGCACACCAGTCCTTTAGAATACAATAACTGTGATTCCGTTCTCTTTCAAGATCATCTTTGGATGGACAATTTATTTTCAAACCTAAGTCATCAGCAAATAGGTAACCGTCCAGACAGTTCCTATCAATATTAATTGGTAAATCATTTATATAAATATTGAAGAGAATGGGGCCCAATATAGAGCCCTGAGGAACGCCAAACTCCAATAATCTGCCATTTGACAGAACCCCATCTTTAAAGACAAACTGATTCCTGTCACTCAAATATGATAATATAAGTTTGACTGCACCTGGTGTAAAGCCATAGAAAATTAGTTTATCCACCAAAATATCGTGTTGAATAGTGTCAAACGCTCTTGAAAAATCGTATGACCTTAGACCTACAGAATCACCTGCCTCCATGTTGCTAATAACCCCACTTACAACATTAACAATAGGATCATTTGTGCTTCTACCCGCCCTGAAACCAAATTGCTTATGAGAAAATAAATTGTTGGTCTCAAAGAAATATGACATCTGTTCATGAATCAACGTCTCAAACACTTTAGAGAAAACAGGTACTATTGCAATTGGCCTGAAATTACTTTTCTCCTTTCTGGAACCCTTCTTATGTATGGGCAAAACTTTTACATTTTTCAACTTTTCAGGATAGATACAACCAGCAATAATGCATTCATTAAATAAAAAAGCCAGAACCTCACTTATTTTATCAGCAGCTATCTTCAAAATTGAAGCATTTAGACCATAAATATCCATACACTTACTGTTGCTTAGATTTAAAATTGTATGAAAAACTTTTTCAACAGTTACTGGCTTGAAAGAAAAAATTACTCCTGGTTTTTCCAACTTACTGTAATAATAAGCTGTACTTTCAATACTGACAGGAATATTATTGCTTAGCTGCGTAATATAATCTACAAAGAAATTATTAAAGTCTTCCGAGCTTACATCATCAACTGAAGATCTATTACTACATTTCTTATTTGTTAGACTATTTACAATTCTCCATAAAGCCTTACTTTTATTAACAGAGCTACTTATAATTTTATTGTGATAGGAAATTCTTGTCTTTTTTATTTCAATCCTATATGACTTTTTTGTTTCTTTATAGCAGGAGAGTAACTCAGGTGTTTTTAAGGTTTTATATAAATGATACAGCCCATCACATTTAGCCTTCAACGCTCTTAGCCTACTATCATACCATTCATTTTTTTGCTTGAAATTATTGGGTTTACAAGTTTTCCATTGGAATGAACCATTCACAGCTCTCATGAATATTTCAAAAAATTTATTGTACCTATCATTATAATTTGTTACGGAGTACACCTCCAACCAATTTATGGATTTCAGAAAACTTAGAAAAATTCCTACATTAACATTATTAATTAATCTAAACTTAGTGTTATTTACAGTACTTTTTACATCCTTATTTATGAAGTTGAGTCTAAACAGAATTCCTTCATGATCAGAAAAGAGAGAGTGAATGATTTCAGTTGACCATAGACTATTATGAATATCTGTCAAAATATTATCAATACATGATCCATTTGAAACTCCATCAAGACCAGGTCTAGTAATATCATTAATAGTAACAGTCAAACCAAAACTCTCAAACAAATTCAATAAATCATTTTTAAAGCAATCATGACCTAAAATATTTACATTGAAATCTCCACATATGATCAAACTGTAACCATTTTTAAAAACAGCACTTAATACATTATAAAAACACGTTAAGAATTCATTAAAAAAACTTATACTTCTATTGTAGGGTCTATAAACTGACAAAATTATTATTTTATCCCTGACAAGTTCAATTGCTGAAACTTCGCATACCATTTCGATTGACATGTCTCTAATATGATCAAGAGCCCTGAATTCCAGTTGATCATGAACAAAAATCGCTGACCCACCCCGTGCTCGGTTTGTTCTACAAAAAACAGAGGCAGTTTTAAAACCAGGCAGATATGTAAAATCCACATCAGTACTATTAATCCAATGCTCAGCTATAGTAAGAACTTTTATATTGTATTTAGTACAAATAAGAGACAAGTAGTCGAATTTATTACATAGGCCTTGTATATTCAAGAAAAAACAATTAAGCTTGTCATTGCTATAATCATTATACCTGGTTACCAATGAGAAATTGTGAGAAACAGAATTAGAAATCATAATATTATCAGGCCCTCTTTCAACAATATTAACATGGGTATCAGTCCTTAATTGTAAATCTACAGCAGATATGCTTGAAGCATCTTTGTCATGAGAGTTTAATTTAAATGCTCCACAACAACTGGCATATTGGGTTCAACAGGAGGATTGTCAACATAATTAGAATCGTATTCAGATCCTAAAGTTTCATCAATTGTTATAAAAGATTGTATGATATCATTCTGACTGTCAATGGATTTTCTTCTAGAAGAAAGCTTTTCTGGACTAAATGCACGATCAATACTGGTAGGGACTACTAACTTATTTCTGTATAATTTCTCTCTGTCATACTCGCCAATTAACGCAGCTATTTTTCTACTCACACTCTGTTTACCTTTTTTGTTCAGATGCAAACCATGCTTTGTGTAGTTGGAAGGTTCAAGATACCATATATCAATTAGATGAATGCTATTCCTATGACACAAGGAACGTATTTCACTATTTAGCGCATCAATCATTTCATTCTCAGTTGAATTGAAACTTAAATCATACCTGTAAGGAACAGTTGACAATATCAAATTACAATTTCCATATTCATTTGCTAAATAACTCAACTTTCTAATGTAAGCTTCAATATCGCTTTTTTTGAAATTGTTCGACACACTATTTGTACCCGCTATAACAAACACCCAATCATTCAGACCCAGA
This sequence comes from Nilaparvata lugens, assembly GCF_014356525.2. Classification (NCBI taxonomy): domain Eukaryota; kingdom Metazoa; phylum Arthropoda; class Insecta; order Hemiptera; family Delphacidae; genus Nilaparvata; species Nilaparvata lugens. The sequence continues at coordinate 52,471,261 of NC_052507.1, forward strand.
TTATGACGTCTACTACAAGAAAGCATTTCATTCGAAATTATTTCAAAAGTTGCTCCTGGCGCAACGTAAGCCTCACATGAGTAGCCAACCGGCAGTCTCTCCCATATTAAATCTCTCATTTTTCTACCCTGACTATCAGCCCACAAATAAACACTATAACGTGAATAACTTACAGTATTACCTTTAATTACTTTATTTTGTTTAGTTACTGAAGCATATGTCATATTTGAAGTCGATTTGACATTAGGGTTGGACCAAGTTAGTCTTGATGCCGCAGAAGCATTTTCCGTTATTGTGTTCCGTAGACAGAGATTATCAGCTTCCAGAGTTTCTATCGTAGTCATCATTTTCTTTATTTGATCACTCAAACCTTCAATTTCTAACTTGTGATTTTTAATTTTTTCTTTTAGGGTTGAAACATTTTCATTGACAGAAACACTTTTAGGTAAATCTATCTCAGCTACATAATTATTCACTGTATTGCATGATACGTCGACTCGCGATTTTCTGCATCTACATTTAACTGAAAACTCATTCAACCTAGTCTCCATGTCAGCAGCACGATCTACCGCTGCTTCCCACTCTATTAGACGCTTTTTAAGAGTCTCTTTAAGTTCATGAATTTCCTGCAGTAAATGAGGACAGCACTCAGAAGAAGAATCTTTCACTGACAGTTCAAAAGCCGCTGACTTTATCACTCTTACACCGTCGTTTGAAGCAGAAACCTCCTCATGTAAAGACTCAGAAAGCTCGCTATCTAATTTAGATGATATATCTACGAATGGCATCAAATTTTCCGGTAGACTGTTCAAAGAATTTTCAGGAGATTTACTTGTTATAGACGAATCATGAGTATTTGATACGCTAAAATTTCTGGATGAGGCAGGCGGTGTATTCATGTCTATTTTCTCGTGATTATGCGTTCCCGTTCTACTTTTAAGCATGACAATTTCAGCATCCGTCCTAACACTAGCACAGCAATTTCTCGCTAAGCATCTCCAAACAATATCTCCGGTGGACACCGGCCCCGCTTTTCGATATTTAAAAGAGTCAACGAGAATCGCTGGGTTGCCCTTGCTCGTAGTTGTTTTTATCATATTTATTCATAGAAAAACAGAAAATGAAAATCGTAGCTTGAAATGTTTATATGTAAATTGTTATAAAAGAATTGATTTGTTGATATTGCTGATAAACAATGATATTGTTATCATGTATATTGTTCAGTGAAACAAGAATAACCTTCATAAAAAACAGCAATTGGAAAGCACAGAGATTCAAACAAATCCGCCTGCAGACTTTGAATTGTCTCAATCGTTGATTGGTTACAAGCAAAGGTTAGTTGCTAGGCGACCGCACGAGTAAACAAAAGATACCGGTATTCAACAAGCAGCTGATCGTTGAGTCGCAAAGAACACAGTCCGAAACACAATGTTAACTAATCACAAAGTCAGATAGTGAGTCTCAAGATGACAATAACAACAACTGAAATACAGTACTGAACTTGTAAAAACTATTCTCAGTTTCTCAATACAGTGCACTTGTCCAGCAAAACTAACCTCTTGGCTACAGAAATAATCCGAAACACTTAGTGAAAATAAGGTTCGACCAATCAGGTAAATTACTGCATTAATTCACTTATAAACACTATAACAACCGTCTGAAATCACTAAATTCTGTCAATTTTTAATGAATAAAGTGTTAATTGCAAAAGCACATTTACAACATTTGTGTCGGAAGTGGGATAGAATAAAAATATCCAAAGAAGGTATGCTAGAATTTTTATCTAATATGGACAAAACTCGCAACAGAAAATCGAGAAAAATTTTTAAACAAGATTTTATCAATTTGAATTTCTTTGTCTGATTAATGAAGAATGATTTCAATCAAATAGACATACTGGGAATTGATGCAATAATAGTATAAATTGATAATGATTTGACTGATTATGAAATTGTTTTAAATATTAAATGTTACCTATTCAATGTAATGCCAAGATAAGCAGGGTACCGAATTTCTATTTCTCTAGTGAGAATATCAGAGATGAATAGTTGGAAGCAACATTGATGCCTCAAGGAAGTCACACAAAGGGTGTGTGGTTACAACATGCATGAGTAGGGTGCATAAGTGAAAAAATCAGGAGCAAGTGAGGGTGTCACTAGCTCGAATAGGACTCCTCAGTCCTCAGCATGTAGCTGAGAGGAAACACAACTCTGTCCGAAGCTGTAGAAGCATGGCTGTCTGGCGGGAAGGAAGCGTGGCTTGTTTGGAACTGCAGAAGCATGGCTATCTGGCAGGGAGGAAGTGTGTCTACCCTGAGGTTTGACTGAGCAGAGTATTGTACGATTTAGAGGTTTGAGACATCGTTGGTGGGGACGCGATGGAGCCCACAAGGTTGAGGATCAAATGCTGCTATATCCAATTGTTCAAGTTTTATTGGAAATCCGAAAAATCCAAATTTTTTGTTATTTTCAAGAATTGAATTTGGCAATTTTGAAAAAAATTGTGCTCAAAATTGAAAAGAGCAAGGAAAGGCCCGTTGTGGAAAGAAGGCTACATTGTGAAGAGGATAATATTGTGTACAGGATTAAGAAAACTGAAAAGAGAACCAAACCAAAGGTTGTACACATTAATTGTCTACCACCTTATCAAGACAAGGAAATCTGGATATTGGAGACCAACATCCCTAAGGGGGAATAGTGATGTAGGCTAGCCCTACATGGATACTAATCATGAGAACCCTGTTTCCTAGGTGACTGTTTCAGCAACGAACGTCTACAAAAATAACTAGTTAGTTTTATGAGATACGTTAAAAGATAATGTATTTTTATTCGCACGATGTCTGTCAGTTTTCGTTTTAGGCGGAGTTTACAGACCATTCACATCCTCCGAACAACTATCACTAACCACTATTGGCTCCTCCTCCAGCAGAGGAGGTTCCGCCATTTTTGTATTCATCACTTTCTTTGTGCTGCTTTTGGTACTGTCTGTACTGGGTGTAGTAGGCACTATAGTGAAGTCCACGTTATAATGGCAGTGTACAATAATTTTCAATACTGTTGCTGTCCTTTTCTATCATACAACAAAACAGATAGTGCTATTTCTCTCTAGCTTTGCAATATTGTCAGTTTGCCAGAATATTTTATTTTTAACTTTGACAGTGACTGTACAAAAGTAGACTAACAAATTCTCAGCCACCATTTTTTTTCATTCTATCAAAATACTTTGGTACACAAGTCGTATAGGTATAATTGATTTATATTGTATTTTTGAAACAATGAAATTACTTTTAGACATTACCGTATGAGAAACACAAATTAAAATACCTGAAATCAACATATTTATTTATATTTTTTACTGAGAAATTATTTGTTGTTTCCAATGTCAACTTAATGTCTATTGCTCCAGATTTCAATAGTTCATTTTGCTTACTACAGTCTATAACAACCAATGGTGCATATTCATCAAATGTTTTATACTCAATTGATGTAATTCGAATTTCATCATTGTAATTGAATGTCTGTTGAATATATGGTGTGTGAGTGATATACTCATATTTGGTAATAATCTCATCAAGATGTACACTCTGATCAACAAGTAATATATCTGACTTGACTTATTTCTTATACATTTTTATTATATATTTTTTCTTCTCAATAAAACCTGAGGTGAGTTTTCAAGTAGTTCAAACTTAGCTGGTTAAAGGCAGAGGGTCACCCCCCCTCGCCCTGTGGGGGGGGGTTAGTGCTGAGGTTGGTGTTCCTTAACAAAGGGTGCTGTGCTAGGTCTCAACATGAAAATATCATTAGAGATTCTGAGTGCTTGTTGCTCAGTTTCAGAAAAAGTTGAGTTAGGTTAGACTGATCCCTTGACAAATGGATTTGCTGAAAAAAATTATTCTTGTAGCTTTTTGATAAAATTAACGGTTTCTTAGTTATTCAAGAAATTGTATCTAATTTTTCCATAAGATCCTTATTTTCTGTTCAATCTTAACAAATTGATTTACTGGAAAAAGTTATCATTGTAATTTTTTGTAAAATTAATGGTTTCTTAGTTATTCAAGAAATTGGATCTACTTTTTCCATAAGATCCTTAGGTATTCTTAGTTATTCAAGAAATAAAAAAAGCTGAATCTAGTTTTTTCCAAAAAAGTGGGAATGAGAATCTTCATTTGAGGTTTATTGTGAGATTAGGGGTATGGCTAGGTTAAGTTAGTTCAGATTACATTGGGTTGGGCAGGGTTAGAACCAAGAATCAGCTTTGGGGTAGATTTGGGGCAGTACTCTCACTTTACCCCTACTTCTTTCCAATCGTTTTTGTCTTCTCAGCCGTTTCTTCTTCTCGTCTTCGAGAAATTTTTCAAACAAGTCTTCACTGGACAAAGAAGACGAAAACATGCTAGTATTAGTTGGTTTCTTCTCAGTGGAGGATGGCTGAACCATTTCAGTCTTCTTTTTTCTGGACTGTTTTTGTCTCAGTGTACATGCAATATTAGCCACACCAGTTCTTTGCTTGCCGTCATCCTTTTTGCTTTCGTTGCTAGAAATTGTCTCAAATCCGTTGAATGGCGCTTCATCCTTGTCCATAGGCTCTTCTTTCACTTTTTTCTACCTTTTGTCCAGTCTTCGTCCTATTCCTAGTCTTCTCCTTATCAGTTGTAGTTTTTCATTTAGAAAACCCTTTGGTCCTTATCAAGACAAGAAAATCTGGATATTGGAGACCAACATTAAACATAAGAGACCAACATAAGGGGGGGGGGATAGTGATGTAGGCTAGCCCTACATGGATACTAATCATGTGAACCCAGTTGCCTAGATGACAGTTTTAGCAACGAACGTTTACAAAAATAACTAGTTAAGAGTTTTATGATATATGTTAAAAGATGATGTTGTATTTTTTTTATCTTGTTCTATATTGTAAACGTTTAATGAATATAGTATATTTCGCACCTAGAGCAGAAAATGAGATTTTTCCAGCTCGAAATCGGTTTTCAAGTCCGAGGCCGTAGGCCGAGGACTAGAAAAGATTGAGAGCTGGAAAAACATTTTTGCCCGTGGTGCGAACGATATTTTTCGCCATACTACAGGTATTGCTGACAAAATAAATAAAGAATACAAAATAAAGAATACTCATTAAGCTATCGTACCTATCTTTTGATTTTAGTGGTAGAAGATTTGCAGTCAGGATTTCAGATTCTTTTAAAATTTCACTTGGAATACCACAGTCATCTTCAAGCATTTTTGATAATTCGGAATGCACTAATCAACAATAAATAATTGAATAAAACTGGTTGCGAAGCGAATTAGTTTGATTCGAAACTGGAACTGAAATCATGGCGACTTCAGTTGATGATGAAAGTGGACACTCGCCCGATCTAGCGGATGACTTATTAACTACTTCCATGAGCGGCTGGAAAGAGATTACTTTCTGGCCTAGACCGGAAAAGAAACCCTTTTCAGACGTCGTCTGCAAACAAGGTCTTTCAGATCTACGTAGGGACTGGAAAACAGCTGCTTTCTGTGCAGTGTGGCGAAAAAGTGTTAATTGAAAAACCACATTTACAACAATAATTTAGCATACACCTATTTTAATAAATAAAATACAATCTACAGATAAAAGTTAATCACGTTTCTTCCAAGTAAATTATATTGGTTTGTGGCATTATGCTAACAAAATAGACACAATATAAGGTTGATCATTTTAATCATTCCAGATACACCAATTGAATGAAAACTCCTGTCTATTATGATGCGAATCAAGTAGAGGAGAGCACGTAACTTTAAAATACTGTCTTATAAGGAAAACATACATAGAAAATGTGCAGCTTTACGATCTACTCGAGATACGAAGATTTAGATAGAACCAATAATGTTGAGTAGTTAAAATTATAATTATTCAAATAAATGATCAAAATTAATATGATACTGTATTACTTATTATCTAATAAGTATTTCCAGTAATACTGTTGAGGCCTGAAATTTACTTCTAAGTGTTTCGTTGATTTCGTCTTTACTGTTATCGAGTAAATGTATTTGTGTAGCATAAATTTGCTACTGTATTTGCTGCTATAGGTAGATGATACTTAGTAGAAAAAGCTGAAGCTAAATTTCAAAAATAGAACCAATTGAAATATAAATGGGATCTAGCCGAGATGTGTTTCAAGTTGTGGGAGACAACAGATAAAGAGCTATGAATGACTGGCCAGAAATACTTAACAATGCAATTGTTCTCAGTGTTCTATCTGCAAACGTCTCTGTTGAGGCATTTATGTTTTTGGAATTTGTATTGGATCTTTGATATCAATCTAAATGTTTGAATCCGAGGTGCAAATGTCTCCTGCCTCAAACATGTCCCGAGTGTTAATCGTATGTCCGTTCGAGGACCATACTGAAGCCATGCTCAAAGTGCCTTGTTAATCCAAGGATCTCCCAAATCTGCCGAAATTAATTTCCTAATCCCGAAAGGATACAAAGAAAAAGACAGCTGGATTATAAAAAAATGTTCCCAAGAGAAATTGTAACTAATTCTGAACTGTTTAATAACTCCTGAAAGCCAGGATCTCTTTCTCCAAAATACAGGTTGAATGGTTAAATAAAGGGAACCAGGAAGGAATCAAGTATAAGTAAATTCTGGACATTCATTTTTAGAAAGTGGCACATAATAAGGTAAACATTACCAGTTATATAAACAGTGGCACACATTAGTAAAATCCAGATCAAGGCAAATATTACGAGAAAGTCGTTAAAAAGAGAAAAAGACTTTGTTTCTTCAAACATTTCGGGAATAGAAATACAACAATGGAAATCTGGATAATTACATCAAATTGCTATTTATATTTTTTGTCATTAAAAATTAGTTATAGTCAGTTCTTTTTGTCAACTCTTAAGACACGATAATTGGGGTTCAGTAATAATCTAGCTTCAGCTCCTTCTTAGCGTTTGACCCACCAAGTTTCAAAACATATATATTGAAGATAAGTAATGAAAGAATCAAACTGGAACACTTAATCACAATGGACAGTACAGTCCCTGCCACACAGAGATATCTGCGATCTGAATCCTATAGGTATCTATATCTTAGAACACTCTCTCAGATATGGATATAGATACCTATAGGATCCTTTAGGATCGCAGATCGCTCTCTTTATGGTCGGTTCCTAAAATATTCAAGTTAATAGTGTACTTGTGGTATTAGTCGTTGGGAAGCCGTTTTTATTATAACAGTTACTCCAAATTACAGTATACAAGTTTATTCATGAATTTTATTTTCAAATGTCGAAAAACTTTGCTTTTCATCATTTACACCTGACATTTTGACTAACGTACAGCAATTGTTTCAACTAACGTTCACACAACGTTATATCAAGGGGAATAACACTAGATTATAATGAAAAATTAAAAAAATATTTTTCTAATAAGAATTCAATGAAGAACAATAAATTTAAAAAATTGAACTTTTGACTACCCTTTATTATTTACTCCTACAATAATTCAAAGGAGGAGTAAACGTCATCCATAAAGGAGAGGCATTAAGTGGCATTTTAAGTGACTATTTAACATTTTTCTTACAACTAATCGATGTTAATAATAATTTCTTCTTCGTCCTTTATATACACTGAGCTATATCACTTTGCTAACAGTCAGCGAGCTTAGACACACTTTTGAAAGTAGTCCAACATTAAGCCAAGTCCATTGCATTTTGGCTGCTTGCCATGTATTGGTCGAGCTGACTATCCAGTTCCTCCTTGGTGGGGACTGTACCTCGGTTGCCTCCACCCCTTCCCCTCCAGTTACCTCTGCCACCCCTCGCGCCACCACGACTGCCACGGCCTCTGCAAAAAAAATCAAACATTAAAACGGAGGCAAAATAGAAACAAGGCATTCAATGTAACCTCAAACTGGATTTGATTTGATTTGAAAGCTATTCAAATAATGAAACTATAATATCTAATATGCTTTTCTTGTGGAAGAAGTCTTTCTTTAATGTATGAATTTTTCTGTGTTTTCGCAAAATGCGACGCAAGATCTATTCGAGCTTTTGGAACGAGTGCAATACAGTCGACTACATAAGCATAAATGAAGCATGAGTATTTTGCACCAGTACCATAATAATAATATTATAAACATGTAAATTATAAATATTTGATATTGATTAATAGTAAGTTATAAAAAATATTAATAAATGATGAAGTATTGTCATATTGTTATTGAGTTGTGTTTATTTTTTCTTGTGCTATTATTGTCATGTCTTTACAGTCTAAGAATGTAACTTCCTTTTGGTTTATTGTAAATAATTTATTTTTTTTTATAAAAACCTCTCATGGTGAAAGAGAAAAAATGAATAATAAATGCTATAAATATGTCATATTTTATTTATATCTACGTACATTATTATGTGCCAGTACTTCAATACAATCTATAATTGAATGTAAATGATTTTATATTGTCAAAGCCACTAATTCATTAATTGCATCCATGGGGGTCTACTATCTTATGAAATGGAATCTAATGATTCTTGAGGACAAGAGGTAATTGTCACCAATAAAATTGGTTAGAATGGCAGTTTCATCTCTCTTGCAACCAGTGTCCAACTAACTTGACACGCAAAAATGTAACTACTGTTTTTGGTGAGATATAGCGATATTTACCCATAATCAAGATCTAGAGTATTGTCTAATAATATTTCGAGTGTATTAGTGATGAAATAATTCCTGATATTATTAGACACTATTCTAGTGTTTCATTGAAAAATATTAACTTCGCATGTTAACAAGACAGAAACAAATAAAAAGGGCTCAATGTTTTCATACTTGGGCGCAGCAAGGTACCAGCTGAATTTTTATGCGAGTCCATGGTTGAGAATTTCCAATTCAATCTATTATAACAATTTTTGAATTTCAAATTCAATTTATAATCATAAATTTTCAAGATTTCAAATTTATTATCATAAACAAAGCATTATAATATCAACATGAATGGTTTATAACGGATATTATTGATACTCTTCTACTATGATATTTATTGATATACCGTGTCCCACAAACGGTAACGTAATTCAAAGATTATTGCAGGAAAAATAAGACGAATGGTAAAATAAATACTATAGTGAGGTCCACTTTATAATGGCAGTGGATAAAGATAGGAGAATAGCGATGCCGATTCACTGCATTAATTAATTATTATTCAATTCAATTTAAATTTAATTCAATTTATTAAAAACACACAAGACAAAACAAAATTACAAAGAATTATGAAACAAATGAAACACAATAAAATGTTACAAATATAAAAAACCATGGGCTTTGTGGTTGGGTGTGTTTATATTTCTACACTGTTAAATTATATTTCTACACTGTCAAAAACATAATTGGCATCGTTGTGGACCTAGAAAAGGATATTACCACCGGCTTTGTCGAATGATAGACAAGGATAGCAAAACCAAAGTTGAACAAATACTGTCATTATAAGGTGGACCTCACTATAGTGTGAACCATGAATGACCTGAAATTGCCCCTGCCACGCTGTCCCTGGAACGAGCGTCCTCTCCAGTTGGCTCCTCCTCCCGCGCTGAATCCTCTCCGCATGCCTCTTACGCCGCCACCCCCGCCTCCGCCACCCCTCATGCCACCTCCTCTCACATTCACGCGCTCTCTCACTTCAATCAAAACATACATTAGTGGAAATAAAAATAGTAATTAATAAACTCATCCAGAAATATTATGTAGATCACTATATTACTATGGATGATTCAATCACAAGAAAAAGGTTGAAATTGGAGCGGCGTGAGGGGATCAACTACCGCGCATGCGCTCTCTTTGTTCTGCAAAAGGCGCAGTGTAGATAACCTCCCTACACTAGCCGACCTTTTTCTCGTCGGCTCAAGATTAAACCGGACCCAAGCCCGGCTTAGCATTTTAAATACTGATGTGCACTTACTGATGTGTACTTAAGTACTGATCGGTCTCTCCATTTTTCCTTTACAGACTCATACATTTTCCAAGTTCATTAATATTGTATTTTTACCACTCCGGAAAAACGCTCAAAACGCTTAATGATTTGTTCCTGACAATACAATCCTTTATATTCTTTTCATAAGATTGGATTGGTACAGTGCAATTTCAATGAATTCTAGTAAAAATTCCAAATTTATTCTATAAATGTTTCATTTTGAATTGACGTTAATCAAGTACTCCTGGATTGAAAGTTTTGAAAAATAAATAAATTTGCCTAGTGAAGCTTGTTTTCTCAATAATCGTCTGTAGTGAGATTCAAATCTCCAAGTCAGTTCTGATCATCATTGTTCACTATCCTGGTTTGTTGTTAGACGAAGCAGAAAAATATTCTTTTTCAACCCTGCACTGATGCAAAATTGTCAGTAATGTTTCATTTTGGTTTCTTGGGAGTGACTATACAGATGTAGAAAAACAATCTCCAGGTCATCCGTAATTTTCTATCTTCAATCTCAATTGAAAAAAAAATTCAGATCTATTTTCAGACAATTTTGTAATAATAAATTAATTAGCTTTAACCATAGAGAACTAAGCTTGAGCTGAGCGTATGCTATCTTTTTTCACTAGTTCAACTTAGATATAACTTTCAATAAAAATTGAAATACAAAACCGCAGAGTTTCTAATCACTTGATGTTTTCCATTTTTGCAATAATACTTTTGAAATTCACGCCGTGATTTGTAGGCAATATAGAAATAATACAGATGGAAATAAATTGGAAGTTGCATTTGTTCAAATGCTAATTAATGAATAATGATTATTAAACGAAAATATCAATTAAATGCTGTAAATCACCCCGAAGACTTCTGCTACTGCCAATATAGACAACAGGGTAAACAGATAGATAGAAATTATTCATTAATTAGCATTTGAACAAAGACAATTTCCAATTTATTTTCATCTGTAGACTGGCTGGCCGCTATGAATTTGTATAAAATGAGCGCTACTATCCAGAGATTGTCAGTTTGGTGTAAGGGTGAGCATTCCTGACTTGCCGGTGGAGGTACTGGGCTCGATTCCCGGGCTGACAAATAATTTTTGTAAATTCAATAGTCAATTTTTGTATTGCGCTCATTGAATTTCCATCTAGCTGTTTATCCTGTTGTCAATATTTTCAGTAGCAGAAGTCTTCGGTATGATTTACAGCATTTAATTGGGATTTTCGTTTAATAATAATTATAGAAATAATATTTTCAATATAATGTATAACTGGAATAAACAGAGTGGCCCAAGTTTTCAACTTTATATTTATTGTTTATCGAATAACAATGAACATCAGGAACAAGCATCAAACATAGCCTCAAACGAGTGTGTAGTTAACAGCTGTGGTAAAGAAACCTAAACAGTTGTGATTTGGTTTGCAACAACAGATGACCTTAAAAATTACTAGTGTCAACTGACATATGGGCCACCCTGTACAATATCAGTTATAAAAATGTATCCTATTATATTAAGCGAGCAATTTCTGTATATATTTGGTTATTTATATAGTTAGGCTATATATTTCTGTCCAACGGCTCTAACGATTTTCACGAAATTTGAAACATAGTAGGTAGGCCTATATGATAAGTTATAAAAATTCGATTGCACAAGGTCTCATCCATGGGAAAACTCGCTGAAGGACATGAAAAGGATAATAATTATTCATCCTTGGAAAAACACATGATAATTTCGTCGTCTGTTGATAACGGAAGATGCGAGTGCCTATTGCAATGAATCATCGGATCTCATGACAAGTATTCAATTCAAATTCAATTTATTAAAAACACACAAAACAAAATTACAAGGAATTATGAAACAAATAAAACACAATAAAATGTTACAAATATAAAAAACCATGGGCTTTGTGGTTGGGTGTGTTGGAGAAGAGAGAAAAAAAGAGAGGAAGATTTCTAGCCAACTATGGTTTCCCATGTAATAGGCAGGCAAAGAAGAGAAGAGAAGTAATGAGGGAAAAAAGTAAGGGAGAAATGGGGGGAAGGAAGAAAACAGAGGAATAGGTACTCAAAATAAAGGTAAGCGAGTCCACTGAAAAATGAAAAAACAATGCTGGAGCAGAAATCTCGAGTCATATATTTTAAATGGAAGAAGAAATTACTGTATGTCCAGTTTTTTATATCCAGTTTAATTTTTCCGCTGATCTTATTGTCCATGAGAAAGTGATTTGGAATGAGGTTTATTATTTTAGTACCTATGTAAATTAACTGCCTCCTTATACATTCAATATTAGTGTTATAGGTTACATATTTGTTAGCAGTGGTCCTTAGATTATTAAGTGTAGAGTTTATTGTGAGAGGAAAACCGGATCTATATTTTTCAAGTACTCAATTACGGTTTTTATGTATAATTGACGTATAGTCATGACCTCAAAATCACTAAAAACCATATCCGTTGGATAGAGCCTGGGTTTGCTTGATATAGTTTTAATTATCAGTTTTTTGCTACAAATAATTCAGCAATATGACAGTTGAAACAGCCTCCCCAAAAAACTATACCATACTGCAGAATTGACTTGACTAGAGCATGATACATCAATTTCAGGTGGTTCTTATTAAGAATTCTGTTAACTTGGTAAAATTTAAAAGATAAATATCAAATTTTTCTACATATGTATTTAATATGAACATCCCATTTAAGGTTTCCATCAATTATGATTCCCAAGTACTTAGCGTTATTGACTTTTTTAATGGTGGGACAATCACAATTACCCAAGTTTAAATTGCACTGAGAATGGAGTCACAAATCTTGATTCTCGTTGGGATGCCCTACTCTATTTGCAGAGAAAGTTATGTAATTCGTTTTTTCAATATTTAAACTTAAGGTATTCTTATCTAACCACTTCTTAATTAAAAGCATATTATTTTCAGCTATGGTATGAACTTCATTCCATGAATTACCGTGAAAAATAGCTGCAGTATCATCTGCAAAGGATATCACAGTTGAGTTTAGAAGTCTTAAATTTAAAAAGTCATTTACATAGAGTATGAAAAGGATGGGAGAAAGTACAGTACCTTGAGGAAGACCATAAGAAGTTAAGTTAGTTACACTAGATTGATCATTTATGGTTAGGGACTGGGTTCTATTACTCAGATAGCTTTTGAACAATTTAAGCGAGACTCCTCTGAAACCATAGGACTCCAGTTTATTGAACAAAGTATTATGAGGTATTGTATCAAAAGCTTTGCGTATATCCAGGAAGACCGCAATAGTTTTCTTATTGGAGTTTATTTTATCAGATAAAGTATTGACGAATTTTATTAGAGCGTCAGATGTACTTTTACCATTTTGGAAACCGAATTGGTTCTTGTTGATTATTTTGTTAAGATTCAAGAAAGAAACAACTCTTGACTTTATTAGTTTCTCCATTATTTTAGCAAGGTTGCTGATAAGACTAATCGGTCTATAATTACAGGGATTAGTCGGGTCACCTTGTTTGAATAGAGGTTTTATTTTGGCTGATTTGAGGTGCTCGGGAAAATATCCCTCCTCAAAGCATCTATTAAAAATGAAAGCGAGAGGTTGAGATATAAAATTGGCTATTTTCTTCAGCGTAATGTTACCTAGACTATCAATACCAGGACTGCAGTTGTTCTTTAGTTTTTAATAGTTGCCTCAACCTCAACTGGGCACGTTGGTCTCATAAAAAACGTGTTATTGATCTGTATTGCAGGAAATCGATCACCAGTATTATCAGGGATATTGATAGTTTGAGCTTGTAATTTACCCACATTTGTGAAATAATTGTTGAGGGAGTGAGCATCAAGTTTAGTACTCTTGTCCTTGATACTGTACTCACCTATAACTTCGTTTATGCACTTCCACAACTTCATGCTGTTGTTATTACAATTTTCAATTTTCCCTTTATAGTAGACTTCCTTTGCATGATTTATGATCTTATTCAAACCATTACGATAAACTTTATATTCATTTTTTAAAATATTGTTATTAGGATCTCTTCTGAGTTTAGAATGCATTTTGTCCCGCGTGATTATTGATCTTATGATGCCTTCAGATATCCAGGGCTTCAGGGGACGAAGTCTGTTAGGTATCTCTTTTACCTTCCTGCATTGATTGATGAGACTGGTCAAACGATCGACAAATTTATCCATAATAGTGTCAATGCTTCCATTCACGGTATAGATTTCTTCCCAATCTTCATTCCTTATGCGTTCCAATAGTGCATGATAGTTGGTTCTAGTTAATGTGTTTATCAATACGTTTCTATTATACTTATTGATAGGAACCTTCACCAAGTTCAGTACAACCGCGTAGTGGTCAGTTATGGTTGTCCTAAATATAGCTCCTTTAATGAACATAGAATGGTTGCCTGAATTTTTATAAAAAATGTGGTCAATGCAAGAATTTGTTGTGGTTGTTACTCTGGTATCACCAGTTATGTAAGACTTATAGCCATTACTATTGAAAATATGCAGATAATCTTGAACAGGAACACTAGTTGAATGTGTATTTATATTCATGTCTCCCGCCACACATACATTTATTCCATTAGGAATTTTACTGATTTCATTACTCAGACCATTAAGAAAATTATCAATATTTTGATTACTTGGTGATCTATAAACCCCAGTCACCTTCACAATAAAATCATCAATTCTTAAGTCAGCACTAACTACATTGGCATCAGTAATATCGAGTGAAACTTCATTGAATCTTATACAATCCTTTATGTGCATGCATAATCCATCACATTTATTCTGTTTAGTGTACTTATTTATTGCCGTATATCCAGGAATGTTGAAAATGAACGGCATATCTGCAGTCAACCAGGTCTCCGTTAATATTATAATGTGAATATCAGTTTTCAATTCATTGAGGCAGCAAATAAACTGATCGAAATTAGCATTCAAACTACGTATATTGATAGACATAATATTGAAACACTCAGCATCTTTATTTCTGTCCTCGAGAAAGTGATAGTTCAAATAATCGTCGATTACATCTGTTTCATTTTCTGTTTCTAAAATATTCAGAACTTCTTCAGTGTCACTCATAACTTATATCATCAGGTTCACTTCTCTTTTCCTTGTTCCATTTAACAATTATTATTTGGCAATATACAGAGTGTTTCAGCAGTAGTGTCGAACATTCTAGGGTAATGTTCCTGGATGATAGGAGACTACAAATGTAGTATTTGAAGTGTCCAAAACTCAGCGGTTATCCTTATAGCTGCCATTTTGTTTTTTCACTTAGGAATTTTTATCTCAAGAACGAAATATTGTATTGATCTGAAATTTGGCATGAATATTTATGCTATAAAGGAGACTCAACTTTAAAAAATAAAATGAAAAAATTTCGATGTAAATTTTCAAAATGGCGGCCATTTTAAATTTTTGATTGCAAATTTCACGAAAACCGTTCACTTATCTTAATGAAGGTATCTTTCTTTATATGTATTATATGTTTCACTTACTCCAATTAGCACCTGGTCCTCCTCCTCCTCCTCTCCTGAAAGCGACTGCCCCTGCTCCTCCTCGGCGCATGTTGCCTCCGCTGGGCGCAAGCGAACGCACGCGAGACCTCGAACGCGATCTGGAACGCATGCGCTGTTGCGTGTTCGAGCCATTCAACGACTGCATGCTTTGACTGCGACCTGCCAAACATACATCATGCATTTTCATCAACGTAAAAATGAAATCAAAACAAATCAATTCATTTCCTAGAATGTTACATGAAAAAATCTGGTGTGGTGCACTCACACAACTTTCCTTGCCGTTATGAAAATTGATCAACTGACGCTAGTGTTCCCGCGCATCTCAAGTCTACTTTTCTAAGATCTGAGCCAGCTGGTGACAGGACAATAGCGCTGCAGACACACGAAGTCTGCTATCTCTTCATAGTGAATGATTTAATAGAATAAACAGTTGCCAACAGTTCGCAATTGAATTATCACATTTTCTCGAATTTTGAGCTTATTTTCAATTTTAGGTGAAAATGCTACTGAACATTAATTGTAGAGATTTTCATGCTCATTCTTTTCCACTTAAATTTTTTTGTTCAAATTGTATCTGAAGCCTCATAATTGGGAATCTAAAATCAAACTTTGCATAGATGGTGCAGTGCTCCTGAAATTTTTACAGATATGGGACTTGTGGCAGTTGATAGAGCTTATCAATGACTTTTCTAAGTATGAATTTAATCAAAATCGTTGGAGCCGTTTTCGAGAAAATCGCGAAAACCCTGTTTTCGACAACATTTTCGCCATTTTAGCAGCCATCTTGAATTGCATTTGATCGAAATTGTTCGTGTCTGATCCTTATAGTGTAAGGACCTTAAGTTCCAAATTTCAAGTCATTCCGTTGATTGGGAGATGAGATATCGTGTACACAGACGCACATACACTCATATACACACACACACACATACAGACCAATACCCAAAAACCACTTTTTTGGACTCAGGGGACCTTGAAACGTATAGAAATTAAGAAATTGGGGTACCTTAATTTTTTTCGGAAAGCAATACTTTCCTTACCTATGGTAATAGGGCAAGGAAAGTAAAATGAGATATTGATAACAGTAAGCTTAGTTTGGCTTTTCTGCAGTTCTTTGAGAAATTCAATTCTCTGTTTAATAGTATTTTCCACTGAGATCAAAACGGCCTACTGTGAATGTGGAAAAGTAGCAGAGGTTGAAAAAGAATGTTCAGAGCTTATGGTACACAGCTGAGTTGGCCAATATTAAAGCCTTAGTGACTCTGGCAAATAGTCTTTTTAAGTCTGTCACCACTGATGAACATAGGAATATATACAAACTCATTCTGAAACTGCTTGCCAATTCAATACGGAACATTTCAAGGCAGTTGAATTCGGAAAGAGAAATAGTTTATTTTTTTAATTTTATGTTTGCAGTGATAGAAGTGACAACTCCAATAAGCTTTTCTTCTAATAATCGAATTCATAGAATGTGTACAACAGTATCTGTGATTGCACTACTTCCCCGCCCGCTTCAAGGTGGTTTCAATGTTCAATAAGGTATTAGCTGTCGGGTACGATCACGACAACCAGACCCCTCATAGGCCTATCCAGCAGGGGATTTACTGTCGGGGAGACTAGTTGACGACAATTGTATACTTTGCCAGGGGATTTACTGTCGGGGAGACTAGTTGACGACAATGGTATACTTTGCCAGGGGATTTACTGACGCCTAAAAATCAAAATAGCGAGGAGACTAGTTGTCGGGGAGACAGGTTGGCGGCAACCCGTTCGTATAGCATCATCACCATACTTGGAGCATTGTCGCCCGCTGTTCAGGAGGCTGGGAATACTCACTGTCTTCAGTCAATATGTGCTGAACTCCCTTTGCTTCTGAAAGGCCAACTTCACACACTCCAAGCAAAAGGCCAGATACACAACTATTCAACTAGAGGGCGAGACAACATTGACCTTCCCTACTCTAGATTGGCTAAGCTGCACACTTGCCACCCAATGCGCGCATTAAAAATCTACAATAGACTTCCACTGCATGTGCGGGAGCTGGAGGCGAGTGTTCAAGAAAGTCCTCCAAGAGAAGCTAATTAACCTCCCTCTCTATTCTTTGAGTGAGGAGGAGATTGTATGTTTTGTCAGTCTCTTCGATCGGCCATCTTGAGATTAGTGTAAATATTTGAACTTATATGTTTTCATTAATCGACAAGGTCTATCCGGTATATACACTGGTCACAGACAGAAGAAAAATTAAATTAAATTGAATTGAATAGAGTTACGTTTAAAATTATTTATATAAGGGAACCCCGTACAAGACTACAGGTCTGTGTATAGGAGGAAACCTTCTCAAATGGAATAAAATTAAACATTCGACTGAGTCATTGTCAATATTGTAGAACCGTTTCATAATTGGATAAAAACACACATAAATGTTGTCAATTAAAAAAAAAAAATTTATTCGACCAATCAACATACATTGTACAAAATATTTCAGAAAAAACACTCTTAACTGGTGTAGCAAACACCTTCACATGCACAATACATTGTATATCAAAGTATAAATGAAACCCCCCAAGGTAATCCTGTGTGGGGCCCTTCTTCATACTTTTATTCACAATAGAAAAAAATGAAATGAAAATAAATAAAAACCAAATGAAAATATAGTCATACTTGGATATTACCATAGCCACCTCTAATACAGGTGGCTATGATATTACACATACATTTAAAAACTGTAAAATTTTGAAAAAGAATTACTAGAGAAAAAAATGAACATAAAAAAAATTAAATTCATAAAGTAATAAAACAGGTTTTTGTGCGGGCAGCACATTCTGAGTGATCATTAGTGTTGTTCAACTAACAGAAAAAGCCATGATAATTGAAAGTGCTATGACACAAAATTACATTATAGAATTCACGTTTTCAAGCATAAGATAACAATATCAAATTAGATACAAACAGGTGAATATCGACCTTAGATTATGGAATCCTCTTATATAAATATCATTGATTTCAGCAATGTATTTTTTTCAGTCTGGCCTTAACCGCTCGGTTATATTGGCACTTTTGTAAGTCAGATTGCAAGGCGTTAAAAAGCTTACAACCTACATACTTGAAAAATCGTCTGTTATGTTCAAGCCTAGGTCTTGGTTCAAGATGGCTGCGGACGCTGTTAACAAGTCTCTATGTGGTCACTGTAATAAATCTATTAATTCTAATGATGGTGCAATCATGTGTGATGTTCTCTGTGACATGTGGTTTCACTCGAATGTGCTAATATTTCTTCAAGTGATCTTTCGAAGATTGATGAACAAGGAGATCTTTCTAGATTGTTTTGTCCAACATGTAATTTGAGGTTAGAAAAACTTCGTGAGTTACAGATTAATACGAGTAGTCTAGTAGACTTTGATTGTAAATTGAGTCAGGTTCACAAAAAATTGAGTGCAGTGGAACAGGAAAATGTAAGAGTGAATGAAAAGTTGAATTCTATTTTGGCTTTATTAATTAATATAAATGGTAAGTCAACCCAATTTGACTTGAATGATGACACCGGTAACGGACTTGTTGATCATGACACGGACTGTTCCAGTTCAAATTTCAAAACAAAATCAAACATGAGCGTGACTGTCGATTCTGATTTGAATCGACATGCTGGTGGTGACACTGCCCGATTGTCAGGTCGAAAAAGATCGATAGTTACTATCGATTTGGTTGACAAGAATTCCTCGAGTTCGATTAAAGCTATTGAGGTTAGGAATTCCAACTCGGAGAATCAAAATCAATCATTGTCAAGTAATGCTAGGAATAATTATAAAATCGATTCCTTATCTTTTCCACCCTTGAACACTACTAATGATTCAGTAGAAAATGCTGGAGGTATATTAATCTTATCATCTCAACCTTGTTTGACACTTCTTATCTGAATGATATCTTCTAATAAGTTGTTATGAATTATGCTGGTCTATAGCTCTACACATTTAAAGTTATCAAAATTTTATAGGTAGTGAATTATCAATATTTGAAATATAAAAGTTACAATAGAATGTTATAGAATGAACAAAAAGGATTTGCGATCACGAATCTTTCAATTTATTATTATTGCTCAATTTTTCATCCTACATGTTTATTGAGTACTCAAGGCTACCTTGTGTTTTTATCCCATGGTTTTTTATTCTTTTTTTCTGACAGGGCAATTCAAGCCGTTCAGGCTCTGGTAGATTTTTCTATCCGTTTGAATATTCAATTCTTATCTTATATAGAATTATTATGAGTTAATGCATTCTTTGAATCTATGAATAATTTTGTATTTTACCTATATTCTATTGTGGGTGCTGACACACATGTTGAAGAGAATCAAGTTTTTCTCTCTTTCACCTCCTTTGTGTCTTTTGACCATTTCATTTTCTTTTTCTATATGCTATTTCTTATTTTATTCAAGTGTGTGAGTGTGTGTATGTGAATGAAATTCCAATGAAGGTAAATTAATTCGATATTCATTTTGAATTTCTGGTGTGCCACATCGAATATTGTTTAAATTCTATGAGTTATGATGGAGGATGAAAATAGTTGTCTTGTTGAGTTCTATTGATGAAGTTAATATTTCTCATATTTCATCAAGTCATAGTTTTACGATCTTCCATCAAAACATACAAAGTATAAGCAGCAATTTTGATAAGTTTGTCACATATATTAGTTGCTGGAAAGTGAGGCCAGCTATTATAGCGTTGACTGAGGTGTGGTTGGATACAGATGAGCAGGTGTCCCAGTATTATATTCATGGCTATGAATCTTGTTCAAGTATTTCCTCTTTCACAAGAGCCAACGGCTTGATTGTTTATTTTTCCACTGAATTAGTTGGTTTCAACTGCAGTGTAAAGGAATGTGAATTGGATGGTGCGGACGCTCTCTATCTTCAGTGCACCTTATCGAACTATAAATTCAATCTAATCGTTCTTTATGGATGACATGACTTTGAATGCGATAGGTTTCTTACCAGTCTTGACACTATTTTAAACATTCCTTCGTCTTGTGATACTGTCATAATAGGTGATGTTAATATCAACATTTTGGCGACTGGTGATAATAAAGTTGATGATTACTTAGAAGTTCTTAGCTACTACGGTTTTGAATCGATTATAGACATACCTACTAGAGTAACGGAAATAACATCTACTTGCATTGATCACGTATTTATGAGATCACAAAATGTTTCACACTTTGAATAATGTGCAGTTATTGAGGAATTAATTGGTGATCATAGAGCTATAACATTGACAATAATCTTAACTATAAATTTGATAAATTTTTTGAGGTATTTAAAAATTATATTGATTGTTCAAAGGTGAGAGTCGAATCCAAAATAAAATAAATGAATTCAAAGAAGCTCAAACCATGGATAACTGATGGTCCATGTGCAGCAATCCACTCTCGTGATAAAA
Source organism: Nilaparvata lugens (assembly GCF_014356525.2). Taxonomy (NCBI): domain Eukaryota; kingdom Metazoa; phylum Arthropoda; class Insecta; order Hemiptera; family Delphacidae; genus Nilaparvata; species Nilaparvata lugens. The sequence continues at coordinate 52,492,147 of NC_052507.1, forward strand.
TATTTAAAATAATGAAAAGAAAACCTTCTAACTTAAGAATAAAAAATAACTTAAAAACTTTTTATATAAAAATAAAGAATTGGATTAAAATTGGAAAAAAGAAAGTATTATTCTTCATTAAATCTAATGCCTCCACGGCAAAAATGGCAAGTTTTAAATAAGCTGTGTGGAAATCCGAAAAAATGTAAACCCCTAAAAGAATTAAAAATAGAACACAGGGATGAAATTGTTAGTGATGCAAAAACATTGTCAAATCTTTTTAATGAGTTTTTTGTAAGCATTGGCAGAGATGTCGCTGCTAATTCTAATGGCGGAGCTGATAACATGGACTATCATAATATCTTCAAGGAAACTAATAAGCAGAAGTCTATATTCCTTGAAGCTGTTACCTATGATGAGCTCTTAGTTTACATTAGAGGATTAGAAAATGGTAAATCTTGTGGGGACGACGGTATATCTTCTGGATTATTGAAGAATGTTGCGCTTTCCATAGTTCCCATTCTAGTTTATATTTTCAATTGAGTCTCTCTACAGGGGTGTTTCCTTCTGGGATGAAGCTAGCGAGAGTGGTGCCAGTTTTCAAGTCAGGTTCTCGATTGAAGTTGAACAATTATAGACCTATATCCCTGCTGACAGTATTTTCAAAGTTGTTAGAGACGATAATGAAAGGGAGACTTCTAGAATTTTTTGATTCATGTAATTTTTTCTGTAGTAACCAATTTGGCTTTCGTGAATGTATGAATACTGAAATGGCTCTTGAAAGGTTTATGGCAGTTGTTTTCTCTGGTCTCAACTTCAGGCCAGCACGCTGTGTCGCGCAGGACTGTTTCTAGATATAGACAGGGAGTTTGCAGGACTGGGGAATATAGACTAACTCTGCCCCGTTAGGTCGGCAGCTCATCCCTGGGTAGGATTATTACGAGACTTGTGATTATTATTATTAACTTTCACGACGAAATGACACACTCCAATACTATAACGAAGCAGCAGACACCTAGTCCGCGAATTTCAACAAGAAATTATCTTAAAATGAAGCTTCTAGAGACAAATGATAAAAAAACATTGATAGACAAAGGTCACAGTGTTAGAAAGAATGTGGATAAACAAGTAATTAATAAAACATCAAAAAATAAAAATATAGTGACTGATGAGGTTCTCCAAATCTATTTCAGCGCAATGAATAATTCTATCAACAATAGACTCTCTACATGTATATTAAATCCTGTAATTGTTCAAGCAATAGAATGCCTCGACGATATTTCTCAGTTAGTGTCACCATTGAAATTAGAGGACCAAGAAACATATTTTCACCTATAAATGATGCTAAGAGCACTGAATTGAAAGAGGAAGGCTGCCATTGGAGTCTTGTAGTTTATGTTAGGGCTCTCAATGAATACGTCCATTTCGATTCGATTGGAAAACACAATTTGAAAGATGCATCTATAGTAACAAAGAAATTGGCTAAATATATTAACGTTGATTCAAATATGAACATACCTTTATTGCCTAAATTAACTCCTCAGCAAAGTAACACGGTGGATTGTGGTGTTTATGTGGTCTTAATGACGGAAACAATCATCTCGAGAATACTCAGAGCTGAATTCGGATTTTTCGATGAAAACATTCTCACATTACCCACTTTCACTGATGTTCGAAATATGGACAAAACGTGCACAAGTTGCTTCTACATTGTATACTTATGACACATCAGTATATTCGGTAAAAAAATTATGGATATGCTGCTAAGAAGATGCGACGAATCAGTTAATAATGAACACAATAATATGGAGTTAATTCGAAAAATGGAGAATAAAATAAAGACTTTGGAAGATCAAATTCAGCGGTACACTAGACAATTGCATGAACAGGATTTAAAATTACAGAAATTGAAAGGTGAAATGGATGTGCGAGACAATAGTGATAAAACTAGTGTCAAATCGAAATCGAAGAAGTTGATTGGGAAACGAATCCATGGAAACGAACATCAAGCATCAGAAACAATGTTCAAACACTGTTAGAAGCAAATAAGACTGGAAACAAGTTTAAACAAGTTAGAGTAAGGTGTTTCTCTGACAGTCAGGGAAGACAGGTCACAAATAGGATCAGGTCAAAGAGTAATTATGAAGTGTTTAATATGATGAAGCCAGGGGCGAAATTTGAAAGTCACAGAGGAGAGTGAAAGTATGTGCTCTGATATGGGTAATGAAGACCTCGCTGTGTTTATCGCCGGAACAAACGATGTGGCATGTAACGAATCTAATCGTCTGATTCAATCGTGTAAGCGGAGACTCACAAATATGCGCCACACCAATGTATTGATATTCTCAGTTCCACATAGATATGATCTACCGAGATGGTCATGTGTGAACAAGGAGATTAAAAGAACCAATGAACGCTTGGGAAAAATAACCAAACACTTCTCCAATGTGTGTTTCTCAGACTTAAGTTCTTTAGGGCCAAGATTTCATACATCACACGGTCTTCACTTGAACTATCTGGAGAAAAAATTCATTGCGAATACCATATTGAACACCGGATCGAGAATCACGGAAGCCATGGAGTCACCTAACCAGCCAATCCCTTTAGGACAACAGAGTGAAAACAATAGCATTTTTTTAGACTGAACGGCTCAACTACTGACCTATTGCCACCTTCCACGACTTCAAGATGCATTGCGAAAGCAACAGTGAATAATAGTTATATAAGAACTCAAATTGGGGGTTGCCAGAGCACTGAAGTGAACATAATTTTATGGAACTGCCAGGGTTTAATGAATAAAATCAATTACCTAGAAGTAATCGCTCTTGAAAATAAATCTGACATGTTAGAACTAAGTGAGCACTGGATGAGTGATGACGAAATTGTTATTTTATGTGCTGATTTCAATGTTAATTTTAATCAAGAATCTAGTCAAAGAGATGATCTTCTCAATTTACTAATTAGCTTTAATATACAAATAACAACAAATGAGACAACAAGACCTAGTGCAACTGGTGGCTCTTGCATTGACAATATTGCTACTGACATTCATTTTAGTAGATGGGAAAGTAAAATAAGAAACACAATTTTCTCAGATCATTTCGCTATTGGGCTGTCAATAAAACTGGAAAATACAATAAATTAAGACAAGAATAAGAATATAATTGTGACTAGAGTAATAAGCGATGACAGTATATTCACCTTTAAGAAATGCCTTCAAGAAATAAACTGGATAAGTGTATATGAGCTGAAAGATGTTGCTTTACAAATAAAAGAATTCCAAAAGCTTCTCATGTGGGCGGTAAACCTAACTTTTCCATTAATTAAAAAGAGAAGTTCATCTTCAACTAGGTCGAAAAATGGCTGGTACAATTCCGAATTATTAGCTTAGAAAATGAGGTGTAAGCAAATGTATTATCTGAATAGAAATTCCAATAGTGATGTCTTCAAATTGGAATATTATAGGATAAGAAGGGAATACAGGTCTGCAATAAAAAAGCCAAGCTTGATTATAATAATAAGTATATAAAGAACAGCCGGAATAAGACGAAAGCAGCATGGGAAGTTATAAATAAGCATGCTACTAAAATCAGTAAAGCACTGAGAAATAAGTGTAAAATGTCCATAGATGATATCAATGTGTTTTTTCTAAAAAAAGTAGAATTGATTAGCAAAAATATTCCCCAGAGCAAATTTGATCATAATTATTACCTTGAGAAAATTGAAAAACCAGAGTCTAATTTCAAGTTTGTACATTTTAGGGTAGAAGACGTTTTTGACACAATTAATAAACTAAGCAATAGCAATTGTTTAGATATACATGGATTGAATTCTTCAATAATTAGCAGCTTCATACATTTCAGAGGTTTTGACTGACTTATTCAATAAGTGCTTGGACTTGGAGATTTTCCCAGATGAATTGAAGAAGGTGAAGGTGATGCCTGTATACAAGAATGGTGATAAAGCAGATATAGAAAATTATAGACCGATTTGTATAATATATAGACCGATTTTGTATAATATAAATGGGTTTTTACCTGTTGCCCCCATGAATAAAATTATTCATTTATTATTTATTATAAATATAATATCTAAAATCTTCGAAAAGGTTATTTCATTGCAGTTGACAGCCTATTTTGAACAAATTAATTTGTTCTCAAGTGAACAATATGGGTTTCAGAAAGAATCGTAGCACATGTAACAATGTCTCAAGACTTATACAAGAAGTAATGGATGATCTTGAGAACAAAAAATATGTAAATTTTACTAGTTATGACATGACCAAGGCTTTCGAAACTATTGAACATATTAAATTGTGTCAGAAACTGTCCTATTATGGTTTAGATCACTCGGCTGTTAATTTTATTTTTTCCTATCTCTCAGGGAGGGAACAATTCGTTTTCGAGAATGGAAAGTATTCAAGGGGTGAAATAGTCAAGTTTGGGGTACCACAAGGTTCAATTCTTGGGCCTCTATTATTCATCATATACATAAATAATGATCTGCCAAATATAATCAATGTATGGGAAAGAGGCGGTAGTCCTTATTTATATGCAGACGACTTAGGACTTAAAGTAAGTAGCAGCGTTAAGGATGATATACATTCTATCATCTGTAAAATAATTCAACTATAGAAGATTGGTGTGCAGCCAATAACCTCAGTCTAAACATTAAGAAAACAAAGCATATGATATTCAGTTGTGACACGAGAATAGTTAATAAAGAGTCATTGAATTTCCTTGGAGTGAATATCGACACAAATTTAAATTGGAAGTGCCATACCAGTTACATTGCTAAAAAAGTGAATAGAGGTATATTCCTTCTGCGAAGACTTAATGGAATTGTGGGTTTACCTGTACTAATGAATGTGTATTTTTCTTACATTCAGAGTAATTTTGTGTATGGTATCCGTTTATTGGGAAATTGCTCTACTGCAATAATTCTTTTCAGGTTACAGAAAAAATCATTGAGAATTTTATGTAGAAAGCCCCCTCGCACACCATGTAGGAATTTGTTCATAGAAAGGGGTGACTTAACATTGCCATCTTTATATGTATTTGAATGTTTGCTTTACATTAGGAAAAACATTCGAGATTTTGAGATAAACTCTGACTTCCATAGTCACAACACTCGTAACAAGTACAACGTTAGAGTTAGACACTGCCGTTACAATGTATCTAAACAGAGCTGGCAGCAGATGTCCATAAAATTGTTCAACTGCCTACCTGAGTCCGTGAGAATGATGGATATCGCATCTTACAGGACGTATTTGAGGGACTTGTTAATCGGGAAATGTCTTTATACGGTGGATGAGTTTTTCGCAGTTGAATTTTGATTGGCGTGTTATATGTTTTTGTGTTAATATTTTTAGTCAATACCTTGACGTTGTTGTAACATTTTCCAATGTTTTTTTTAACAATAAATGATTTGGCTATTTGTGTGGTAAGCAGGTTAGTTTTGCAAGTGCACTATGTTGAGAAACTGAGAATAGCTTTTACAAGTATATTACTGTATTGCAGTTGTTGTCAGCTTGAGACTCACTAACTAACCGTCCTGTGATTAGATAACATGGTGTTGCGGACTGTGTTCTCTGCGACTCAACGATCAGCTGCTTTTTGAATAACGGTAACTTTTGTTTACTCGTGCGGTAACCTAGCAACCAACCAAGTAGCCTCTGCTTGTAGACCAATCAACGATTGAGACGGTTTAAAGTCTGCAGGCGGTTTTTAGTTTGAATTGCTGTGCTTTCCACTTGATGCTGTTTTTAGGAAGGTTCTGATACAGTGTTATTCTTCAATCAATAAATAATATAAGAATATCTGATAACATGAACTCGGCAATAAAGCAGTGCAAAACGGCCAAAGGTATTCCGGCTATATTATACAGGGGTATTAAATTTGGGAAGGATTCATACACGGGTAAAGGGGATGTTACGTGGAAATGCCTAAAAAAGAACTGTACTGTTTTAATAAAAACGAATTCAGATACTTCTGTGATTAGAAGTGTAACGGGTCAACATGCGCATGAAGTTGTGTCGTATACCGAGAATGACGCTGCTCTCAGCTTGGAGCAAGAGAATGAACATTTAAAAGCGCGTATGAAGGTATTGGAGGAACAGTGGAACGCCGCAATTGATCGCTCTATGGATCTCGATATTCGCCTCATGGAATTATCATCTTGTGAGTCGCGATTGAATGATAAAACGGAAAATACTGACAAGCTCACACATGTAAATCCACTTGTAGATCGTTTGAGCCAGTTTCTTAGAACAGAACTCCTTTCGGATGCGGACATTGATTGTTATTGTAGTTTTTTAATTGATTCGTTTCCTGGAAATTATGTGGTCCTGCCAGCAATAACGGCAATGATTATCAATGATGAGGAAGCTGATTTATCTTCATAAGTAATAGTGTTAAAGAAAATAATTTTACTGCTTTTGTAATAAATGACGGTCGGCAGGCAGAAGCAATTGACGGATGGTGCGGTTCCCATTGGAGTATTGTTATTTATGATTCTTTTAATTGTAAATTTTATATAATGGACTCGATGAAAAGATGTAATGAGAAAATCTCCATGTCTCTGATAAGAAGAGTTGGCTCAATCTTAAACTACAAGGAAATAATTATCCTTCCATGTCCTCAACAGACTAATAATTACGATTGCGGAATTTTTGCTATGTATTTTCTAGAGGAAGTATTTAAATATAGGAAAATGAATAGGAGTTTAACCTGTCTGGAAAATGGCCTCTCTCTTAATGTAAACTTTGATGCTACTGTATATAGGTGGAAAATTCTATGTAAAGTTTGTAGTTTTTTAAAACCCAAGTCTTTTGACTTGATGATTTTCAATGATTCCCAATGCAGTAAAAATTCAATGTCATATCCTAGCTCTAAAGAGACAATAATTTCCAAGTATAGAGATACTTCTCTTGGAAATACATCCACAAAGAAAGCTAGCACTAAGACAGTTGGAAAGGTTGTTAGAATATTTGGTGATAGTCATGGTCGTGATTTGGTGAATGGTTTGAATGGAGCCGTACCGGAAAATTCAACTAGTGGCTTTATCATGCCAGGTGCTAAATTTGAACCAATTGTAGATAATATTAAGAGTGGTACTAGTAATCTTACCAATAGTGACCATGTGGTTATTGTAGGAGGAGCAAATAATGTATACTGTAATCAGGCCGCTAATTTTTTAAAAAGTATGCTTTCCCTTCTTCAGGTATTGAGTTTCACTAATGTATTAATTTCAACAATACCTATAAGACATGATCTACCTGAATGGTCTTGTGTAAACAAAGAGATAAGGAAAACTAATAGTAAAATAAAAAGGTATTGTGGAAGAATGCATAATGTTCAGGTGATAGATCTTACTGAACTTAAGAGGGAACATTTTACCAGGCATGGGCTACACCTGAATTGGAGAGGTAAGAAGAGGATGACGGAAAAAATTATTGGATTGATGGAAAATAAGATAAATGAAGAAGTTATTGGTCTTGAATATGACCTCAACTCCCCGGAAAACTAGTGGTTGGTCCTGTTGATATAAGTATTAACAGAAAAATCTTGGAAGGTAATAGAAAACAGGACCGTAGCTCTAATTTTCCACCTGCTTCTGAACCCACTCATAGTAGTAATTTGAAGTATTTTCACTGGAATGTGCAATGTCTTAGGAATAAGTTGGATTCGATTGAGTACTATTTACATTCTAATAGGATTGATATTGCATGCTTGGTTGAAACCTGGCTCGAAATTGATGAGGTGGAGTTGTATAGAATTAAAAATTACTCAGTTGCGAGTTCATATTGTAGGTCTCTCAGGAGACATGGTGGTTCAATTATTTATGTTGAAAACAAAATTACATTTAAGCCACTTGAGGTTATTAACAGTATGTCTCTGGAAATGGTTATTGAAGTATCAGCGGTGTTGCTAAACGAGTATAATACTATAGTGGTATCGCTATATAGACCTAATACAAATAATACACGGCAGTGTTTTATGATCTTCATGGAAAGGTTGGCTTGCATTCTTGAATATTTGAGTAAACACAATTCTAAAATAGTTTTCTGTGGATATTTTAATGTTGATTTCAGGAAAAGAGGTGACATTGTTTCTGAATTGAGAAATATTTTTTTATCTTATGGATTAAGTTATTGTTTTGAGGGTATTACTAGGCCTGGGAAAAATTATGACACGTGCATAGATAACATTTTTACCAATGTGGAAAATCATTTTTTGTCTTGTGAAATAGTAAAAACTCTTGTTTCTGATCACTGGGCTCTTCTTCTAGCAGTCAAATGTAAAAATGAAGGTAAAACTAAGAAAAAAACAAATGCAGCAACAGTTGAACGTTTAGTGCGTAGCATGAATAACAAAAACATTTATGCTTATGAGTGTCTACTGAGTGCTGTAGATTGGTATAAAATTTATCTGAATAATTCATTGGACATGAAGGTTGATTACTTTCTCGAAATTTTTTTTAAATGTAATAAATAAAGCTTTTCCGCTTAAAAGAGTTAGGTATAAGACCACTTTGCCAAAACAAAATAGAGTATACAATCCCGAGTTGAATTGCTTAAAGGATAAATGTGACTGGCTTTATGATATATACTCAAGAACAGGTTCATCTCATGCTAAAGCGATGCTTAAGAAATATAAGAAATCGTTTAAAAAATTGCTTGAAGAAACTAGGCGCAAAAAGAATGACAACTTCATAGAATCTTCTAGCAATAAGAGTAAAGCGATATGGAGTATTATTAATAGTGAATGTAATAAAGAGGGTCAAATCAAAGTATCTGATAGCGAATTAGATCCATTTGAATTTAATAATTTCTTTGTTGATAAGATCAACTATTTGTGTAGTAGCTTAAAACCATCTTGTTCATTTAAGTTCAGTTTAGTTAGTAAGGGTGAAGTTGAAAGCGCTATCAATACCATGAAAGCAGGTAGATGTGAGGATGTTTATGGAATAAACACCTTGGTTGTGAAACTAGGAATGAATTATTTGAGTGATGTTTTGACTCATATTATAAACAGTTGTATATTGAGCTCCATCTTTCCAGATGCACTTAAGCGTATAAAAGTGATTCCCATATTCAAAAAAGGATGCAAATCTGAGTGCAATAGCTTCAGACCTATTTCACTTGTTCCTATTATTTCCAAGGTGTTCGAAAAAGTATTGAATAAACAAATAGTTCAGTATTTTGAAGTCAATCGTCTTTTTAGTGACTGCCAATATGGCTATAGAGCAGGACTGGGAACTGTCAAAGCAACTGTTTCTCTCTTTAATTTTCTTATTGAGTCATTGGAGAAGAAAAATCCAACTGAAATAAGACTATTTGACCTCTCAAGAGCTTTTGACACGGTATCTCATGAAATTCTTTTGAACAAACTGGAGTATTATGGTTTTGAGAAGTCTGCAAGCAATCTCATACGTTCTTATTTGAGCAATAGGTTGCAAAAGGTAGCTTTCAATGGTAATGAGTCTAGTTACTTGCCTGTTTCCTATGGTGTGCCACAAGGCTCTATTTTAGGCCCAATTCTGTTTATTATTTATGTAAATGACATGCCAAAAGTAATTGGACCATCAGCTAAAGGATACCTGTTTGCTGATGATCTAGCGATTTGTGTTAGCACAAAGACCCTTTTCAACTAACGACAGACCAATAAATGAGATGACTCTTATGGTTGAGAACTGGTGTAATGCGAACCTGTTGTGTCTAAATTCAGATAAAATTCAAAAGCTCAGTGTTTCGTATAGCAATAGTTTACATGATGGTGGCCAAAGCATGGTTAATTTTCTTGGATTTATCATAGACTCAAAATTGAAGTGGAACAGTCATATTGATAAAACGGCGAATAAGATGAGTAAAGGACTTTTTATGCTGAGAAAGTTGAGAACAATTGTGAACTTACAGGTCTTAAGAACTGTATACTTTTCACATTTGCACAGCCATCTGTCCTATGGAACTTTAATTTGGGGCTCTCAGAAATATAGCAGTAAATTATTCAGGTTGCAGAAGAAAGCGGTAAGATTGATTTGTGGTCTTCCTTACAGAGGTCACTGTAGAGAGAGTTTCAAATCCATTTGTATTATGACACTTCCCTCATTATATATTTATCAATGTTTAGTTTATGTTAAGGAAAACCATAGCTCATATGTTCAACAGGGTGTGTGTCATAAATATAATACCAGGAGGAAGAACAATCTTGCTATAAATTTTTGCAATTACTCTAGGTCACAAAAAACATTTTACTACATAGCTATTAAGCTTTTCAATGCTTTACCTGAGAGGATGCAAAGTTTACCATTGAATGTATTTTCAAAAATTATCAAAAGATTCCTGTTAAAGAATGCGTTCTATACATTGGAAGAGTATTATGAAAGTGTGTGTTCTATGAATATTTTCCATGACAATGCATCATAATTGTACTGTAGTTACCTCCTGTAATGTGTTTAATGTATTGAGACTGTTATTGATTGCTATTTGGATTTTCTTATTAGTTAATAGTGAGACTCTGTTGCTTGTATGTTTAATGTGTTTTTTGTTGATTGTATCTTTGACTTGTGTAATGCCCTTGATGTCCTCAAGGGTTTCTGCAAATAAAGAAAATTTTGAATTTTGAATTTTATATGAAGCTACGCTGACCAGCAGTAGTCAATAATCTAGGAACAGTAACCAGACCTGACTCCTCCCGTCTTGTAATAGCACAATCCGTTCTATTAATGAAATGAAAAAGTGATAGCTTCTTATAATATAATATGATGTGTTTCAGGTATATCTGTCTAATCGGTAGAACTGAAAATTCCAAAAAAGCCAATCTTGTTGAATACATTTGGGTGTGATTGTTGACGAAAAGCTCACTTGTTCCCATCGTATTACTAATATAAAAAGCCATCTGCTGTTAATACTGAGGAAGTTCTACTTTTTGAATAAATTTCTCCCTATGAGTGTCCAGAGGCAGCTATATTTTGCACTTGTGGATTCAAAATCAGCTACGGTATAAATTGTTGGGGCTCCACTTACATTAGTCACTTGAAGCCCTAATCAACTATACAAAAATCCATTGTTCGTGCCATCAAGAAGGAGGGTAGATATGAACATTCTTTTTCTATTTTTCAGAGTCTCAGATGCTTGCCTCTCAGATATATCTCTGTTTTCAAGGTATTGTATATGTTTTATGTTATGTCTGGAAACTGTGGTCATGCGCTGTTCAGGGATGTTCCTAGTTATCAAACTAGAAGAGTGACATCTGATTTACTAAGACTTCCTAAATCGTATACTTGTTTCCAGAAATCGTTTGTATTTCTCGTCCCTAAGTTTTTCAACAATATTCCTCTTGAAATAAAGAGAACACAAAATCGACTTGTTTTTAAAACAAAAGTTCTTGGATGGCTTAGAGGTCTTATGCTGGACTATTAGAGACCTTATTCAATGTGGTTTCATAGTTAAAATACTCTGATAATGGTGGTTATGCATTGGGAAAAGGAGCCGGATTTGGAAAGTGAGCATGGTTAGTGTGAATGTGTGAGTGATTGGTTGCTAATTTTTCTTTCTTTCTTCTTTTTCTACTTCTCCATAAATCAATAAATTATCACATATTCATTCCTGCTTGCAGACGTAGAGTTTTGTACTCTCAGCAAGCAGTATTTTTCTATCCAAATTCACAAATTAGTCCTGATTTAGCATGTTCGAATTCTTGTCTGAAGTTATTGTTTAATAAATTAGACTTTTTTATACTTTATAATATAACTTATTACTCTAATATTGTTAAGCTGTATGATTTTTTTCTCATAATTTGTAAATATTGTGAATTGGATTGAATAAAATTTGAATTTGAAATTTGTTAATTTGTATTCATGATAAACTTTAATAAATTTGCTATTATGATCTTCCTTGAAATTGTTGTCACATGGAACGTTGCTGTTAGTGAATGAGGGGTGACATTCATCTCATCAAGAATCAGTCCGGGTAGGCAACTTCAGTACGTCCGAAACTGAGACCCTCCCTGAATGAGTACAATCGATTCATTTCACTAGTTTTAACCAAGCACATATTGAACCTTGACCAATCTCGTCATTCAATAAAATATGTCTGTAAATAATAGATTTGTCTTTAACAAGCCTGAAAGGAATTGGTTTTAGCTAGCAGCTTAGCAATCCAGTCCAGTCTAGCAATAATACTGTATTCTGTGAATAACAATTAATAGCCAACCAATAAGTCGACAGTAGAGCAAGTAATAATTACTCTATGAAGAGCTACTAGGAAGATTCTATTTCTTCTCTACAAATTAAATTATCTACACTATAATGATCTCTATAGCTGGTTATTAGCTACCACCAAAGATATTATAGTAGGCTAAGATAGGGGTAGGTCGAGACGCAATAAAGTGCAATATACTAGGATTTGCAGATGATCTGGCCGTATTGTCGGTGAATATGAGAGAAGTTAGATCACAGATTGAGAGTCTTGAACGAATTTCACAGAAGATTTGTTTCAACATATCGTATGAGAAAACTGAAATTATGGCAATGGATCCTCTTTGTGTGAACAAGATCAAAATAATAAAGAATTAAAAGTGGTTGATCATTTCAAGTACTTGGGAGAAATTATTCACTGCACATTGAAAGAGAACCGAACATGGCAGAACCGAATAATGAAAATGAAGAGAGCCCAACATTTGACTTGAAATATTTACAATAAAAAATGTCTCTCTATAAAATAAAAAATTCGCCACTATAATAGTGTAGTCCGTCCAGAAGCGCTTTATGCGTGTGAAACTCTCTTACAAATCAAAAATGTGAACAAGACAGATCAGGTGAGCAAAACATAGAGACGGTCTATAAGAACCATCATAAATAAAAGTTATCAAAAGAATGGAGTCTGGAAAATTGCAACCAATGAGACAGTCTATAAGGAAGTAGAGCCCATCCTCAGTATAATGAAAAAACAAAGAATTTCTCATTTTTTCCATGTTCTGCGAATGCCTGAGAATCGAGTTCTGAAACAGCTTGTAATGCGTAATTTAAAAAGAGAAAATGTGGCAAGTATGTTGATTAATTAAAACAGGATCTTCAAGAAATAGGCTTGGAAGTTGAGGATGCCATTGATAAAGTTTTACTTAAAACGCACATATTCAATTTGCAAAAATGCACAGGGAGATTGTAATCACTGATGCAGAAAGACGACAACGATCCGAGAGAATGAAGAAATATTGTGCTGATAGAAAAGCCAGACAGCTTCAGAACCATGGACGTTTTTAGTTGATTGACTCAAGTGGTCCTATGTGGCCAAAAATGCGAAAAAAATTATAGTAGGCTATCTCCACTACACTAAACTATTTTCAGAAATATCAATTAAAGGGCCCATAGTGAGATAAAAATAACATGGAAATAAAAGAATTGAACTGAGTTTTTGAAGGTAACGCCAAAAAATAAATAACATTTTTGTTCCTTTTAGTTTCATGCCGTTAAATGAAATGTAGTTCAAATCATTTGAATCATTTGAATTTTTTGTAAGGCATTTAATTTGATACATAATTTTGAGTCGTGAATCGAGATAATTACTCACTTAATCCACCTCCAATTTGCCTTCGTCCCCTGGTACGTCCCCTCCGCTGCAGGCCGGCGGCTATCTGATTCAAGCGTCCACCTCTGAGGCTGCCGCGTCTGGTCAACGTCAGCCGGTCTTTGATGCTGCCGAAGCTCGTTGTCTGGCCTAGTCGCTGTTTCAGGCTCCTCTAAAACAATATAACAAATTATGATTTTACACAATCTCTAAGGTAATCTTGTTTTGTCTAGCATTTTTGTATATTATAATATCCCATTTCCTTCAATATTGAATGCTCTTGCCGACACACATCACCGAATGAAAAATTGGAAGTAATCCAAGGACAGCCAATGTGCCTACGGAGCTGATTTGTGAACAAAACACTTTACAGATTGACTGAATCCTCCGCGTTGCTGCGTCTATTAATAAACATTTATTTCGTATTGCCAAACATTTGGAAACATACACTAGTCATGTATTGAAGAATAAATCAATTGAAATATTGATATGATAAACAAATGCAGATAGAATGCTTTAATACAGTAATGCCTAGCCTATTCTAACCATGCCAACAATTTCAATGTTTTTTTTGACATTTGTGGTATACCATTCCGTTCAGTTTGGTCCTTTTCGATGTTTAGCCTAGTATACATTATTTGTGCAAAAATACAGTTCAAGAATGCTTTCATGTGAATCAACGAGTAGGCTACATCTGATAATCCGGTCCTTTTGCTGTTCCGGCCTAGCACCCGGGGTCCCATAGGGGACGAATTAGCATGAAATTAGCACGTAAATTTAATGTAAAATACATGTTTTTTCTGAATCTATATTAGAATATGGAATATGTTGTCCGTTCGGAAAATGCAAGTGCATTTTTAATGTAACATTTTCAAAAAATACACTAACCTTAAAACTTACACTACTCAACTCTAGAATAACATTTATTTTGGCACAATTTCATTCATTGCAAACATTTCTAATAGGTAACAGATTCCTCTTCTACTCGACCCCAACAGTTCAAGTTGAGTTGGAAACTTTGAAATTACAAATTCCTTCCATTGAAGGCTTGTCTAAGGTTTCCATTACTGCCACTATGTAGTTACTATCTATTATCACAGAGACATCTAGACTATCTACATGCTCAGTCTGTTGAGACTATCTAGTATAAACAGTTCACTGTTTAAAGTCATCATCTAGTATACGGTCTTCTAGCACAATATCATAATTTGCATATAGCATAAATAGCATAATTTGCGTAATGAATTCACGTTCATAATTAATTTTGATGTAGTTATGTTCGTTATTATGTTGTTACTCCCGAACAGTATTATACGCGAATAAATTATGAATTAAATACAAAAAATTTATATATATTTTTCTTTGAAACTAATCCAAATATGTAGTAATACATTCAGTCTCTATCTAGTATTAGAGCTTGATGCAAGTCGATCGAAGAGACTAGATTCTAGATATGTTACTACATATTACTGAGTAATGTAGCTCTTATTTTAACAAACGATTTTTCTTAGAACTGTAGCAACATGAAAAATGAACCAACCTTTTTGATCTTGAGAGCAGCCATGACCGCGGGACGGCGTTCCATCTGCTGCGCGAGTCGTCGATTCTTGGAGGTGATGGCCGCTACAGTCTGCCTCTGTCCGCCTCCGCTGCCCCCGGCTCCAGCCTCCGCCGACTGACTCCGAAGGTACGTGAAACTGCCGTCAATAGCACACAACAAATCAGGCTGCGCCTCTCTCTACTTAAACGCTCGCTAATACCAACCCAGTCGTCGACCAACTCTGCATTGCCAGATTATTCATGTGTAGCTCCATCATAACAAATAATCATAAGTGTTGCCACATTAATCGACACATGCGTGTCTCAAGTTCATAAGTATTTCCAGATATTGCATAATTCAAAATAGCACAATGCATTCAATAATAATAATCATTGCATTCAAGTATTCAATCAATTCAGACCTCGACATCACCTCACTCGATATATATCATCTCTATAGATATTTGAATCTTCACATAATTAAAAAAATATATCGCTCACTATTGAGAAATGTTGAATCCTCGTCTCAATTCATTTTCCAATTTGCAAATAACATTTAACGCAGATTGCATAATTGAATCCTCATCACAATTCCTTTTCCAACATTTATTGCAGGTACTTCCTTGTATGAACCACTTAACCTGGACGTTAGCTTCTTATCAAAATATTATTGTAATCGTACAGTTTCTCAAGTGCCATGTCGATTCATTTTACAAAATTGGAGGTGAGTGATAAACATGTCCTGGCCAACATGCGTGACGCGAATCAGATTTCCGCTCTTCTCTTGTCATTGAGACATATATTTCAGATACCTCTTGATCAAAATTGATTAAAACTTCTGGGAAACTCTCCACAATATTCAGATATCGAGTGTCTTACTTGGATGCCGGTTGTCTCATTACTATACTGTTTGCATTGTTAAAGAAGGTGGCCGATTGATTGAAACCAAGATAGAATGATGCGGTGGCCGATTGATTGAAACCAAGATAGAATGATGCGAAAATATGTGTGCTGGAATTTTTAATTGAGAACTTCATCTTATGTTACTGAGAACTTCTATCTCCTGTAACAGATTGCCTTCATCATCTAATAATGGCAGATTCATTTTCCTAATATCAATGCTTTTTGGCTGAAGCATGAATTTTCATCCAGCAAATGAAAGATTTATATTCATCATTAGCGTTAATTATCAACACAAGACTTCTTCTACAGCAGCTCAAAAATGTTAAACATCAATATGATAGATTTTATGAGTGGCTTTGATCACGAGCTAAGGTTCGAATTGAAGTGATTGAAAATCTTCTTCATTTTACTTTATCAAGACATAAGCTGCTCTGCTCTAGATCTTACAATTTCAACCGCTCAAAACTGTTTTCAATCACGTATAAAAAAGAAAATACCTCTTCCAAGATATTAAACGCTCTAGATGAATAAACTCATCAATATTTGAAGGAAATTGAATTAACATTGAACATACGTCTATCATTGACAATTATGTGACTACATTTTAGTTACGGTAATAATCTGGCGTTGGTCTGGGTTGTATTAGAATTAGCCATTAAGCATAGAGACAACATAGAATTATATGTTAGCAGAGGTGTTAGATTTATGTATTCAGAGCCCAAGTGTCATAGATTGTACAGATAGTAATAAAATGCGGCAGCGTTTTGAGAGCCAAATATCAAATAGCCACTCATAAAATCAAGAATAGTCATCAACTGTACTGTGAATAAACTTGAAAACCTCTCTGCCCATCATTTTCAAATGCATAAGTATACTTTTCAAAAAATTGCGATAAGACAAGTAGGCTCTATTCTGTTTCACTACATGAATGTATTTTCAAACCAAACGGAAAAACAATGACTGATTTTCACTGTCACAATCGTGAAACATTTTTTTTTTGTCAAGTATTTAGACACTGACAATTCTATTTTCCTTCATCTCCTTCGTGTCAAGTCATCTCCGTCTCTAGTCATCTATTTTTAAATTGCCAATTTTAATATAAAACGTTTAATTTATAACAATTCAGCTTCACTTATCTAGCCACAACCTAATTGCTCGATTTTTTAAATTTCAACTAAGAATTGTTTACATATACTTGGAAAATTGAAATAGCAAATTCAAGTTCCAGAACTTCTAAAATTATTGACTTTTTACATAACGGTTCTAGTAAATAACTCAAAGGCTGTTAATTGGTATCATTTTTAGATTTAAGTTTAGTAGGTGGTTTTATTTGTATTGCAGGCAATAATATGCATTAAGTTACAGGTTGAAAAATCGATAGCACCAAGTTGAGCATCGATATCAATTTAAGTCGATTGTTATAATAAGTCGAATAGGTTTCTTTACATTCTCAGTTTCTCACAATGTAACAATATAATTCCTTAATCTTTGAGTATAAACTAAATAAGTAATATTATTGGTGGTCTTAATGATTTAATAATTATCTTTTAGAACGTTATACAAATACTTATATATTTTACACAACATTACTTCAAGTGAAAAAACACCATCTTAGCATAGCATAAAATTGTGGAGAAGTTGGAACTCTAGACGTACTTTTAAAGAAGAACATATTAGAATACTCTTCCCAATTTGTGCAAAGCCAAAAAACAGAAACTAAAATAATTGAGTAAATTGTATACAAATTAAATTTTATTCAATTTAGAAAAGGATATTTGAGAGCAACATAACACGAGATCCTAATCGTTTGACAAATTTTAAACTGGTCTTTATTGTCCTTATATTTAGCAAGAGATGGAGTCAGTGATTAAGCAAACCTCGTAGAAAAAATTGGAGAGGACCATCTTGAGATAGAAATTACTTCTCTGTGAGAAGCCAGCAAGGATTTTGAAGAGCGCAAGATCTACTACTACAGCAGTTTTATCGCTGGTGAAAGGGCTTTGGATGCTTTTGAGGCTGGAGATTCCTTGGGATAGGTGCAGTGTGATTTGAATAAGGCTTCTGATTGTGTCTGCTATGAGAATTGATATAATGTGTTGTTTCTGATGTGGCACTCAACACTCTACCTTAAAAATAAGAAGGAAAATGCACAGGCAGCTGAACTGCATTTACCACACCGAGTCCCATAAGGATTAGGGCTTGGACTTAGACCGCTTTTGTTTTTGATTCTGGTCAATGACCTGGAATCATTCACTTTGAATGACCTGGTCATTCACTTTGAATTCCGACGAAAAAACCGCTGTTGGCAATGGGTAGGTAAGAACCGTATGAGTAGATGAAAAGGAGTGTAACAGACATCTTACTGAGGCTAAGGGCTGCTTCAGGAGAATATGCTTAAATTTAATATGATACAGAGATACAGTATGTACTTTGAGAAATTCTAGTTCTGAATTAGTTTAATTGTTTAGCCTAGCTGTTTTTCGAAATAAATAGATAATCAAAAGTACTGGCTCAGTTAGATCATTGGGATTTTAGACCTATCTCAAGCTGATTTGGATTGAGCATGCATTGCAGATTGCAGTTGTGATGCAAGCTTTCAAGAGAAATCCATTTCCAATAAACGTTGAAGACATCTGTCTCAGCCATTATCTTGTAACAAATTAATATATTGCTGCTACAGAAGCTGCAGGCTGCGAGGATATAATCAGCAGGGAGGATAGATTATTAATGTCCACAATGTCCAAAGTTGTTGAAATTATAATGAAGCAACAATTGGTGGAATGCTTCGAAATGAACAACCTCTTCAACAACACTCAAAATGGCTTTAGGAATAACCGCTCAACAACAAGTGCCCTCATTGCTCTCACAAATGAAATTCAAAATGCTTTTGATACAGGTGATAAACTAGCCCTGACACTTTTTGACCTGAGTAAGGCTTTTGACTGAGTTCCACACAACATCTTTGTCAGTAAGCTGAAAGGATAAGGGATTGGAGGACAAGTCCTAAAGGCCATCATCAGCTATCTTGAGAACCGAAAACAAGTTATCTCAATAAAAGGTGCAAGTTCTCAGATCATATATATAAATCATAGAGTTCCGCAGGGTTCTGTATTGGGCCCAACAGAACAAGTAATTTCACACCATCTAACGACTTCTTACTATTCGCCGATGACACGACAATTATGTCAAGAGGAAGTACAAGCAACCAAGTCCATGCAAGAAATGAAATTCTCACCCGTAAGGCAAAGGGATGGTTCCTGACAAATCGATTGAAACTAAATAAAGAGAAATTCCAAATTCTCATTTGCTCCTTAAAAAATGAAGTTTAGAATGGTGAAAATGAGCCAGTAAAATTATTGGGATTTTTGATTGAAAGGAAGCTGAAATGGAATACACTCATCACTCAGACTTGCACGAAACTTTCAAGAGTACATCATCTACTCAGAAAGCTGATATATGTGGTGACAATGGAATATTTGGTTAACAGCGTACCATTCACTGTTCCACAGCCATATAACCTATAGGATTTTGATTTAGGGGCATGCTTTGACTGAATCGGACGTGTTGCTGCTTCAAGAAAAGGCAATCAGGATTATAACCTTCTCGGACTGCCTGGAACATTGCAGGCCACTCTTCAGGAAACTGGAATCCTGGCAATGTTCAGCCAGTACATATACCCCGTAGCAGACTGACAGGGACTCAAAAGAGCTTCCATATAGCGGCACTTGTTCAATCAGCTCCCAAAGTCTGTGAAGGGTGCTGAAAAAAATATTTTTAAATGCACGATAAAGAAGAGACTGGTGAAGCGGCCCATCTATTCGCTGATGGAACTGGAGGATGAGCCTTTATTTTCCAATGAGGTCCATGGCTTCACCAGAATCTGAGGAGAGGTACCCATAGTCTTCCTTAACACAGTCTGTCTAGTCATCCCAGCCAATGACGAAGGATTCAAATATCAAGCAAGAATAAAATTTCAAGAGGATTTCAACATTCTCATGAAAGAACTAGACAGAGATGGTGGCAAAATGTTAAGGCCGATATGATCAGGCTTGGAACTACAGAAGAATGTGTTTGAGATCTATCAACCTGGAGGCTTTTTGTTGGTGCGGCTGGATATCAACGTAAATATAGAATACGTAGAATTTAAAAAAATTGCTTACAGTAGAATTATTATATGAAATTTGCAAATGATTTCAATTAACAGCCTTATATTGATGAAACAAAACAGAAATTAAAAACAAAAAAGTAACATCCTATTTCTCAGCATTTTCTTGTGTGATGGACGGACTCTAAAGAGCAAGTGATTTTTAATACAATATCATATTCAATGCTATAACATATTATTTTATGGTCTTCATTATTATCGTTCTTGAATAGTACTCTCTTTTCTATTCCAGAGTAGACATTTGCAATATTAATGTTTTATTCTGTTGTGCTTTGGCATTTATTATTACCGGCACTTATGAGTTCATACATCATTGTCCAATCTCGAATTTCAACAAGTGAACAGCATTTTCCCAGCATATGTTAATATATTGGACTATGACACAGAATGAATTGTTTCAATTAACATGAATCCAACGTTTCAATTAACATGAATCATGAGCATCCAACGTTACGTTGTTCAAAGAGGTATTTTACAAACTTGTCTCAGGTGTGATAGAAATTGTAAATTAGCCAACGCAAATTCATAGGGCAACAGATCCATAGAGGACTCCTAATGAAAACCACGAGGTTCGTAGAAACCCACCGTTCGTGAAGACTCATCTTCGTAGAGCTGTTGAGAATTACTTTCTGCATCGGTCTGTTCATAAACGCCATTTTCTATAATCTGAAAACATAGAAACCATCCATATTAGGCTACTGGAGCTATACAAACAAAATTCTACTAACATTAATTAATTATTTTCAATTATCAATTTTATGATTAAAATGGTAAAATTTATAAATAATGGTAAATTTATACTTCCGTTTGGTGATCACTTCAAGAGCCTAATAATAATCACCGTCAAGTGGGGTGACTATGGTCAAAAAACGCACATTTTCATTTGTAACTTTGTTAATTCTCAACATAATTCTATGTGCATGGTATATATTTATACCCCCAATCTTGTTGCTTATTGGAAGTTATAGAAAAATGATTAACCTGGAAGGAGATTGGAGAAAAAAATTTTTTGGCTGACCATTGTCACCCTGCAAGTGGGGTGACTCTGGTCACACCTATTAGTACTGCATACACTCTCTTCACTGATGTGGGGCTACAATGGTCAGAAAGAGCAGACTTTTGGCTACAATTTGGTATAATTTTGACGTGACAACGTCTTATAAATTGGTTTGCCGGGAGACACTTCAAGAAACTGCGTTACGTTCCCACGTTATGCGCTCACAATGAGAGCGAGTGAGAGCGTTCGTTCCGGTTCACGGTCGTCTGGAAAGAGCACGAATAGGAGCAGTGGCGAGCAATGCCGCACCAACCCGAAGGCATTCACCTGGAGAGAGAGAGTGAAACGGAGCAGTCAACCTGCGCAGGCGCCGCAAGCAATCTCCTGCGACTGCGCCACTAATTCAAAATGTCAAGTCAATGGTTGTCTCTCTCGCTCTTAGGTGGGCGCGGGCTAACCATGCCCGAGTGGAAGGGACGCGTGCCTCTCACTCACTCTCATTGTGAGTTATTATTTCATCCTTCTTCGTACTATACGAATGAATATTCACATTAAAATTATTTTACCACTCAAAGTCGTTGTCACGTAAAACTTTCGCCCGTATACCGACTTTACAGGCAACCATGCAATTTTTTTGTTCAAAAATGTTACTCCTAAGTATACAAAAATTGAGATTTCGATAAAATGGGGACTTTAAACAAAAAAATCATACAATAATAATAATAGGCACTATAAATTTGAAAATTGGCAGTTTTAAAGATAAATATACATAGTTTATTGGGAGGAAATATCATTAAGTTATAAGTTTTAGATAAAAAGTTATAACCTTTGGAAAATTGTTGTAAATTTTTCGGTGAGGAAAGACCGCAAAACTTAGTCTGTTTATGAAAATACTAAAATAATATAAGAAGTCCTTCACACTAACCATTTTTATAGATTAATGAACAGTTTATCATGAAGAAATATCACAAGGTTCTATAAAATCAGTCATCGCTATGAAGCGGCTGTGAGCAGTTGATTGTTGTTGAGCTCTGTTATCAGTTTTCTTGTTCTATCATTTCTACAGTGCTACGATGTTCCAACTTGTTATTTCACCTTCCCAGCCGCAAATTTCAAGTGAAAAAATTGAAATAGCCTACTTGTTTCAACATTCTAAGTAAGTATCTTCGCATATAGTTTGTGCTCACTGACTGAATATAAGTGAATATTAAGTGAGTAAATGTGAAAATAAGTGAGTATTAGCTGAATGAAATTTTGCATTTCATCAAGTATAGTATAAAAGGAAAAAGGAGCCTCCTTCATACGCCAATATTAGAGTAAAAATCAGACTATAGATTTATTCATCATAAATCAGCTGACAAGTGATTACACAGATGTGTGGAGAAGCCAGTCTATTGCTGTATTTCCGTAAGGTCTATAGTTTCAATCAGGTACTTGTGGATGAGAATACTGCGTGAGGTCTACTGTTCACAGAACTACTAATGGAGAATGGGTGGGTATTTTTCATTATTTCATAATAGCTTTACTTGTTTCCAAGGAAATCAATATAATAACAAATCTTCAAATTTGACCATAGGTACCCCTGAAGACCATAGTCACCCCGCTTGACGGCAGTGTCCCCGTTCACTAAGTAGGCCGTATAATCCTGGAGCTTATGTCACCTTATGTAGACATTAGCCTACCCTCATCATAAGATAGTTTCATCAAATGAAAACTATTTCCATCTTTTCATTTCTATATTAATTCTAAATTATGTTTAGATTAAATCGAAAAGAGCATCAATTAAAGTAGGGCGTGTAATTGGTTGAAAGTTATTAGTACCTTATAGAAGAAATCTTATGCTGATTGCAAGTATCAACTGGAATAACTTACAAGAATTATCACATACGCCTGATACGGTAAATATAATTCAGCTAATTATTAGGTAACTTATTACAGTAACAAGGGAGCAACACTTAGCCTAATAAAACATTTACCTATCAATGACATTTACAGAAGAAAAATATAAGTAACCTATTTTTAGATAATGATTCACATTCATTTTGATGCAATTGGATTCTAAGTCAATTGCAAAATGGCCATTGCCATTCAACTTCTCAATAAAACAGCTTATATATCAATTGCTTAAAAACCGCAATGTACACCCAAAAACTTAATAAAGATTCTTACCTTAAATTCTCTAACAAAACTTAATAAATATTATCACTTTAGAAAAGTTTACACAAGAAAGTTGAAAAACAACTAATAGAACTTTAATGTAATGACGCCATAATCCGAAATCACATCCACCAGTGCCAAAAACTCACAAACCAGAGACCTCTCGGTCTCAGACAGCACCGTATCGCGCATGCGTTAGTAACGGTTTTTTCTCGTTCCATTCAGTCAGTTCTATGAATGTAACGTTCTTTGTGATGATGGCTACCGAGCACCGTAACTGGAGCCGTCATTCCATTTTGATGGTGATATTATTATCCAATGATGATTAATTTATCATTAAATTCGATTCAATATTCAACATATTATCATCATTTCATTCAATAAAAGAAAGAGTACTTTTCAATAATATAATTAATAAAATATAACAGTTGTTATTTAACTAATGTTAAAAAAATACACTAAGTCAGCATATATATTGTCATTCCAAAGCAAAAACTCAACCCCCTAACCTCCCTTTCTATATTTGAAACATTAATAAAAATAAATCTTAGTGAAAACTCGTGATCCCTTCCAGCATATTGCAATTTCAAAGCAAAATCCTAACCCCCTAACCTATCTTTTCACCTTTGAAATATCAAAAACCATAATTCCATCTGCACCCTAGCCCTTTCTAGCATATTGCAATTTTAAAACAAAAACCTCACCTGTCTATCCTAACCCCCTAACCTATATTTTCACCTTTGAAATATCAAAAATCATAATTTTACCTGTACCCTAGCCCTTTCTAGCATATTGCAATTTCAAAGCAAAAACCTAACCTAGCCTTATGGAACATTATTAAATATAACTTGAAAAAACCTTACCCCTAACCCTTTCACATTCAATACTTTGGATTTCAAAGCAAAATCCTAACCCCTTAACCTATCCTTTCACCTTTGAAACAACAAAACATAACTCTACCTGGACCCTAGCCCCTCCTAGCATATTGCAATTTCAAAGCAAAAACCTAACCTATCCTTATGAAACATTATTGAATATAACCTAACCCTTAACCCTACAATGTCAATTAGTTGAATTTCTACATGATGTGGCAACCTTGCAATGCATGAAAGAGATAGTGCCATCTGCTTTGTTGAATGATAAACGAGGATAGCAACACCATTGCAAACCACACACTGCCATTATAACGTAAACCTCACTATAGATACTCAAAGAATACTTTTGAATAACTATGTGGTAACTGTGAACGTTGCTGGCCGTTACTCTCTTTCTGTGACAAAGAGAAGCAGCTGTGCTGTGAAGAGGGAAGACAGTCGAAAGGCTAAAGATCACAACGGGGCAACGGGGTATAATTTTTAGCACTCTAGTGGGTGTTTTGTCAACTACAAAAACAAAAAATTTCAGAGTTAAAATTCTGAAATAATTATTAAAAAATGATATTATACCATTGAAAATAGCAAATCAATGCTAAAACATTGGAACTGGCATATCAATACTATTACATTGAAACTAGCATATCAATACTATCACATTGAAACTAGCATATCAATACTATAATAGTAAGGTCCACCTGATAATGGCAGTGTATGATTTGCAATGGTGTAGTCTTGTCTACATTCGTGTCCTTGTCTATCGTTCAACAAAGCAGATGCCGCTATCTCTTTCACGCATTGCGATGTTGCCACATCGTTTATCAACAATGTAGAGAATCTACTAATTGACAAAATATTTTATCTCAATCATGAAAATTTATTATGTGGACTTCACATTATAACGTGGACTTCACATTATAACGTGGACTTCACTAGCACATTATCATTTGGAAGCTTTAACCTAATCGCTAACCTTGATTTTCAACTAAATTTTTCCCTAACATTAGATCGTAACACTGACCCTCCAATTGAAAAATGGAGAACGCAAATACTATAAAATAGACTATCTTTGGTATGAGTGATAATTTTTTGTTGACTACTTGTCTACTCGTCAAGAGTAATAATAATTATTTTGAGTTCCAGGGATCTACAATATTTGAAACCGCGATGAACAGGAATGGCGACAATGTAGAATTACGACAAAAATGACCACTTTTTCATGCGAGTTTGTTCTTTGTTTCTTCACGCACACGACAGACTGGGACGGGGTCACTGAAAACCACTGAAACAAAAAAATGAGACAAATTGTGCTATTTTTCACAGAGAATAATGTTCTCCTACTTTGTGTTTGAACTGGGACGACGACAAACTAGGTCTTTTTTTGATCCAGCTTGTCGCTTCACGCACATGACAAGGTTGGTTTACCACAAAGTAGGATAACATTGTGATCTCCTCTTCTCTGTGGGTTTACTCGCGGAAATCTACCACCCCCGGCCGAAAAATTCTATTGACCAAACGTTGATAGCATTTTCCAACTCATCGAAAGTGGCATCTTTCTACAGAGCTGTAGATGATTATTTTGTCAATGAGTTCTGAATCATATTGTTGGTTGAATATTATAAAGGACATTTTTTTTATTCATCATATTCATCAATCATCAGAGTATTGATCGAGCAGTTGAAGCGAGCAGATATAGTTTTTTTTTAATGAGAGTAGTTGAAATAGTGTATGCAATAGTTGAAGTGCTCAGTTCAGTTTTTTGATTGTTGTGCGCGAGTTCAGTGCCCTGCGCTGAAAAAACAGTTCAGTGCTGAATTATCATATAATCCAGCTGAGGAATGTAAGGAATGTGAGGAATGTCGACTCCCAAAAGATTGCCGACCTTCCATGTGCCAGAGTTCGAAGAGGAGGAGGAAACAGATGACGTCACAACTATGACAAGTCAACTAACACCGGCTAAGAGAGTGTTAAACAAACGTTATTGACTTCCAACATCAACAGTTCCCCAGAATTGTTTCTAAAAACGAACAAACTGGAAACTGCAATGGAGCAGTTTTTATACAACGCATGGAAAGAAGTCACTTGCCAACAAAGTGAAGAGAGAGAAAGAATGAATAAGCTGGAAAAGGAGTTGGAGAAAGCATGGTCAGAGATCAATCAGCTGAAAGAGATGTTTTCGTCAGCATCTTCAACAACACGGAAGCTCCAATCATCAGCTTCTAGTACAATGCAACCAGCATCTTCTAGAAATAACAATAAAAGTTATTCACCACCGAACTGGGAGGAAGAAGAGAAAATGAAATAACATCAGAGACTGCATGGATTTTACCTAAACATAAGAAGAGGAAAATCCATGACTCACCAGAAACAATAAGGACTGCAACTGAGTCCACAAGTATAAAACCGAAAGAAAAGAAAAACAAGCCTCCACCAGTCATATTAAGCGATGTTCAAGAGTATTCTAAAATTAAAGAGGCATTGAAATCGGAAAATCTTAATCTCTGAAACCCATTCAACTGAGCAGACTCACTTCAAAATCAATGGATATATAATGGTTTTCAGCTGTGAATAAAAAATAGTGAGTAGTTTTTTGATTTTCTATTCAAATTTTTTAAATAAGTGCAATATTCCTAAAGTTTTTAATTTATTGTGATACATTCTGTAATTTATTTAGAGTATGAAATCAACCTTCAAAATTCAAAATTTTAAAACATCATTCTTGGACCTAAAATCAAGTGACGATGCAGTGTGTGATTACATAACCTTATCTTTTGGACAACATTAACATTTTATCAAAATTTTTGGAGAGAAATAGTACAGGCTCAGCCTAGTTTTTCCTCCAATGTCATAATTGTATTATGATTATAGTATTTCATAAAATAAATGAATGAATGTTTACAAAACTATTCATCCTCAAAATCAAGCAAGAGGTGGAAGTGCTGTAATAGTGAAGGAGAATATTAAACACTATGAAGACTTCAGTATTCAAAGTGATAAAATACAGCTAACTGTGGTTGGAATAGAGTCCATCAACCAGAAAATACTTGTTGGAGCTGCATATTTTCCACCACGCCACAATTTAAAGAAAAATGATTACACAAATATTCTTCTTCAGCTTGGAGATAAATTCATAGTGGGTGGAGATTTTAATGCCAAGCATAAGGATTGGGGTTCAAGACTCACAACTACCAAAGGAAAAGAACTCAGAGAGGCTATCCAGGAGCTGGGCTGCGAATTCCATTCAACAGGGACACCTACTTATGGCCAACATATTTGAATAAAACTCCAGATCTTCTTGATTTCTTCATAACAAAGAGAATATCCAGTAATTTTATTGACATTGAAGAGAGCTTTGACCTGGATCCAGATCATTCAGCTGTAGTTCTCACACTTAGTGAACGAATAATAAAGAAAGAAGACAGACCAATGTTAGTCAACAGGACAACAGACTGGGAAGCTTTTAAAGTGGAGTTGGAGAATGAAATGAACTTGAATATTCCACTTAGATCAGCTGAGCAGTTAGATGAAGCAGCAGAAAATTTAATGTGGCAAATCCAGAAATCAGCCTGGAAAAACACCAGACAAACACCAGGAAAACAAAAGGATGCAATTACACCCTGGAGATTCGGCAACTTGTTTTAGAAAAATGAAGGGCAAGAAGAAGTCGGCAACAAACTCGTGATCCTGCTGACAAGAATATCTTGAATAACAAAACACAACAATTGAGAAGAGAGATAAGGAAACTAACTTAGGAATCCATTAAAACATTCAAAATTTGAAAGCTGATGCCAGTACAGATTATTTATTATGGAAAGTAACAAAAAGAATTAAGCGAGCAATATTACAATCCCCTCCAATTAGAAAACCAGATGGTACTTGGGCAAGAAACAACAGAGAAAAAAAGCAGATTTATTTGCTAATCATCTGGAAGAAATCTTTCAGCCAAACAACATTCAATCTTAAATTGATCCTGAAGAAAGTATAATAGATGATTTAGATACAGAGATTGATCTATAGTTTCTATAAATGAGGTTCAAGAAGAAATAAAATCTGAGTACCAAAAAAGCACCTGGATTTGATCTGATTACAGGTGAAATCATGAAGAAACTCCCAAGGTAATGTATTATAATGCTAACATAATTATTTATTCAATGCATCACTCCCATTACAGCATTTTCCTAAAATTTGGAAGGTGGCAGAAGTCATTATGTTACAAAAGCCTGGGAAATGTCCACAAGAAGCAAAATCATACCGCCCAAGATTGGACTCTTCTACCTGTAATTTCAAAGCTTTTTGAGAAATTGCTAATGAAGAGATTGACTCCCATCATAAGTAGGCCTAGCAGGAATCTGATACCAGCCCATCAATTTGGTTTCAGGCAGAAGCATTCAACCCTGGACCAAGTACATAGAATCACCAATGTGATAGAGAATTAATTAGAGAAAAAATGTATATGCTCAGCAATCATCCTTGATGTGGCACAGGCATTTGACAAAGTGTGGCATAAAGGACTGATCAGTAAACTTCATAAAATTCTTTCCACTCAACTTGTAAAACTTTTAAAATCATACATAATCAACAGATTATTCAGAGTAAAACAAGGTGACGACGTCTCTGAATTGGAGGAAATAAGGGCTGGAGTTCCACAAGGTAGTGTTCTTGGACCAGTTCTTTATGTGCTGTACACAAGCGATCTTCCTGAATTGGATGCAGTGACAATTGCTACTTTTGCTGATGATACTGCAATACTGGCAGAAGGGGAAACTGTACAAGAAGCAACCACAAAACTACAGAATGCTAGCAACAAATTCAGTGACTGGACCAAAAAATGGAGAATTCGATTGAATGAGATGAAGTCCATTCATATCAACTTCACAAACAAAAATATCACTGATCCGATTTGAATAAATCTAAATGGGAATGTAGTTCCACTCAGCAACACAGCAAAATACCTTGGAATGACTCTTGACGCCAAGTTGAAATGGAAAGAGCAAATCAAGATGAAAAGGAGCGAGCTGGGACTCAAATACAGTAAAATCTATTGGCTGTTGGGCCGACAATCACATCTCTCATTGGACAACAGAATATTGATTTACAAACAAATCCTAAAACCTGTTTGGACATATGGAATTCAGCTATGGGGCTACTCTAGAACATCTAACATCAATCAGATTCAAACATTTCAAAACAGAATACCATACTGCGGAACATGGTGAATGCGCCTTGGTTCATAAGGAACAACTTTTTGCACCGAGATCTGCACATCCCCTATGCGACCAGTGAAATAAGACGATTGGCAGTCACGTCTTCATCAATCAGGACAACACCGAAGTCATCCAACTACTAGACAGCACTGAACTCACAAGGAGGTTGAAGAGAACAAAGCCCTTCGAGCTGGTGTAGTGCTAGTGAAGTGAAAAAAGTATAAATTAGATAAATGTGTAGCGAAAGAATTTAATGTAGAGGAATAATTATAGATTAGAACTGTAGGCTTCACTGGAAGACTTGAGCAATAAAAATTAATATGTTAGGATATGAAATAAGAGAACAAAATTAATGGTTAGTCCTAGTGACTAGTTTTAATAGAAATAATAAATGAAAAAAATAAATATTCATCCATTTTCTTCATCATATTCAACTATCAATTTCGAGTCAGCAGTCAATTTCAACTGGTCAGTGATCAACTTTCAACTGGTCAAGCAGTCAACAGCTGGGTCAACAGAATTTTTCAGTTGAGTAGAGCCAGAATGATGATCATTAATAACATTAGAACTAACCTACAAAATAGATAACGCAAATTGACCACCTTCTCTGATCTGAGCCTATAAATATATTAGTTTTTTTATAAATACAGTGAAGCTGCATTAACACCGGAGTTAATAACACAAGTCATTAACAAAAAGTTATTAACTTGACTGAATCGTCAAAAATTTCTCTTGACAAAAGTTAATAACTCCTGTTTCTAACAGAAAATTCCTTGTTATTAACAAGATCTTGATATCAATATAATTTACTTCATCCATATGATTTCATTTAACGAGACTATTCATTTGATATAACAGCCGGAATAAAAAGCAAAAAATTGTCTTCAAATTTGAATTGAAACATGTGTGTGATCATTAATATAATGATCTTCATCTGATCTAATGTAAATAAATTATAATGCGTTTACACCAGAGTTTGAAACAAAAGTTTTTGCCACACTGCACAGAAAGCAGCTGTTTTCCAGTCCCTATAGTAGATCTGAAAGACATTGTTTGCAGACAACTCTCGTCTGACGTCAGAACAGGTCTCTTTCCGGCCTAGGCCGGAAAGAGTACACTTTGCAGCCGCTAACATGGAACTAAGAAAGGTGATCAAAAAACAGCTGATCAAAAAACCTTTCATTATTTGTGTTCATTATTCAATAATTAAAACATTTATAATAATACCATCTTATAGTCATTTGAAAGAATAAAAAAGTACCTATGAACTCAACCTCCCACATAATTGAACATCATCTTTTAGGTTATTTAGACAAATCAGAATAAAAAATAAAAATACTTGGACAATTTCCTGATATTCAGATTACCTCAGATTTGCTAGAGCTATCACCTTCCACTTCTGCATTCGGAAGTGCTTAGTAAACAACTATTCATATATATATATATTATATATATATATATATATATATATATATATATATATATATATGTTTATGAGAACTTTTTTTATTATTTTACCTCTCCTATCACGTATTGAATTATTTTACCATAATTAAGAATCACTCTGTATAAATTGGCCATTTTTCTGTGTATTTAAATATGGGATAAAATACACTGAAGGAGAAATTTTTTTTTCATCAAATTCCAGTTATGTTTTTGAACCGCCTTGACGAGCTGAGATGAATGAGCTGTAGTACGAGGCGATCTGATCATTCTGTCAAAAGTTATGAGTGTTTAAAGTTTTGATCCTTCACGTATCCTATGACGTACCTCCTCACTAGGAAATACTGAAATTGAATGTTTCTAACGGGTGATTCGCATAGAAAATAACCCTCGTGAGATGATTTCAGCCAGAATAGAATAGAATAAAATAGAAATGATGCTTTAATCTTCAAATTTGCAACATACAATGAATGAGAAAACACACATTTATACGGCTTGATTAAACAATCGTCAGCCGGAAAGTCGGTAAAACCCAATAATACTATTATTACATAAACCAAAGCCATGCAGAATGTTCTTTTAAATAGTGAAACAAAAACAGAAAAAACAACCTTAGAAACAAAATAAATCAATAATGTTGAATTCAATAAAGTGAATATTCCATAAATTAGTTTTAATAGTAACCTACATTCCAAACAAAATCCATTAATTATATAAAAAGAAAGCTATACTTTTTATATTATGATAATAACTGTCAGCAGTTGGGAAATCATAACATAGAATTAATATTCCCTTTCATTTCGTCTTCCTATGATGTCCTCCTGAGAATATTCGAATAACCTATATTGTATTATATTATAACACGATACTTCTACCCAACTCAGATTCAATAAATAAGTTTCAATTTATTATACTAAGTTACCAGTTAAACTCCTGTGTAAGTAATCGCCTATAACGCCAGGCATCTCTACAGTAGGAGGCCAACCCTACCCAATCTCTTCCATTCATAGAAGAAACGAAATCATCCCTTGATAGCTCCCCAATTCCAAACCATTTTCTTCTCCATTCTCTTAAACAAGGACATCGAGCTATGAAATGATAAATATCCTCAATTTCTTTCAGATTACACATGGAGCAATCATAATTCCCATCAGCAACCCATGGCTTGTAGTTTAAATGGATCAGTTCACCCCTTGCTTTAAGTATCCACCTCATGACCCACATTTCATAATTATAATTTTTTATATAATTTTTGTCACCCAGTTCCAAATTGAGAGTTTTGTACCATGTGTGGAAACGCCCATCTTGAGCATCCCGCAAAAAAATTTCCCTATGCATCTTGTTCAAACCTGTGATTATTCTTTTTAATGAGTCATCCCAATTAACTTCGTACTCATAATTATATCAATATTAATACATATTATATTAATATTATATTAATCATATTTATACCAATTTGATTACTTAATTTCTTCCACTCTTTGAACCAGAAACATTTCTTTTGAATAACTTGTTGAGCCAGGAATTTAGGGAGCCTTTCATCTTTCATTTTCATAACTCTTAGAATATAATTGTAATGGAGTCTAAGGCAATATTCGAATAGAGGTGTTAGTTGAGTTTCAATAAACAACATATAATTCGGTGTATTTATTGGAAGTGCAAAAATCTTCTTGATGAAAAGGCGCTGCAACTTTTGTACACTATCATATTGTTTAAAACCCCACACCTGTGCTCCGTAACACAAGATCGCCCTTGCACAAGCTTTGAACAACTTACATTTTGCTGAAAAATCTACACTACTACTATTTAAAATACCTTTCCATGCCACATTCAATGCTAATTTTGCCTTGTCTAATTTATCACTCACTTGAGCTTCAAAATTCAAGGTTGGAGTTAGAACTACCCCCAGATATTTATACCTGTTGACACACTCTATCTGCTCATTTTTATATGTCCATTTCTCGCTCCTAGCCATTTTTCCCCCGTTCCTAAAAACCATTACTTTTGACTTATCTAAATTAACTCTTAAATTCCACCTTTCACAGTAACGCTCTAAATTGTTTATCATGTACTGGAGTCCCACTGGCGAGTCCGAAATCAAAGCTATGTCATCGGCATACAATAAAACCCTAATCCTCTTACCACCTATTATTAATCCTCCCCCTAATTCATCATGTAAGTCATTCATAAATAGGGAAAAAAGCAACGGGCTCAACAAACAACCTTGCCTCAAGCCTGAGTTCGTTTCAAAACGTTGGGAGAGACCCCCATTGGCAGTACACCATACACTAGAAGTTGTGCCTTCATTCAATGCCCTCAAAATATTCAATGTCCTTGTTGAGGGACCTAAAAGACTAAGCTTATAAAATAGTGCATTCCTATCAATTGAGTCGAACGCGGCAGAGTAATCCACAAAAAAGCAATATAGTTTACCCCTTTTTTCAGCCAGCCGCAGACTAATGATGGATGTTAGGGCGAATATATTATCAATGGTCGAGTACCCCTTACGAAAGCCAGCCTGAAACTCGTTCAAGATTTTATCTTCCTCCACCCAGCAGTTGAGTCTATTAAGAATTAACCCTGCAAATATTTTGAAAAATGTTGATAAAAAACTAATGCCTCTGGAATTAGCTACTACATCGTACTCACCCTTCTTGAAAAGGGGAAAAATTATTGACGACTTAAAGCTATGTGGGACTCTACCTGATGTAAATATAGAATTGTAGACATTCAGCAATTTGTTTAGAAAGTTATCAGGTGCATTTTTATAATACTCGAATGGGATCTGATCTTCACCAGGCGCTTTATTATTTTTTACTAATTTTAAAACTCTACTCAGCTCTTCCCTACTAAAATCTCTATCTAATCTGTTGTCAACTATGTAAGGTTCAGCATAGAAATGAGGTAAAGCTAACATTTCGGGATTCAAGAGGTGTTGGAAATAGTTTACCCAGTCTTGAGGAGTTATGGCGTTATTTACAATATTATTCCTTAATTTGAATTTATTCAGAGCTTGCCAAAAGTCCTTAGAGTTTTGTGCGGCAGAAATTGAATTTATTAGAGTCTTCTCATAGCTTTTACGTTTCTCGTAACATATTTTTTTAAATTTATTTCTCTCATATAAGTACAATTTTCTAGTGCAATCATTATTGATACGGCGATACAAATTCAAAAGAGATAAAACCTTGCTTCTGGCTTTCCAACACTCAATATCAAACCAAGCTTGCTTTCGTTCAAAACTAATTGAACTTTGACCGTTTCCTAGAGCAAGACCCACTTCTCGAATACATTCTGTGAGAGTTTGGCTTGCCTGATCGACATCATCACTTAATACTACATTATTAACTCTACTAGCTATCTTATCTTTATATTTTTCTCCGATAACTTTATTCCAAGCCAATTTCGGCAGTAACGGTAAACATTGATACTTATCAACTGTTTTCTTACCTACATTCAATACAACTTCGATAGGCAAATGGTCAGAAAAAGCCTGAGGAACTACTTTAAAATTACGGTAGCTACATAATTTAAATAATCTAAATTAATAGCTGCAATATCATTTACAGAATTGCCCATTGCTCCAACAAACGTCATTTCTCCTTCTAGATCGCCCTCCATCCTTCCATTTAATATAATAAATCCCAATTCTGTACACATATCTAAGTATCTACGCCCCCTACTGTTAACTATAGTATCTTTTGAATTTCTTCCACTACTTAACCCACTATACACAGTCCGACCTACATAACTAGACATCTTCTGTTCTTTACCGATTCGAACGTTTTTATCTCCTATCACTAGAAATCCCTCATCTGAGTTTTGCAGCAATACATTGTTCATCTCTTGAAAATCTCTTTCCCAGTTATTACAGTTGATATATACAGGCAATACATTTAGGAAAACAGAATTATCTAATTTTATAACAATTGCTTTCATATTATCAATATTTTTAAAATTCAACTTATCTCTGAAATCTGAGGTTTTATTAATACCTAGTAACATACCTCCACTAGCACGACCATACTGAGAGCTTTTTTGCGCATAACACCAGATCAGTTTAAAATCATTTAGATAATCACCTATACACTCTGCATCCTCCTCCATAATATGAGTTTCAGAAATAAAAATAATATCATAGTTTCTTAAAAAATCTCTAAAACCAAAATTTCTCACCTTCCCTTTTAGGCCACACACATTATAGTAGAGTAACTTTAGGCGATCATCTCTCTCTCTCTCACGGTCGATGACTGTTCGTTCACTTCGTGAATAATCTGTCGAGTAGTGGGAATTCCCTAGTTGACAGCTTCCTCCATAAGACTCGATAGATAACTGCTCAAATCAACATGTAGCATTGCTTTCAGCTTCTCCATGCCGTCCTCCTTACCGGCCATCAACCTCATATCCGATGACCAATAGAAGTGAATTCCCTGAATTTTTAAGAAGTCGAAGCCAAGGTGTGTATCAACGTCCGGGACTAACTTGGATAGTTCTTTTTTCAATGCCAAAAGTTTTCCTCTTTTGAACCTCACTTCACGAGCGTAGTCTCGGTGGACGACCATATTAGTGTTTTTTAATTTCTTCACATTATCAAAAATTTTATTAATGTCTTCATCTTTTGGGAGGTGCGCAATTACAGTTTTATTGTCTTTCCCCAGGAAATGAGCACGATTCACTAATATCTCATCACGTATTCCCAATACCTCAGAACAAAGTTTTTTAACTTTAGCTACGCAGTTTTCACCCTGTACACTATGTATATTCTTGAAAATTAGATTATTTCTGCGAGAGCGATTTTCTAAATCGATTAGTCTTTGTTCACTTTTTTTCACTTAATTTTTCTAAGTTCATAATTTTTTCTCTAAGACGTGAATTCTCATCCTCTAAAGCACTGACTCTGTCCGGAAGTATTTTTATATCGTCTTTCGTTGCCACGTTAGATAACTCATTATCCAGAATTTCACTGAACGAAGCCATTAATTGATCCAAAGACATTTCCCCTATCTTCCCTGCCATTGCTTCACTATTGGACTTCTTCACTATACTTTTTCCACCCGGTGATTCTCTAAGCCGCTTTTTATTCGAAGAATCGGAAACATTCATTAGCAAAAAGAATAGAACAAACTTCACGAACAAACAATACTTTTCACAGTACACAGTATTAAAAGCGAATACTATCTTTCCGATAACGGAGCACTGCAGAAACGTCTGCCTTCTACCGTCTCAACTCCGACTCTCTGATTTCAGCCAGAATATGTATGTTTTCTTAGGAAGGCCTTGAAAAGGTATTATAATGAAAAATTTGTATTTTGGCTGTAGGACATGATTTTCTATTTTTGGGTGTATTCCCCCTCCCACCACTATTAAATTCGAAGATTCCTAAGGAATCGTGTTCAGAAATAATTATTGTTTTTTGACGTGATGCGTGGTTCTTTATCCATACTAGAGAAATATCTAAGTTGTATGGGGTAGAAGTGGTAGGTTTGCATAATTTTTAAAACACCTTAAAAATACCCCTTTTCTGAAAATTCGTAGCTCCGGAACCAAAAAATCTGGTGTGGCGCACTCACACAATATTACTTGCCATTATGAAAATTGATCACCTGACGCTAGTGTTCACGGGCATCTCAAGTCTACTATTCAAAGATCTGAGCCAGCTGGTGACAGGACAATAACGCTGGAGACACACGAGGTCTGCTATCTCTTCATAGTGGATAATTTAATAGAATCAACAGTTTGCAATCGAATAATCACGTTTTATCGAATTTCGAGCTTATTTTCAAATTTAGGTGAAAATGTTACTGAACATTACTTGTAGATATTTTCATGCCCGATCTATTCCACTTGAATTATTTTGTTTGAATTGTATCTGAAGCCTGATAATTGGAAATATAAAATCCAACTTTGCATAGATGGAGCGGAGCTCCTGAAATTTCTACAGATATGGGACTTGTGGCAGTTGATAGAGCTTATCAATGACTACAGTATTTTAGGTATGAATTTGATCAACATTATTGGAGCCGTTTTTGCGAAAATCGCGAAAAACCCTGTTTTTGACAACATTTTTGCAATTTCAGCCGCCATCTTGAATTGCATTTGATCGAAATTGTTCGGGAAAAATTCTTTCGGGGCTGTTTCCTGAAAAACGACCATTTGACTGGACTAAATGATCGGTCTCATTTTATCAGCCTACACCACAGCTCATTCTTCTTGGCTCATCAAGGCGGTTCAAAATCATGCAACATAAGTCAAATTTGGTCGAAAAATGGAAAATTCATTCTTGAGTACAATTTAACTAGGTAGTAGTTTAATCCACAAGAAATTACCAATTCCTATAAAATCAAAATTGATTTATTCTTAAAATTCTACCAACTGTTTTTCAATGTTTTTTTCGATTTTTTCCGATGTTTTTCAATGTTTTCCAATGTTTTTCAATGTTTATCAATGTTTTTTCAGTGTTTTTCAATGTTTTTTCAGTGTTTTTCAATGTTTTTCAATGTTTTTTTCAATGTTTTTCAATGTTTTCCAATGTTTTTTCGATGTTTCTCGATGTTTTTCAATTTTTTTCAATGATTTTCGATGTTTTTCAATGTTTTTTCAATGTTTCTCAATGTTTTTCAATGTTTTCCAATGTTTTTCCGATGTTTTTCAATGTTCTTCAATGTTTTTTCAGTGTTTTTCAATGTTTTTTCATGTTTCTCGATGTTTTTCAATGTTTTCCAATGTTTTTCGATGTTTTTCCAGTGTTTTCCAATGTTTTTCGATTTTTTTCAATATTTTTCTATGTTTCTCAATGTTTTTCAATATTTTTTCAATGTTTTTTTATGTTTTTCCAGTGTTTTTCAATGTTTTTCCGATGTTTCTCGATGTTTTTCAATGTTTTTTAATGTTTTTTCAGTGTTTTTCAATGTTTTTCGAAGTTTTTCAATGTTTTCCAATGTTTTTCCGATGATTCTCGATGTTTTTCAATGTTTTTCCGATGTTTCTCATTCTTTTTCAATGTTTTTTCAGTGTTTTCCAAAGTTTTTCAATGTTTCCCAATGTTTTTTCGATGTTTCTCGATGTTTTCCAATGTTTTTTCAATTTTTATCAAGTGGTTTTCAATTATTTTTTCAGTGTTTTACAATGTTTTTTCAGTGTTTTTCAATGTTTTTTCAGTGTTTTTCAATGTTTTTTAATGTTTTTCAATGTTTTTCAATGTTCTTCGATGTTTTTTTCAATGTTTTTCAATGTTTTTCGATGTTTTTTCTATGTTTCTCGATGTTTTTCAATGTTTTCCAATGTTTTTTCAGTGTTTTTCAATGTTTTTTCAGTGTTTTTCAATGTTTTTTGATGTTTTTTAAGTGTTTTCCAATGTTTTTTCGATGTTATTTTTCAATGTTTTTCAATGTTATTCAATGTTTTTTTAGTGTTTTTCAAT
This sequence comes from Nilaparvata lugens, assembly GCF_014356525.2. Lineage (NCBI taxonomy): Eukaryota > Metazoa > Arthropoda > Insecta > Hemiptera > Delphacidae > Nilaparvata > Nilaparvata lugens. Next base: position 52,530,390 of record NC_052507.1, read on the forward strand.
GTTTTTCGATGTTTTTCAATGTTTTTCAATGTTTTTCAATGTTTTTCGATGTTTTTCAATGTTTTTTCAATGTTTTTTTATGTTTTTCAATGTTTTCCAATGTTTTTTAATGTTTTTTCAGTGTTTTTCGATGTTTTTCAATGTTTTTTCATGTTTCTCGATATTTTTCAATGTTTTCCAATGTTTTTCAATGTTTATCCAGTATTTTTCAATGTTTTTTCAGTGTTTTTCAATGTTTTTTCGATTTTTCTCGATGTTTTCCAATGTTTTTTAATGTTTTTCAATGTTTATTCAGTGTTTTTCAATGTTTTTCGATGTTTTTCAATGTTTTTTCAGTGTTTTTCAATGTTTTTTTCCGTGTTTTCCAAAGTTTTTTAATGTTTTTCAATGTTTTTCCGATGTTTCTCGATGTTTTTCCAGTGTTTTTCGATTTATTTCAATGTTTTTTCCATGTTTCTCGATGTTTTTCAATGTTTTTCAATGTTTATCCAGTGTTTTTAAAATTTTTTTCAGTGTTTTTCAATGTTTTTCGATGTTTTTTCTGTGCTTTTCAAGTTTTTTCGGTGTTTTTCAATGTTTTTCGATGTTTTCAATGTTTTCCAATGTTTTTCCGATGTTTCTCGTTCTTTTTCAATGTTTTTTCAGTGTTTTCCAAAGTTTTTCAATGTTTTCCAATGTTTTTCCGATGTTTTTCCAGTGTTTTTCGATGTTTATCAATGTTTTTTCAATGTTTCTCGATGTTTTTCAATGTTTTTTTAATGTAATTCGATGTTTTTCAATGTTTCCCAATGTTTTTTCGATGTTTCTCGATGTTTTCCAATGTTTTTCAATTTTTATCCAGTGTTTTTCAATAATTTTTTCAGTGTTTTTCAATGTTTTTTTAGTGTTTTTCATTGTTTTTTGATGATTTTCAATGTTTTTCATTGTTTTTCCGTGTTTTTCAATGTTTCTCGATATTTTTCAATGTTTTTTCAATGTTTCTTGATGTTTTCCAATGTTTTTTCGATGTTTCTCGATGTTTTCCAATGTTTTTCAATGTTTTTTCAGTGTTTTTCATTTTTTTTCGATGTTTTTCAATGTTTGTTTTTTCATGTTTCTAGATGTTTTTCAATGTTTTTCCAATGTTTCTTAATGTTTTTTGATGTTTTTCAATGTTTCCCGATGTTTCTCGATGTTTTCCAATGTTTTTCAATATTTATCCAGTGTTTTCCAATGTTTTTTCAGTGTTTTTTCAATTTTTTTTCAATGTTTTTCAATGTTTTCCAATGTTTTTTAGATGTTTCTCAATGTTTTTCAATGTTTTTTCAGTGTTTTTCAATGTTTTTTTCCGTGTTTTCCAAAGTTTTTTAATGTTTTTCAATGTTTTTCAATGTTTTTCCGATGTTTCTCGATGTTTTTCCAGTGTTTTTCTATTTATTTCAATGTTTTTTCCATGTTTCTCGATGTTTTTCAATGTTTTTCAATGTTTATCCAGTGTTTTTAAAATTTTTTTCAGTGTTTTTCAATGTTTTTCGATGTTTTTTCAATGTTTTTCAGTGTTTTTACAGTGTTTTTCAATGTTTTTTGATGTTTTTCGATGTTTTTCAATGTTTTTTCAGTGTTTTCCAAAGTTTTTCATTGTTTCCAATGTTTTTCCGATGTTTCTCGATGTTTTTCCAGTGTTTTTCGATGTTTTTCAATGTTTTTTCCATGTTTCTCGATGTTTTTTAATGTTTTTCGATGTTTTTCAATGTTTCCAATGTTTTTCGATGTTTCTCGATGTTTTCAATGTTTTTCAATGTTTTTCAATGTTTATCCAGTGTTTTTCAATGTTTTTTCAGTGTTTTTCAATGTTTTTTCAGTGTTTATCAATAATTTTCTATGTTTTTTCAGTGTTTTCCAATGTTTTTTCGATGTTTTTCAATGTTTTTTCAGTGTTTTCCAAAGTTTTTCATTGTTTCCAATGTTTTTCCGATGTTTCTCGATGTTTTTCCAGTGTTTTTCGATGTTTTTCAATGTTTTTTCCATGTTTCTCGATGTTTTTTAATGTTTTTTCGATGTTTTTCAATGTTTCCCAATGTTTTTTCGATGTTTCTCGATGTTTTCCAATGTTTGTCAATTTTTATCCAGTGTTTTTCAATGTTTTTTCAGTGTTTTTCAATGTTTTTCGATTTTTTTCAATGTATTTTTAGTGTTTTTCATTGTTTTTCCGATGTTTCTCGATGTTTTCCAATGTTTTTTAAGTGTTCTTCAATGTTTTTCAATGTTTTTTTTTATGTTTTTCAATGTTTTTTTGATGTTTTTCAATGTTTTCCAATGTTTTTTTTCATGTTTCTCGATGTTTTCCAATGTTTTTCAATGTTTTTCAATGTTTTTCCGATGTTTTTCCAGTGTTTTTCGATGTTTTTCAATGTTTTTTCCATGTTTCTCGATGTTTTTTAATGTTTTTTCGATGTTTTTCAATGTTTCCAATGTTTTTCGATGTTTCTCGATGTTTTCCAATGTTTGTCAATTTTTATCCAGTGTTTTTCAATGTTTTTTCAGTGTTTTTCAATGTTTTTCGATTTTTTTCAATGTATTTTCAGTGTTTTTCAAGTTTTTTCAGTGTTTTTCAATTTTTTTTCAATGTTTTCCGATGTTTTTCGATGTTTTCCAATGTTTTTTAAGTGTTCTTCAATGTTTTTCAATGTTTTTTTTTATGTTTTTCAATGTTTTTTTGATGTTTTTCAATGTTTTTTGATGTTTTTCAATGTTTTCCAATGTTTTTTCATGTTTTTCAATGTTTTCCAATGTTTTTCAATGTTTTTTCAATGTTTTTCGATGTTTTTCATTGTTTTTCAATGTTTTTCGATGTTTTTCAATGTTTTTTTCATGTTTTTCAATGTTTTTTAATGTTTTTCGATGTTTCTCGATGTTTTTCAATGTTTTTCGATGTTTTTCGATGTTTTTCAATGTTTTCCAATGTTTTTCGATGTTTTTCGATGTTTTTTCCAGTGTTTTTCAATGTTTTTCAATGTTTTTTGATGTTTTTCAATGTTTTTCGATGTTTTTCAATGTTTTTTCAGTGTTTTTCATTGTTTTTCCGATGTTTCTCGATGTTTTCCAATGTTTTTTAAGTGTTCTTCAATGTTTTTCAATGTTTTTTTTTATGTTTTTCAATGTTTTTTTGATGTTTTCCAATGTTTTTTTTCATGTTTCTCGATGTTTTCCAATGTTTTTCAATGTTTTTCAATGTTTTTCCGATGTTTTTCAGTGTTTTTCAATGTTTTTTGATGTATTTTCAGTGTTTTTCAATGTTTTTCGATGATTTTCGATGTTTCCCGATGTTTTTCAGTGTTTTTCAATGTTTTTCAATGTTTTCCGATGTTTCTCGATGTTTTCCAATGTTTTTTCAATTTTTTTTCAGTGTTTTTCAATGTTTTTTCAGTGTTTTTCAATGTTTTTTCAGTGTTTATCAATAATTTTCTATGTTTTTTCAGTGTTTTTCAATGTTTTTTCGATGTTTTTTCAATTTTTTCAATGTTTTCCAATGTTTTTCAATGTTTTCCAATGTTTTTCCGATGTTTCTCGATGTTTTTCCAGTGTTTTTCGATGTTTTTCAATGTTTTTTCCATGTTTCTCGATGTTTTTTAATGTTTTTTCGATGTTTTTCAATGTTTCCCAATGTTTTTTCGATGTTTCTCGATGTTTTCCAATGTTTGTCAATTTTTATCCAGTGTTTTTCAATGTTTTTTCAGTGTTTTTCAATGTTTTTCGATTTTTTTCAATGTATTTTTAGTGTTTTTCATTGTTTTTCCGATGTTTCTCGATGTTTTCCAATGTTTTTTAAGTGTTCTTCAATGTTTTTCAATGTTTTTTTTTATGTTTTTCAATGTTTTTTTGATGTTTTTCAATGTTTTTTTGATGTTTTTCAATGTTTTCCAATGTTTTTTTTCATGTTTCTCGATGTTTTCCAATGTTTTTCAATGTTTTTTCAATGTTTTCCGATGTTTTTCCAGTGTTTTTCGATGTTTTTCAATGTTTTTTCCATGTTTCTCGATGTTTTTTAATGTTTTTTCGATGTTTTTCAATGTTTCCCAATGTTTTTTCGATGTTTCTCGATGTTTTCCAATGTTTGTCAATTTTTATCCAGTGTTTTTCAATGTTTTTTCAGTGTTTTTCAATGTTTTTCGATTTTTTTCAATGTATTTTCAGTGTTTTTCAATGTTTTTCGATTTTTTTCAATGTATTTTCAGTGTTTTTCATTGTTTTTCCGATGTTTCTCGATGTTTTCCAATGTTTTTTCAGTGTTCTTCAATGTTTTTCAATGTTTTTTTTTATGTTTTTCAATGTTTTTTTGATGTTTTCCAATGTTTTTTTTCATGTTTCTCGATGTTTTCCAATGTTTTTCAATGTTTTTCAATGTTTTCCGATGTTTTTCAGTGTTTTTCAATGTTTTTTCGATGTTTCTCTATGTTTTTACAGTGTTTTTCAATGTTTTTTCAGTGTTTTTCAATGTTTTCCAATGTTTTCCGATGTTTCTCGATGTTTTTCAATATTTTTTCAGTGTTTTTTTAAATTCAGTAGGGTACTTGTGGAAGATAGAGAGTTCCAATAATGATCTCATTTTATCAGGAATTTCATAACATAATTGGAAAAAATGCACGAGCAAATTTTTCTGTCCGATTGAAAGATTTGGCAGAAATAGCTAAAAACTGGAAAATGAAGCAAACATATTGTAGGATATTATTCTTTAAATCAATATCCTGATACAAATAAATTAAACTTTTATTAATTCCAAACATTCACATTTTCTTAATCTACCCATCAAGAATAAGAATAAGAATGTTTATTTCGCCAAATTTTTACATAATAGTTACAAAACATGAATGATTTGGCACAGCCAGCAAAGTTAAACGTGTGCGCTAGCTGTGAGTTCATAAAGCAAACAGTACGAAGTAGCCTATAGCAATACTGAAAAATGGAAAAAATATAGCTATGTAATAAATATTATAGTAATGCTTCTTATAAATAATGCAATGATAAGAATTGAATAATTACGTGTTAAAACCAATTATACAGGTGATAACCAAAAACAAGAGCATACAGCCTACATTTAAATCTTCTAAATGCATTGAGCTTTTCTCGTAAAAACTACCTCACTCGTTCACTTGTATTTTATTAACGATGTTGCTTTTTGAATTAATCACATGACTACTTTCATAATATGTTGATATTATATCATAAGTCAAAATATAATATTACCATAGCTAAAATCTTATGTCCTACACTCGGCCATTCTGACAAATTGGCTTGCTCTCAAACATTTACTAAATGAAACAAATAAAACAAAACATGCAAAATAAAACAAACATACAAAATGAAACGAACGTGAACAAAACTTAACACCACACATTACACGCAACACTGCCTGATAAGACTGACTTCCTTTGGCTGTTGGGGTACATATTCAATTGCTTTTTCATCAATTTTCTTCTCTTTTTCATCCAAGCTGAATGCTTTCGATTTGACTGATTGCTATTTTTCAAAGATTGCTGCTCGCCTTTTGTTTGTCTGATGACAAAACCTTTCCAAGATTTTTCTTTGGGTATATCCTGAATTTTTATATATAGCTCTTTTCACTCTTCCTACGCTTTTCATCATCACTAGCTCCATCAAATTCTGATGATTCTCTCCAATCTTGCTGGTTTATATCTCTTTTCTCATACATACGTTTTTCTTCATACCTACGTTTATTGCGATCATCTTCACTGTTATCAGAGTTAGTTATTAAATCATTTCTATTTCCTCGTTTCTCACTTCTATCATTTCTTCTTCCACTATTATTTATTACAGAATTTTTTTTCTCATACCGTTTCCAAAACAGTTTTTGTCAATTCCATTCAAACCATCAATATTATCAAAATTTGTGCCTGGATTTGCCTCAACTACACCATTTTCATTCATCATATTTCCCTCATCAGCATTTAACTTTACTTCCTCTCTTTCTAAATCTTCACGCTTATCAATTTCACTTTTTTCAATGATAGCCAATATTTCTTTTTTATTTCTTTCTAAATTCATATTTTGACTTTTTTCTATTCCTACATCTTTCTCATCTCTCCTCATTCTTTGTTCATTCTCATCCCGTTCTCAAAGTTTTTCCTTGATTTCATTATTTGATTCAATTGCATCTTCCTCTCCACTATTCCATCTAAGTTTCTCTTTCACCTCATCGTCACCCTCGTTCTTCCTCTCTTCACCATTTCCATTGAGCAGATGATTGTGGGCTACAAATTTTAAACTGACATAACCATTACGGTAATACTTTCAAGTTTTTGTTCATCAATTTTCAATAATAATTCTTCATTGCAAGGATTTGACAAGTTGTCATTACAAGGAATTAGATCAAATGCTTGTAAATTTTTAGATTGATTTCGGTATTCAAATCTAGGTTTTGAAAAATGTTCCAACTTACCATGGTTAGAAATCAACTCCGCGTCAAGACTAACCGAACTTCTTGATTGTGATTATAGTTACCACAAACTCTGTTTCGAAGTTCGAATTTTCTCAATTCAAATTGCTCCTTAAGTTGCAAAATAAATATTTCATCACGTTCTCATCTCTCTTCACGTTCCTTTTCCTCACGTTCTCGTCTCTCTACACGTTCCTTTTCCTCAAGTTCTCGTTCCTTTTTTTCACGTTTTCGTTCCTTTATCTCATCATTTTCTCTATCTGTCTACTATCTCCAACAAATTCTTGGTAAACTCTTCGTCGTAGCCTTCTGATTCGGTAATCAATTTACTTATTTGTACTATTCTCAGATTGATAGGCAGATAAATATTCAACTCTTCTGCTGGTTTCAGCAAGTCACACTTCTTTGACCTTACTAAATATGACATTTTTCACACCAAACTTCAGATATCCCGTTCAATTCAATCCAATCCCGGACGAGCCCCAAAAATGTAGGATATTATTCTTTTAATCAATATCCTGTTATAAATCAATAAAACTTTTATTAATTCCACACATTCACATTTTACCTTTTCTTTACATATTCATTGAACTTTTCTCGTAAAAACTACCCAACTTGTTTATTTATTCTATTAACGATGTTCCTTTTTAATTAATCACATGACTACTTTCATAAGATGATATTAGGCCCTATATCATAAGTCAAAATAGAATATTACCATCGCTAAAATCGCATATCCTACCATATTATGTCTTTGAGCTATTCAGTATCTAGCTCAAGGAAATTTTGCATGAAAAAATTGGTTCTAGACTTCTCTTATGTATCCATACAATATAAATATTAAAAAATCAGAACTACGTTATAAAATGCAAGCACCAGCAATGTATAAAGTGACTGGACTACAACTAAAATTAAAAACCCTGATTGATGCCAGGCGCTACACCCCTGCCAAGTGCGTACGAATAACGACCATGACAATAACAATATGAATGTAGATGACCACTCTATGCCAGCACTCGCCTTCGCTTGCGCAGGGCAACCAAGCGCAGGGCAATCAAGCGTAGGGCAACCAAGCGCAGGCGAGTGAAGAACCGAGCATCCAATCCATGAGGGAAATTTTTGAAGAATTTTCTTGTTATTTATATCGAGCACAAATTAAATAACAAATTATATTGTTGACCAAAACTTGGATCACAGATGCGAGCATGATTGTAGGATTGAGGATTGATAATACAACTATCTACCTATAGATATATTAAGCCGTGAGTTAAATAACATGAATCTTTGACTTGCACCTGATGAGACTCAACTGTGCATTATTTATGGTGGGGGAAGAGTTTGGTTAGTTTGCTCTCGGTAGCCGGTACCCTCACTTCGAAACCTCCCTACATTGGCCTTATTAATGCTGAGCGAGAGGTGATGAGCTGAGAGAGACATTACCACCCCTACTATGCCAGCCACACTTTCACCCTTTGAGGGGTTTTGGTTTATGTTATAACTCTGGTCAATACTCTAGAAAGCGATGGTCTTTGTATGTTTGTAGATAAAGCTATAGAAAATAATATGAGCCACTGGATGAAGCAAATTCAATTATGATTAAGAGCCAAGCTACATGAAGCGTTTTCGAATTAATTATATTTTCACATTGTTGAAAAACGATCTGGCAACGTTGCAGAGCTAGGAAAGGATAGCGCTATCTGTTTTGCTGAATTATAGACAAGGATAGCGACACCAATGTAAATAAAATACGGCACTGTCATTATAACGTGGACCTCACAATAGTAATAACGTCAAAATAAGCTTCTCATTCAACAAATGATAACAGTTCACATTCACATTAGATAACAAATCACATTAGATAAGAATGACTCAGCAACATTCAGACAAGTTTCAAATGAGGATAATATTTGTGTAATAGCACAATGGTCTAGGCCTATAGTATTACAGTATTATTTATCCTATAAACAATTCAGTGCAGTGAAGAGGAAGAGTAGGACGACTCGTAATACATTCACTCTCGACCCCAATATACTTATGTATAATACTTATGTATAAGTAGGCTTAATGCTACTATAGTGAGGTCCACGTTATAATGGTATTAGAGAAAGATAGGAGGACAGCGTTGCCTTGCCACTGTCTTCTGAGAACTTATACTGGTATACGTGATAATATTAACTGTTCATAATTGTTTAAAATAGTTAATTATATCTTAATTGCCAAGAAAAAATAATTTTGTATTTAAAATAAATTTCTATAATATTGAAATTGTATATATATATATTTTTAATAATATTGTTGAAAAACGATCTCACTACGTTGCGGAGCTAGAAATGGAAAACGCTATCTGTTTCATTAAATGATACCGTAGACAAGGATTTCAACAATGCGGATATCAAATACTGCCATTATAACTTGTAACTTACTATAGTTTTAAGTGATTCTCACTACAGTAGAAATGGGAAATACCAAGGTACCTAGAATATTCTAGGTACATTGGGAAATACAATTACAACCACTATTCCGTTGTCATAGCAATAATTCAAAACAATAACGATCAAACTAAATATTTCCAGAATACAGTCGCTCTATTTTTCAAGCTGATCTGTCCAATTTCTTAGTGAAAATTTTCAGTTCAAGAAGTATTTTTGAAGTGGAAATTTGTAGTTTGATTGAGATATGGCGTGTACATTTCCCCCAGCCCCCAGAGTTGATGCCCCCACTGATAACACAAAAACGTCGGATCTTTACAAAACCACTAATCTGCCTGGCCGATTTGAATATCCACGTGAGTAAGCATGCATTTAGTGGTTTGAAAAATCTAGGATTTTTTTAGAAAAGATTAATATTGCTAAAGGTAAAAATGAGTTTGAAAAATTGTATGCTACATACATTTAGCTGACATAATAAAAATTGGTGCAATTTACAGTATTTGTTGATAATCATTTTATAAAAATTAAAAAATCATAATATTTTAATAAATACAATAAAAATTATATCATTTCTGTTTAGTGATTGTGACATTGACTACAAAATAAATCGATTATGTGATCATATTTTGGAAAACTTAATTTATATTGTCAATGACACTATCATTTTTTGTCATTTCTACAATAATTTTGTTAAAATAGAATTGACAATAGGCCTACAATCATTTTGTTATAGCTGTGCAGCAGGCCAAAATGAGTTTTACTGGTAATATTTATACAAGTTTTTAGATTTGTATACTACCAAGTTATTAAAATGAAAAGTTTTATCAGAATAATTGTTTTCCAAGATATAAGCACCTAATGTTTGAATTTTTTGGACAGATAATTTCAAATTTGGTTAGAGATGAATTCATGAAATTTTGCGGATAAATTCTTCATGGTATTGAAGATTAAATAAAAAATAAAAATCCTAAAAGCTATTATAAGTGATTTTTTTAATTCTACAATATCAATATGTATTCAACTAATTTTATTACTTAACACATATTTTATTATAAGTTATAACTATAAACTTTAAGGTTTTAAAATTAATATTTCAATCGAATTAATTAAAGTATTATTGGTGGTCAAGTTGAATAAATAATGTAACTCAATTCACAAATCGATTGATTTGAGATATTCAAAAGATGCGTTTACACCAAAAGTCAACAAAATGTTTTTTGCCGTTTATAAATAATTCTACGATCAAACCTTGGCAGCACAATAATGTTTTCCCCCAAGTCATTTACTATCCGATATTTTGTTCAGCTTGAGGTTTATTGATTCGACGTCGGACCGTGAATAGGGTTGTTATGTGCGGGCAAATGGTGCCACATGATTCTGGTTAACTGATCCCCTGACCTGTCCCGGATGGGAAGGTTTAATTTAGTACGTGATAAGGGATATTGGACTCAACAGCCAAAGCGTGAATGGTAAAAGGTCTAATGTGGTTGGACAAAATTATCAGATAGTGAATAGTCCGCTATAGAACTGCAAAAAAAAACAAACATTTTGTTGGCAGTTGTAAATGCAGCTAAATATGGCACTTACAAGCTAAGATAAGTAAGCAAAACTCAGAATTTAGGATCTACCATGAATTTGATTAATATAAACAATTTGAAATTATCACTACCTAACATTAAAAAAACTTTTTTTTTGTTTTCACACTTTGAGTTATCTACCAACCTTCATTGAAACTCTAATATTAAAATGAATTTTTCCTCCACCTACTGTCCAAAATACTTTACTCCCTGAAACATAATACTAAAGTGTCACTTTTTCGCTCTCGGTAGTAAAAAATAGAAAAACTCCCTAGGGAGGAAAAGTAACTCCATTTAAATAACATGGGAAGCATCTCTATTTTAAAAACGTACATTTGGAATAGGTCAGAAGGTCTAAGCTTAGATGAGGAAGCATATAGAGTACATTAAACCAACTAAATTCAATACCTCAACCAGACATTTGATCGATATATAAAATTTATGTTTATATGCTGAAATAATTATTATTACAAACTTCATATCACTATACTAGAAAAAATGTATATATTTTTTTCTTTTATTCCATGTTATTCAAAATATCAGCCAACGAATATTACTTATTAACTAATCAAATTTGAAACGGGAACTTCATCATAGCTGTAGTTTTGGCTGTCATTGTTGTTACAACTTTAGCCGACAGATAGTGCTGTCGGAGGAGAACTGTGATTACAAGCCAGCTGTTTCTGTTTACTTTTTAGATTATGCTGTTTACAACACATTGTTTGGTCACATACGTTTTTAAAAATTATTTTATTAGCAGTTTTTATAAAAAATGTAGGTGGAGGAAAAATGTTGTGTATATCACGAGTGAAATAACTATTATCATCTAGGTACTTATTTATTGAAACTATTAGGTACTTCTTGTATTAGTTTTGGCGATTGGATAAATTAAATAATAGTAATTGTACCAACCAGTAATATGTTGAAAAATTGTGATCCGGTTATCATTCATTCCATTAACATGCTCCAACCAGTCTCTCCTGTTCTCATTTATTTACAGCAAAGATGTTGAGGTCAGTCCGTTTATTTGTATTGCTGTAGCGATCTTCTCTGCTAGATCCATTATGTTCTACAGATCAATCTTTTTTATTGTAAAACTTTTGTTTGTTTTTAGAGTTTTTTAGCAACTATGGCGTGCATAGACGTCCACCGCCGCACCCCTTCTACGTGACAACTGCGTCCGAGGTGGGCTACTACCCCCCCTCCCTGCACACGGTACCCCTCCGCTTCTACCCGCGCTCACAGCGCTTCAGCAGTCATCTGGCCAAATGCGGCATGTACCGCAACTATTCGCTCAACCTCTAGATCAAGTTGAATCAACTCAATCTTTAGTCGAAAAAAATCCGGTCTGAATAACAATAATATTGAAAACGAAATAGTGAGCCCAAATATAGTCGACCGAAAAGGAAAAACTAACAATAATCAAAGAGGACCATCTGGGATTAACAGGAAAATCGAAAACCATCTAGAAATTTAAGACAAATGGAGAAATTGTGGAAAATAAATGGGAATGAATGTCGTACTTGATTGGTAAGTGAAAGATAGTTGAGAGACTTTTGCATAACTTTCAAACATTTAAGAGAAGAAAGTGAACTTATATTGTGAAAAGTTAACAGAAAAGCAAAGGCAAATATTCTTCAAAGAATGAAAGAAAATAGTAATATAGTTGAGAAAATGCAACAGAATAGATAAAAGTTTTATCCAAAATTAACTGAATTTGACTCAAATTAATAATTTAGATAGAAATAAAATAAATTTATTTAGATGGAATAAAGATAATCTTTTATGTCTGATCTGCTGAATCAAATGCAATAAGATAGACGAAACAATTGTCAAAAATCAATAGAACATTGTGGATGCTGATTAAAAACAGAAGTTGGAATAGAAGTTAGTTGACATTTTGAAGAATTTGATTATAATCTAATAATAATAAAGGTAGGAAAAAAATCGACTTTTCATAATCATGAACCATCCTAGGTAAAAGTAATAGTTCCACAGAAAATTATAAATTTTTTTTTGAGTTTTTAGAACTCTTAATTGAATCTCAAATTACAATGTAACTGGTCTATTTCAATTACTTGAAGGCAAATTTTAGCTTTTGTACATTGTATGAATTCAATAAATTATTCAGTCTTTCAATATTGTATTATTCATTTATTCACAAATTACTATAAAAATCAGTACGGAGAAGGCACGAATATCTTAAGATTAATAATTTTTATACAATAGTAATAATATTCATTACCATACAATTGCATCAATGAGTCTGTCTTACTACTATTGTACTATTTTATCATGGTAAGTAGTTTTCTTCCTTAAATAATAAAATTATTTTGCATTGTCATTGCCAATAACACAAGATTTAGAATTTCTTTCAAGGTAGCCTATTTCATTAGACAAATTCCATGGATGAAGTCAATAACAGGATTCATTTTTTTAATTTATAAATTTGACAAAAAATTCAACTCAACAATAACACTTCTTACTATATAATTATTGCTATAACGACGGCATTTCTGCCTTTGCCATTTTAGGGAATTAATAAACGGTCGCAAAAATGATCTTTGCCAAGAAAGCTGCCTAACAACCAGCTTCTAGAACTGATCTGATTGGTTCCTGTTATTGGTTGCTAGTGAACCATAACATGCTCAACTAAAAGATTTATTGAGAATTGTTTATAAAACCGCCTACTACTTTGGTATTCCTCTAATAATATTACAAAAAATCACAACGTGTTTGTGCTTATAATAAATTAAATCCATGAATGAAGATACTTCAAAATCATTTGTTGTATACACAATAGATAACCAAAATAATACCCAATACAAAAAAAAGTTTCAAGTATTAAAACAGTATTTCAAGAGTTAATAGAATAGTAAATAAGACATTGATAATTTTTATTGATCTTTTTTTATTTCAATTTTTCATATTATTATTGAATTGAATAGCTGGGTGTCATAATTTATGATATTATTGATTTTAATGATTATTGTACAAGACAGGAAAACCCGATAACATATTTCAAATAAATAATTAGTTAATAGGTTTTCTATGATACAGTATTATCTTTCCAAAAATGCTTGCATGAAAACTTGAGTATCGTTTTTATGTATTCACTACATATTCAGTTTGAACAGTTTTAAAAAAGTAGTTCGATAAAAGTTGAGTAATTAATTGATTCAAACTTATTCAGAAACCAAAACGTTTCGTAATCAAATTATTATTATTATTGTAGTTTCTTTATATATTATTTTAACAGATCATTGACATTTTATGCAAAAAAAATCAACACTGAATACCAAATGAATTAGGTAGACAATATTCTGAGATTCATTATTAACATAATATTACTAAGATTTAATCGAAGTATTTGATCAAATTTTAAGTGAACTCAATTGAATGATAGCCTAATTCTAAGTTTAGCTGATACTATCGCCAATTCTTATATGTTATAAGTACAATAATATAAGGTAATGACTTGTAATAATACAAGAGCAATAAAATATTTAAACAATAAATTAGGATAATCTCAGCTTATTTGGCGATCCAATTATTGTTGGAGACATGGTCCATTATAACCTTTTCCGTATTTGATTCTAGTTTATCAATTGGATCCTGAAAAAACACAAACAATACTTTTGTAATTAATGAACCTCCTCACTATCCTAAACAGAACTGTGGGAACAAAAATTGTCTTCCAAACTTTTCCCTCTATAACACTTCGTTTATTGTACTAGTAGGGTCCTAAAAAATATAGTACATTACGTTTAAATAAAGTACTGTATGCGTCATTTTTACCTGTATATTCAAAAAGTCAGCATAGTTCTTAGTGGCATTCTTATATACTCACAAGAATACACATTATTGACATGAATATTACTTATTACTGTTAGAATCCATATAATTATTTTATTAATAAATAAATAATGATAGAATAATTAGATTAATCCAAATAAGAACATGATAGCTTGGAAAGTTATTGATTACATACTGGTATGACGAAAATAATAATAAATCATTAAAAAGATAAATTAATTTGTGCAACTAGTGCGCAAAGTGACAGTTTGCTTCACCGAAAGAAACGGTTTGAGTGCAGCAGAGGAACTTTGCTCACGTATTTCACATTAAGTTTTTCCTACAGTTACCATTGAATATGAAAAGTGGGTAATTATGGGTAAAATTCCCTGAAATGCATCAAATGTATATCTGTGTAATTTTATTATTAATAAATAAAATAGAATAATGTATGTGTGTTTGAATGGCGGGGCGGCTGTGTGCTGTCAACTGCTGTCATCCACTGTTGTCCACCACCTCAAGATTCTTATAACGTGCACCACAGTCACTGTTACCAACTTAATTTTGATTTTGCTGCACTGGTGCTCCATATAACCTACTAACTATTTTACGTTGCCATGTTGCAAATCTGGAGTGCAGGAAAAATTTTTCCCGCACTAGAGCGGAAAAGTGATTCTTTGCGTTCTGTAATCAATGTAACAATGGCCACTTTTCAAGGTAACTGTAGGAAAATGTAATTTTTGAATGCGAGACTCTACTTTTAGGAAAAGAAAAACCTTTTGGTATGTGGTAATGTATTCAAATATTGTTGAAAGAAAGGAGGTGAACGGTTGTAGGATAGTGATTAGACAATTGAAAAAATATAAAATATATTTTCAAAAATATAAAATATTTATCAATTATCAAAACAATATTATTGAGGTTAAGTTGAATCAGGTAGAAATCAATAATAGAACAGCTGTTTTTTTTTTAATTTTTTTTATATCATTTGAATGTGAAATCGTATGTCCCATAATTTGAACATTAATTATGAAAAATCTAAAAGGAAAATTGAAATTTGGGCTTCGAGGTACACAAGATTGATATTTTTAGAATCTATGTGCAAAATTTGGAGATCTAAATCATTCCCGTTTTTCCGGTATGCAATCCACAAGTTGACATGTTTTGATGCGAACAAACGAACACACAAACAAACACAACCCTATTCTCTCTTAAGGTGCGTACAGATTTACGCGCCGCGAACATGAGCAATTCATTTTTAATCAGCTGATGCCAAGCTTTTTATATGTGTATCTTACCGTCTCTGTAAAAATACAGATATAGTCAGCTGATTAAAAGTGAATTGCTCATGTTCGCGGCGCGTATATCTGTACGCACGTTTATATAGATACTAGCAGGTAACCCGAGCTTCGCAAGGGTCTATTTTAAAACTTGACAAACTGAAAACTTGACGTAATGAAATCTAGAAGAATTGAAAATAGGCCTTTAAGAATCCTCGGTTGATTAAGAAATTTATATGCAGTATTTCAAGTAAATCAGTCCAGTAGTTCAGACGTGATGATGCATCAAACATAATTTTCCTATCCTTTACACGTGTATACGTGTTTAAGCCAGTTCTTTCCTTTATTATAGTATACAAGATGATAGATAGATGGATATATCCAGAATATATTCTCATTCATTTCCTTTATGATAGTATAGAAGATGATAGATAGATGGATATATCTATCTATCATTTTCTATACTATTTATAATAAAGGAAATGAATGAGAATACATTTTAAAAGGTTTGAGATATCGATGTGCGGTTTTACCATACCTTTTCTCTGGAAATCCTGTATTGGAATCATGTATCATATGACCACCTTTCAATTAAAAAAAGAGATTGGATTCAAAATGGCGGAAAAAAATTGGGTGCGACGGAATATCTGTTTTTATCATTCGAAAAGGATCCCCAATCATACCTATCTTCTAATTTCCTTTGTAAGAGAAATGTTCTGCTGCTTCCATACAACAACTGGAAGCATGACAAATAATTGAAAACTTGACAAACTAAAAACTTTATGTAATCAAATCTTGAAGAATTTAAAATAGGTCTATAACCATCCTCGGTTAAGCAAGAATCTATATGCAAAGTTTCAAGTTAATCATTCCAGTAGTTCAGACGTGATGATGCGTCAAAACATAATTTTCCTATACTTTACACCTATAGGCCTATACGTGTATAAACCAGTTCTTTCCTTTATTATAGTATAAAAGATGATAGATGGATGATCATTTTTATTTTACTTTTCCGATAACACGGGAGTGTCTGGTCAAACACTTTTGAGCTGGTTTGAACACGGGATCTCTAGAAGTGCTAGGAAAGCACTCTATCCACTAGATCTCTATCACTCCAAGGTCAAAGTGACTGAGACAAGAAACGCCAACAAACCAATCAAACTGCAGGCTTCAGAAAATAATTTTTCATAATTGGAATAATTAAATGCTGGTCTCGCATTCAAAGCATTAGAATTATTGAAAAATGATTATAATCTGGTAATAAGAGATGATATTTCACAAGAGAATTCACACAGCATGTGGTGCTTTGCGATGCACATTGCCAGTCTAGTTTTTAAAGGGAAAATAACATTGTAATACCTACATATTCTATTGTACATATGATTAATATTATTATCACTACATAAGATTATCACTACATTTAGCTAAGTTGTAGACTTTAAACAGCTGATTCAGAAAATTGGCTTTCCGAAACGTTCAAATTAAATTTTGAAAAACTAGAAAATTACAAAATAAAATAGAAATATGTAAATCTTTCTCTAATAAAATAAAGAGAAAATAGTGTAAAATTTCAGCTATTTTTGAATTATTTAAGAATGTTTCATTTTGTCAATATGAGATTCCAATATGAGAAAATAAAGATTCATAAAAACTACAAACTACGCCCCATTTCGGAAAGCCAATTTTCTGAGTCCAGCTGTTTAAAGTATAGAACTTAGCTAAATTCCGAGTACGGAAATCGGCCCTAAATTTAGAATTTCAGTTTACTTACAAGAAGCATCATCCCTTTCATGGATATAAATTGTGAAGGTGTAAGCTCTAAAGAAGTGCACATCTGAAAAAAATTGAAGACATAAAATGCATATGAATTAAATTGAAGATAACCTACACTTGAAAATATAAACTTCGAGTTTCTTGCGTTGCTTTGCTTTCAATGAGAAGTACAGTTTGTAAATAGTTCCCCTCTAGTACTAAAATGTTCAATTGAATCACAAATGAGCAGAATACATTACAAAGAAAAATAGGGAAAAACAAAATTGTGAAGTTTTTTATAGACGTCTACTATTGTACACTGATTTGATATTTTAATAAAAATACAGAACATCAAAGTAGACTGAAATGTTGCACTTCAAATATTAAAAAAATGGGACTCAGTTGATAACATAAAAAAATGAACATAAAACACCCTCTAAGCTTTAATTCACATTTTTTACAAAATTAATAAACTTAAAGATCTCAATGTAATAAGCTCAATTTATTCTACACATGCCCATTCTATATTTGAGTAGGCATTTGAAGCATCATGGATCGACTGCACACACAAAAATCTGGTGTGGCGCACTTACACAACTTTCCTTGCTATTATGAGAATTGATCACCTGACGCTAGTGTTCACGCGCATCTCAAGTCTATTTATAAACAAAGATCTGAGCCAGCTGGTGACAGGACAATAACGCTGGAGAGATATGAGGTCTGCTATCTCTTCTTAGTGAATCATTAATAGAATCGACAGTTGTCAACAGTTTGCAATAGATTCTTAGTGAATCATTAATAGAATCGACAGTTGTCAACAGTTTGCAATAGAATAATCACATTTTCTCGAATTTCGAACTTATTTTCAATTTTAGGTGAAAATGTTACTGAACATTAATTGTAGAGATTTTCATGCTCAATCTTTTCCACTCGAATTTTTTTGTTAAAATTGTATCTGAAGCCTGATAATTGGGAATCTAAAATCCAACTTAGCATAGATGGAGCGGAGCTCCTGAAATTTTTACAGATATGGGACTTGTGCAGTTGATAGTATCACTCATGTTCCAGCCTGAGGTCCTATTCTAATAAGGAATTTATTAAAGAATTATCGTTCAAAAGGAAAAGTATAATTTTGATGGGCCTTAGAAGAACGGCAGAATGATTAGTATTATGTGCCGAAATTTTCTTTCAATGTTTGAACACTTCCATAAGAACCAATGGTATTTATTAAGAATGGTAGGCTTACCTGAGTTTCGGTGGGCGATAGCAGATGTCGGCTGGCGATGAGGTCAATTTGACAATGTGAGTTGTGGTGGGGGTTGGCCCCCCCTACCGCCCCGGCCACCCCTACCGCCCCCCCTGCCGCCCCCGAGTCTGTTGCCGAGACCAAAGTACCTTTGCAGCTGCTTTTTGTGGTGCACACTGAATGAGGTGCGTCCTCGTCCTCTTTTTCTCTATAAACAAATTATTAACAACACTTATCTAATTAAAAAAAACAGAAGAAAAGAATTTATCACAATTAATTATAGCCATTATATAAAAACATTGCAAAATGAATACAGGATATTACAAAAAAGAAACAGTATGTAGAATATTACAAAATAAATATATGCTCTCAGAAAAGAGTAGCACCATAGGAATTATTGACTTTTAAATGTATAAGAAACTCATTTTCCTTTCTTTTAATCTTTTTTACCTTCAACGGAAATCGAACCAATTTTGTGAAACATGCTGTTGATAAAATAATGAATGAAGTGTGAAATCCTAATGGTCAAAATGACATTAGATTTTTAGATTACAATATCGATCAGCTCTGTTGGATCAATAGCATCTCTGATATGATCTGTTCAGGCGATTTTGCACTCCGACAATTCAGAAAATTAAATGACTGGAATCTGACAATGGCAGTGTACCTCTCACTCCCATTCGTCAAACTATTATTGAGTGGGGTGGGTGATGTCGGAGTTTAGAAAGAGTGTTCAGGCTCCAGAAAAACCTATAAGGACAATATTAGAATAATTATGTCTATTGAATCATGCAGAGGCCGATTTTAAAAAGTAGGAATACACACCGTTCCCTCGCTTTGCATCTATGAAGTGATTGTGCATTGTAACAAAAAAAAAAACATTTTACAAGAATTAGAAGGTATTATTCCTCCCTGTAGAAAGAGAACAGCTCTTTTTGAAAGCCAACGTTTATGGGCCTGAAATTCATTAGAAAGACTCCTATTCATATGAAAAAAATGAGAGGTCCTCGACAGTTTTTGGAAGGAATTAAAAAGTTTCCTGAATATATTTTATATTACACAGTATGTTTTCAGTAAAGAGTGGTGAACAAACTATTTAACATTACATAGTATTATGAATAAACTGCACTTAAATCTATGACTCAAATCTTAAAGATAATATTAGAATAACTGAATGCAAGTATGTCATCACTCACCTTCTTCTGAATATATGGGAATGCCTTAGGACTGATATCCAAGTTCTGCTACCCTAGGAAAAAGAAATACTGATACAACTGTAAATCATAATAAATTCATAAAAATTACCTATGTACTGAGAGTTTCAAGATGAATTTATAATACATGACTTATTATTGAAAATGGGTCGAAATGAATAAATCACAAAAAAAGTTATCAATCACAAAATAGTAACGTTTATGAAAATGCATCGTATAAAGTTCAATAAATTGCCAGTTCCTGAATATTAATCTATGTACTTAAGTTTAGCGCAGTAGCTTATATTTATTTTTTGTAAAGCTTTTCGTATTTTGTTTTTGGCAGAAAATAATTCATTCATTGAATATATATCCTCCTATTCGGTGCACTGCACAGACGACATCTAACAACTTTGCGATTCAATGCAAACTGTGTAATGACTTCTATCTGCTGTCTTCTCCTTCATCACTGAATAAAATCGAATATCAGTACTTTCATATATGCTGGTTGTACAAGAGATTTTACCAAGACTACGATATTGACTTCTATTTAAATATTTTTGAATACCATTATACTTTAGAGCTGCAATATTCAATAAAAATAAAATTTTGGAATCGGAAGGAAAATTACAGTAGAAAATAAAAAATATTGCGACATAAACGGTTGGATTGGAATTTATAGGCCTAGAATCTCTTCAGTCGAATACTTAACAATAAGGGTCAGACCATACGTAGCGGCGGAGGAGTCTTCTGAATAGTCGGCGACTCGAACAATGTAAATTTAATTACTATCCAGCTTGTAGAAGGCTCCATTTAAGGCTCTTTGTCAGAGCCTCCGACTGATTCGCCGCACGATGCAAAAACCGCTACGTATGGTCTGGTCCTAAATGACATAATTCACTGTGACTTATTTTGACATAATTCACTGTGGCAGCCTTGTCTGGTACACAGACGGTCCTCTCATTGAAGGGAAATCTGGCTATGGTGTGTACCTAGAACACAAGTCTATGCAAGTCTGGGACAACACTGCACCATCTTTCTGGCAGAGATTTGGGGCATCATGGCTTGTGCCAACATAGGCATTGCCAGGCGCTACTGCAATAAGCATATAGTAATCCTGTCAGACTGTCAGGCAGCCCTCAAGGCTCTTGACTCCAATGAAATCAAGTCCAAATTGGTGTGGGAGTGCCACAAAACGCTCAGCAGGCTTGCAACGCTCAACTCTGTGCATCTTGGTTGGGTACCTGGCCATGTAGGCATAGGAGGTAATGAGCGTGCAGATGAGCTTGCTAAGCGGGGTTCTAGTATGCCATTCCTTGGCCCATAGCCGGGCTGCGGCATAAGTAAAACAACTGCCATCCACACAATAAGTAAATGGTCCAGGGACTTACACCACCAGCAATGGCAGGGTCACCCTGGTCAAGCACTTGGCAAAAGGCTGCTGGCAGACGCAAGCCCTCGCTTCACCAGCTGGCTGGTGAGTCTAGGTAGAGGTCAGATCAAGCAGGTGATTGCCCTGATAACTGGACATGGCCACTTCGGGAAACATCTCCACACAATTGGACTCAGAAATGAAAGCCAGATGTAATCAGTCTGAAGAGACTGCTAAGCATATCATACTGGATTGCGAAAGGACACACAATAAGCTTCGGTTGACGTGTGAGGTTCTTTGAACCTTTGAATCTTTAAATCCGTCCCTTCAAAACATAAACATAAACAAGAAATAGCATAAACAATTATAGTGAGATTCACGTTATAAAGTTAGCACCTGATTAAAATTGGTTTGCTATCCTTGTCTGTAGTTAGACAAAGCAGATAACTATCCTTTTCCAACAACGTAATGTTGCCAAATTGTTTGTGGGCTAGCTATGAGGAAATACAGTATTTAATATCAATAATTATGAGCATTCAAAATTAAATCATGGTAAGATATATTTTCTTGGTGAATGTAATATAAATATATGAAATATAATAATCATAAATATAAATATTTGTTGAATGATTATTATTAACAAGAATCTACAATTATTATTATATGAGACATAAAGGGATTACTTGAATCACAGCTATCTACTATAGAAGGCGGTGGGAAAAGAAAACTAACCACTATGACATCCTATAATTTCTGCTGACTTCATAAAGTTAATCTCACAATAATTCATTTTCAAAAAAATATAGGTACCTAATATTGGAAAGCTGACGGAGAGGAATACGGAGAAAGCAGGGATAGGACGAATTAGAATAGAGTGATACGAGGAGAAGAAGAAGGAACAGAAGAAGAAGAATAATGAGATGGAGACGTAGAAAAAAAAGAAGAAGAAGAAGACAGAAGATAATAACGGTATGACTTGGATTACAACTATCCTCTATTGAAGGCGTGGTAACTATGCCGTCCTATGATTAGCAGTGATATAGTGAATGGCGAGTCTTAGCCTGGCCACTAACGGTAGGAAATTAAGTCTAATGAAGTCACTGCTAATCATAGGAGACGGCATAGTTACCACGCCTTCAATAGAGGATAGTTGTGATCCAAGTCATACAGGTATTATCTTCTGTCTTCTTCTTCTTCTTTTTCTCCGTCTCCATTTCATTATTCTCCTTCTCCGCCATGACTGTTATGGTGAGCCTTACAGATCTTGAGTGGTGCGCGAGGCGCGCCTGCTCGTAGTGAGGCAGCTCGTCGATGCGCGTGATGCCTGCCTCGCGGTAGTTAATGAGTTCGGTGAGGCGACGACTGAGCTCCTTGAAGCGCACTGCACTGGCCACCACCTGCTCGTGTTCGGCCGCCGTATGGAACTGACTCAGAGACCGCAGCCGCTCCTCCAGCTCACTACAACAACACGAATCACCTACATTATTGCACTCTGGCATTGTATAAATTTAAAAATAACAGTTTTATGTTTAAGCCTGTTGTTCTTGTTGTTGGGGAGTCCAGTCTCGAAACTCACAACATGTCGAATGGGTTTTTTTAGGATAGGAAGTCATTGTTGGGTTAGTTTAGGTTGAGTTGGGTTGGGGTAGGTTAGGTTTAATTGGGTTGGGACCTTCCTGTAGTGGATTGTTTATGAAGCTCGGTCCAGACGCTCAAGTTTAGCTTCAGTCTTTTGCTCAAGCAAAAGTCGGAACATGTAAGTAGTTGCGTCTGGACGGTAAAACGGATGGGTGTTCAAGCTTAAGTCGTCAAACTTAGAATGTATCGGCCGGGAATCTTTTTCCATCAAACCGTCCGTCTTTTGCCTATCCACCAAAACCTAAATCGCGTAAAAATGGAGATAGAGAAATTGTGATTTCAGATTCGGATTCGGCGCCCTCAAATTAATAAAATGTCTCGCGAGTACTTTAAAATAAGCAAGTTTTTTTTATCGATTTTATATAACGGTTTTTTCTTTCTTGATTCTCATGATACTCTCAGAATTAGATGTTGATATTATGATTTTAGTTGTATCGTCAATAATTATTAATATTAAAAATAATTAATAGCATTAGAATGCTAATAATTTGTTTTAAACAACTATGCTAATATCATTAAAAGCTTACCGAGTTGAAAGCAGAGAAAAGTCGGGAGAAAAAATAATAAGCTACATCGAGTTATCAATATTGCATGCCTCATTGATTGTAATTAATAGTCCACACGACAGCTGATTTTTTACCAAATTACAATGGGATATTAATTGCATGCAAGTAATAATCCACTCGACAGCTGATTTATGTTATGATGTGTCTATAGTCTGATTTTTACGGTAATATTGGCGTTCGAAAGAGACTTCTTTTCCTTTTTGTATTATCCTTAAAATGCAAAATTTCAAAAAACCTTGTATATACGTCGACGCGCAATTCAAAGAGGAACATAACATATCTGTCAAATTTTATGAAAATATATTGCCGCGTTTCACCGTAAATGAGGAACATATAAACAAAATGATAATAGTTATTTGTGCAACATCAGTGCAGCAATGGCCACTTTTCAACGTAACTGTAGAATATAGTATATTTCGCACCTAGGGCCGAAAATGAGATTTTTCCGGCTCGAAATCGGTTTTCAAGTCCGAGGCCGTAGGCCGAGGACTAGAAAAGATTGAGAGCCGGAAAAACATTTTTGCCCATGGTGAGAACGTTATTTTTCGCCACACAGAAAAATAAACAATATGAATATGAGAATAATTGTTTATTAGGCACTTCCGAAAGCAAAACAGGAAGGTCATAGCTCTAGCAAATCTGAGGTAATCTGAATATCAGGAAATTGTCGAAGTATTTTTATTTTTTATTCTGATTTGTCTAAATAACCTAAAAGATTATGTTCAATTATGTAAGAGGTTGAGTTTATACTTTTTATTCTTCAATAAGATGATATTATTATGAATGTTTTGATTCTTGAATAATAAACACAAATAATGAGAAGTTTTTTGATCAGCTGTTTTAGCACACTTGAAATTTGGCCAATCTGAATGTCAACGTCAACAATGCTTGTTGTCGTTGACTTCGGAAGTTTAGGTTAGAAGTTCTATCCTACTCTGAAAGTTGAATTTGAATAGTTTATAATATATATCTTATCTGTATTTTATTCATCCAAATAAAATGATAGTATCTTATTGCAGAATATGGTACTTATTCAATTCTAGAAGCATAAACTGATTCCGTTTCATAAACCATTTTGTAAACACGTTCACATCAAATCAGAATCAGCTGACTTCAAGGTTATTTTACAGCCCTAGGGCCGTAAAACTTTTACCGGCCTGGTCAGAAAACAATCATTTTCGGCCTCCATATGACGCACGAAAACCAGCTCATTACATCCAAGTGGGGCGAAAACATATTTTCAGATTAATTTTACAATTGTCGAAGCAATGTAAACACGTGAGAAGATCTGTGTCTTTTTAACAACCAGTCCGCAGTCCCTACTCCAACGTCAACCATCAACTCTACCTTTCTTCCTATTTTTTTACACACAAAACAAAAGTGGCCAACAGTACTAGCTGCTAGCTCTTCCATAGTTGATGACCAACTGAGCTTGTGAGCAAAAATAGGAAAACGGACGACATAAGACGGATACGTGTGGACCCAATTTTACATCCGTCTTTTGCTTGAGCAAAAGACTGATGGTAAACTTGAGCGTCTGGACCGAGCTTAATATACACATATCACCTACATTTTTGCACTTTCTTATTATTGGAAAACGAACAGTTTTGGGCTTATGCCTGTTGTTGTTATTGAGAGTCCAATCTCACAACTCACAAGATGTAACTTCGCAAGTTATATAACTCGATTTAATGAATAAATAAATGTAATATATTTTGGTCAAAAGCCTTTCATCGTTTACAGACGTGAAATATTTTTTTATCAAAATTAATCTTTTCTTACGAGCTCTTTTAGATATCTCAAAATTTAGAATTGAGCATGGACTAGTAATTGATGAAGATATATTGGGGAGGGTTAAACAGCAGTATGTAAATAGAGTTATTGAGGCGAAGATGGAGTTTTATGGAGGTCTCATCTCAAATTCCACTAACAAGTTTAAAGCGAGCTGGAACATAATCAATCAGTTCAGAGGTAAGAGTGGTGCAAGTGTAAGGGATATATGTCTTGATGTGAATGACAGGAGAGTTGAAAATCCTAAAGATATTGTAGAGTTTTTTAATGAGTATTTTATTTCCATGGCTCCTGAAACACAGTCTGCTAATACCGGTACACGAAGAATTCCACATAGAAATATTCCAAGAAGTTTTTATCTGAGTCCCACAAACAAAACAGAAATTTTAAAAATAATTAAGTACTTAAAAAATAAGAATAGTGTTGGTTACGATAATATTCCCATCAAGGTTTTAAAGGCATGCAGTGATGAAATTGCTGATCCTCTTGTTTTCATTTTGAATCTTTCAGAGTGGTGTGTTTCCTGATGCATTGAAAATTGCAAAAATAATTCCTCTATTCAAGAAGTGTAACAGAGCAAACATGAAAAATTATAGACCCATTTCTGTGCTGCCAGTCTTATCCAAGATTTTTGAAAGGGTGATTTATGACAGAATTATTGACTACCTACAAAAAATTGATTTATTGAATCCACTATCACAGGAGCAACTAGATTTATTGAGAGTGTAATTGAGGCTATGGACAATTGGAAAGCTGCTATGGGGGTTCTGCTCGACTTATCACGAGCTTTTGATAGTGTCGATAAAGGAATTCTACTGAACAAACTGCACTCTCTTGGTATGAGGGGTATTATAAATAATTTGATAGAGTCGTATATGTCAAAGAGAATGCAGTATGTTAGTATTAAGAATGGAGGTAGAGTTGTAGATTCTGAGAAATTGTACGTAACAAAAGGTGTTCCTCAAGGCTCTATACTCGGTCCTCTACTGTTTGTTTTGTATATAAATTATCTGCCGTCGTCTATTTCAAATGATTGTGCTATTACATTGTATGCTGACGACACAACTCTGTTACTCTATGGCAATAGTATTGACCAGCTGGAGCTAAAAGCCAATTTGTCTTCAAATGAGGTTGTGCAGTTTTATGAATGTGCTCTCTCCGTTAATCCCGACAAGAGCCTTGCTATACAATTTAATTTAAGGAGAATATTTTCTTTCGAGCCTGTACCTAGTCATGATAGGGGATAATGCTATTAAAAATGCTAATGCAGTAAATTTACTTGGTTTGACTGTAGGCGAAAGATTGTCATGGAATGAGAGCATGCTGATGAAGTAGCTGGTAAGATTAGCAAGGGTCATTAATATACAAGATTTGTAAATAGAGATAGAGTGTGTGTTCTTCTCTCTCATTTACACTCACCTGGTATATGGCGTAGAACTTTGGGGAAGTATATCTGGTTTAAACTGTCAGAAATTATTCATTTTACAAAAACGTGCAGTGAGGTACTTGGCAAACCTGGATTACAATCATTCGTGCAGGAATGCATTTAAAGAACTAAAATCACTCACCTTTCCGTGTATTTATATTTACAGAGTAGTATTATTCATTGCTAATAAGATTAATTCATTGAAAAAGAATTGTGATGTTCATGGTTATTCTACTCGTGGCAATGGGGACCAATTTATTAATCACCACAGATTAAGATTCTCTGACAAAAGTCCTAGTGTAATTGGTTTGAGACTGTTTAAAAAGTTACCAAAATGTTTATATACCCCATCAATAAATTTTAAAAGAGAACTCTATGCATACTTAGTGAATAGGGCTTACTATAGTGTAGATAAATTTCTGAATGATGACACTTGAATTCTGCTGTTGTATCATAAATGTGTTCTTACCATAGTTATATGCTTAAATTTTTAATTATACATTGTTATTCTGTCTATTTTTGTGTTTTGACTTGGCCTGTATGTTATTTTTTGGCTTAATAAAATGAATTTGAATTAATTAATATCAAATATCACTCACCGTTCTTCTCTAAGGCCTCGTTTTTTCAATTTGTCCTTTTTCGTGGAGAAAAACTGAGCCACCAGCTGATAATCACGAGACACTCTTTTCCGGCGCGCTCTCTCTCTCAGCTTGATCGTATACATGTCTACGTGAGCAAGTTTCAAGGCTGCAACAAACAGGAGAAAGTGAATTTTTTAAACATATACAGCACATTAAACACAAATAATTCAAGGTGTAGTGTTTCACAAATAACATTAAATAAGCTGATAAAGATGTTCCTTTCACTTCAGATTAATATTTTTTCAATGGCTTGAAAGCTGAAACTAGTATGTTTACATAAAAAAGTTTAAAAAAGGGTACTAAGTAATTAGTCCTATATTAATTAGACAATTCAAGTTAGCCCTATTAGAATACTTTATTGACGTATCTTCATTCATTTAAAATTAACTTTTTGTATAAGTAATGGTGGAGGTGATATTAACTTAAGATCTACATTTAACAAGAATAATTGTAGCTGTCATCTTAGTAACACTTATAACATTGCAGTTCACCAAGTGGAAAATACCATCTATAATGTAATACTATTTGATCGTAGAGCACATTTATTCGGTTTTGTTCGAGGGTCAGGCATAGTGGAGCGGTAAACGTAGAGGGTCGCGAAGAAGGTAGCTGAGTTGGGAGAGAGGTAGTTAAAAAGTAATGCATGTATTCGTTACATTCATCTAGTCAGAACGTAGTGGACCGGCAAAAGGTTAGAATGCAGAGGAAAGCAGAGACATTTACATGCATTATTTCCATCTTATTTGATACCCTCTACCTTCACCGCTCCACTATGTTTTCACCCTTAGTTATAAGTGATCGCTGGGAAAATCTGTTAATTTTTCTTCTTTACTTCTTTGATTGTTTCTTCACAGCCTTTTTGAATACACTTCTCAAGGCAATCATTCCACTGTACAACAATTACAGCCTGATGTATGAGTTGTGTCCAAGCAAAAGGAGACAGCATGTTTCCAAAAAAACTTGATAAAACCTGACCAAAACTCAAAAATACATGATTCCCCCTCATACAGTTACTGTATCATTACTTGATACAGCAACTGCACCCCCCCCCCACCAAACGTCACTTGTAACACTCCGCTATTCCACATGTGCACTCTTCAGTGATTATTTGAAACTAGGGAGTCCATTCTGCCCCAACTGGTATTAATGTTTATCTAGCTATTTTTAAAATGTTGTCTGATTAAGATTTCTACTTTGCACAGTTGAAATAAACTACTTACCAGTGTCTAATTCGTCATCTTCCATACTGCTATCCTTCAAAGAAGAGATCAACACTTCGGCGCCATTATCATACTCCTGTTGACAATAAAGTAATACTATAGGTTTGCACGATGATTAAATCTAGGATAGGGCAAGTTTAAGGTAGCAAGCCTGTTGCTTCTTTCTCAAGTATTATAATTGTTTGTTAATCAATAGATATGTAATAGATAATACAATGAATCAAATCTAATTATTGAAAAAATCCGAAAATATTGAGCTTTAAATATTTAAAAGTTGAATAGAGCTTTGAATATTTAAAAGTTGAATAGAGCTTTAAATATTTAAAATGAATAAGGGAGCATTAGAAGAACAGTTCGTAAATTCTATTTCCTTGAAAATATCTGTGAACAATCGTTAAGGCGAAACACCGCAGGCCCTAGTTCAAAAATTGCCACCACGTAGCGCTTTAAAATCGTGCGAAATACTTCATGCTATTACTCGCTCACTATTAGAGTAAAAATTGTTTTGAAAACTGATTTATTCTTCTAATATCTATCTCCATGCCGCTACCATGTCGATTTATTCATATTTTTTATTTAAACAAAAATAAATTTCAAAGGGAACAATTTTTTTAAGAAAAACAGGTAATCATTTTGAAAATTTGATGATAAAATTTTTTTATCATTTTTCAGCTTGAAGATCGAACCAGTGGTTCCATCGGAATCATATTTACAAGTTTTATCTCTATGATTTTTTATGCGCTCCTACCCTCCACCCCATCCACACGTCACTCAGGCACCTTCCACCCCTACACACGTCACTCACCCACCACCCCACCCACAAATCAGCCTTCATTCTCAGTGCTCAGGCTGGTCACTTTTCTTAGTTCTTCAGCTTGTTCACTTGTTGTCATATTGACAGTGATCGTGGCTAGTCCTTGGACATAGTATTTCCAGACGCACCTCCTATATAATTTAGATTTCCGTATTATATATGTTTCTCTGGCATTTTCGGCCGGTAAAATGGATTCAAGACATACGGTGAAGGGAAAGAAGAAGTTGGTTCTTTCAGCCAGGAGAATGAAAAGGCGGCTACCACCAGAATTTCATTCTAACAGACGTAGAAGGTTAGTTGATTTCATTTCATATAATTAGATAAATTAAAATGTCACGTACTTTAGGCCTACTATAATATGAAGCAAATCATGCTTTGAATAATTAATATTGTTATTATGTAAATTTAATTTTATTCTCAGTTCGTATTATCACAAGCGTGATATGAATGACTTTAACGTTATTGACAACGCTATTCGCATAATTATGCAAGATATGTCTGAATGGATAGTTACAGAGAGCAACCGGGTGATAGAAAAGCATGGCAAATTTGAATTGATCTTTCAAAACTCACAGTACCCTATTATTTAAAAGTAATGTTTATAGTAAGGTGATACAAATGCGACTAGATATTTCAAGAATCGGTTTTGTACAATATTTTTGGTCAGAACATACTGTTAACGATGTGACCTAAATTGAATTTATAGACTAAACCTATTTTTAATACTGTAATCTTATCTAAATTTAGGAGAAAAATAGCTCAATGTAAGCTCTTTTTTCTCTCCTGATCATTGTGATTTCTGTGGAAATAAAGAACCAGTGAAAAGAGTGTAGAGAGATTGCAAATTATATAGACTATATATGAAAAAAGGTCTGCAAAGTGATTTTTGAACATTTCAGGATTGAAGAACAAACCTTACCGCTCGAAGTGCCTTCATCTTCCCAGGCTGATAGTGTTTCAGCAGATGCCATTCCTGTTTCCACTGAGAACTTTCAACCCAGGTAAACTTTGTAATTTCAAGATTCGAGTTTCCACAATCTCACTTATATTATGTTATGACAGGTTAAGAATTTACAATGAATAGTTTGCGACTCACAACACTTTATATTCAACTTTGAAGAATCTATAAGCATCACCTATACATGAAGTGAATTAAATAAAGGAAATTGTGATTGGAAATGTTCCCGATCCCAATGCTCATTACTTCTAATAACGTAATTAGATGCTAATAATAGCCAAATGTATTCAATTAAAATTGTATGTCTCATGGTTGTCTGATCCTTCTCTATAAGTATTCCCTATAGGAATTCACCCTTCACCATAAATACAATTATACCCTTATGAAGACAATATTTAGTATCACAGTAGCCCATTCTCTGTGTTGGAAATATGAATTTACAAATCCATTTGCTTCATACACTTTCTTTTCATATCCCATAATTACAAGTTTCCAGAATAATTTTTTCTAAATTTAATTGCAGTGCAACGTCAAATCCTAAAGGAAAGAAGAGAAGACCACACAAAAGAAAAGTACCAGTGCATTTGATGAAATGGAGATTACAGCAAAAGTAAGTAACTTAATAGTTTACAGAATATAATTATCAGCGAGTATAATAGTGAATGATTATCTCCCTCTATAAATAGAAGTGAAGTTTTTTATGGTCCATATCCTTGTATCTACCAAACAACCGGTTATTTTTTGATAAATAAAAATGACAATTGAAAAAACGAATAAGCCAACACATACATTATATAAAAAACACTTATTTGAATAATAATACTTGAAATAGATATTCACATTCGAAGTTATATGATATTATTTCTTATACAAACATAACGTTTCCAGGCATTTCTTTAACTATGATTTAATTATTTCCCAAACTATATTCATTTTAAATTAAATTCATTGAGAATTAATACATCAGACCCATCAACTTTTCTTTTTTTGTAAAGGAAATCTAAAGAAGAAGAAAAATCTGGGCCATCAACATCTTCTTCCACCTTAGGGCCGTTTGTACAGTCAAAACTTGAACTGAATTCAATCAGCTGGTGGATTAAACTCAAAATGAATCATATTACAACAAACGAGACTTGATATGGATTTAATCCAGTTTAAAATGAAATTTAGTTTAAACTGTCACTGTGCAAACGGCCCTTAAAGTCGAATCTAAAAAACAGCGTCCTTGATGGCACCCCTGATTTTGCTACAATTGTGCCACCAATCCCCTCAATTGGTTTACAACCAGCTTCGAACCATGAGATTGATACCACCTCAATGCGAAATAGTAGAGTTTCTTACGTGGAGAGTAACGTCTGTGATACTTTACTAACAAGGTATGTCATCATCTCAACTTACAACTAATTTCATATATATCACTATAAATACGGTAGTCCAAAAAGTAGGTTGTGTTCCATACATTTTTGAATTCAAGTTCAATTATCAGTCCAAAAATTTGAAATCAGGAAAGTTGGAATTTCGAATTTTTACAAACCAAATTGAATAACAAAATAACACTCACTAATCACTTAAAACTGTAAAATAATTATTGACTTTGAAAATATTGATGAAGGTACTTCAATTTGAATAAAAAAAAGGTTGGATCTTAAATAAAATCATATCGTTGGTCATATCAACAAATCAGATATAGCCTATTATATTAAGCAAGTAATTTATGTATTTTTATATCTGGTTATTTATTTATATTTGCATCTGGTTATTTATGTTCAACGGATCTCGAAAACAGCTCTAACGATTTTCACGAAATTTTGAACAAAGTAGGTTTATGATATAGAAATTCGATTGCACTAGGTCTCATCCCTGGGAAAACTCGCTGAAGGACATGAAAAGGATAATTCATCCTTGGAAAAAGAGATGATAATTTCGTCGTCTGTCGATAACAGAAAATGCGTGTGCCTGTGTGGGAGATCAGCTGTGTAATCAATTAGCTTACCGTATCTCGCGAGAAATCTAGAAATTTCAATTGACTCGATCAAAATAATCCGATTTGTTGACATGAGATGGTATATTATAATATTAAAAGTTAATCATTATTATACAGTTCTAAGTGATAAGTGAGTGTTATTTTGTTATTAAATTTGGTTTGTAAACAATCTAAATTAGAACGTTTATGTTTTCAAATATTTGAACTGAAAATTTGACCTGAATTCAAGTATATGGAACATAACCTACTTTTTGGAATATTTATAGTGTATAAATCAAAATTCGGGGAAGAAACAGTTTTGGGCTATGCCTGTTAGTCCTTCCCCAATCATTTTAAAGAATTGAGTTCTGTTTATCAATAAATAAATAAATAACGAGCGAAGCTCGGTGCCCCGATATTTTGTTAATCAATATTGCAAGATAATACTTCTCATGGGATAAACTGATTGATTGCAATAGTTCAACAGCTGAACATAATTCTGTCTCACTCCTACACAGGCACTCCCATCTTCAGTTATCGACAGACGTCGAAATTATCAGCTTTTTACCAAGGATGAATAACTATTATCCTAGTTTGTCTACGTTTAATCATAGAGAAATAATAGCGTAAATTATGCTATTGTTTCTCTATGGTTTAATTCATTAGAATTGACATTTGAAAGTGACAGTATTTTTCGAAAAATGTTGAGCAAGCCTAAATAACAAGATTCAATAAGGTACTGGCTGATTCATTAAAAAAAATAGTAGCTCCACATGATACCATAGGATGATAAATAGTTTCATAAGTGCACGTTTACTCAACAATGTGTGGAATTTTTCAAGTTGTGCTGTTTCTTGATTTTTTAGGTGCAAGGGCAACTACATGTAGCTGAGAAAAAAAATCTGTTATTTTGTAGTATGGACAAAGAAAGACATCCATATTGAAAAGATCGAGAGGGATGACAGGTTTTGGATCGAGAAGATGGAGAAAAAGTTAATTTATTTCTACTATCACGCCTTGTTTTGCCAGAGATACTGGATCCTCGAACTTGCCGCAGTATGGCAATCAGGGAGCCATCAATCCCATTTTCTCATTTTTAAATAAAGTCTCATTAAAAATTATCACATCTATTGGTTTTTTGTTTGTCCTTCTTAGTTCTTATAAAATAAACAGTTGTAATAACTTTAAAAATTAAGAACATGGATTAAAAACGTTGACCACACACCTTATAGACCTAAAGGTATATGAAAAAACTTAATACAGTTGGAATTAAAATTAAATCAAGATAATAATATTTTTTAAAATTTACTGTGGAATTTCTCTATATCAAGGTGAAATGAAAGCGATGTTGTCAGTTCCACATAATTTATTTGAAGAATAAACTAAACCAATATGGCTCAAATAAATCATGTGGAACTGACAATATCGCTCTTATTTCACTATTCTATTGAAATTATATACAAAAAATATTTGAAAATATCAGCAGTATGTACAACTTTTCTTATCATAAACTATTCCATCATTGTATACAAGTCGAATTTATACGATTTCCAACTTGATTAACCTGTATATTTGCAGTTATTGAACGAAAACTATAACATGATTTGACGACATACGTTATTGAGGATATTACCAATACCTACTATTAATAGAAAGCTATTTCTAAGTTATAGCAGGTATGGAATCAGGGTAACATTTGAAATTATGTAAGAAAAAATGTGTGGTGACATCACCAAACCAGTTGATGTGTGTATGTGTTTTGCGAGTAATCACACAGACTGTCTGTCGTTTATGTGTCAACACGTGATTTCAGCTGTCTGTCTTGACTTATTCCATAATATATAAAGTATTCATAAAGTTCTATAGATTCACAAACACATGATGAGTAATATTATTATACAAATCGCGGATTTCAAAATTAGTACAAAACTTCCTGAGTGAGTTTTACAGCTCGGGAGGTTCACTACAGTCATGTGAAGGGAAGAAAGACATTGGAGGTGTAGGTGGTGATGGACAAAGGATGAGCGGGTGTGAAATGGGTAGGTGGTGACGACTAGTGAGGGTTGAATTTGCAATGACAATGGAAACGGAAAGAAGTTAGGACAAAGGACAACGCTATAGAAGGACAATGTTGACAGAAGAGGGCTCACCTTCATTGTTTTGATGTTTCAAAACTACACTCAAGTTCACACTACAGCTATTCATTTGTTTTATTTTTGTCATTGCACAATAATCGTAAAATTGTTGATTGAACCATTACGCAATGAAATATATTTTGTGAATTGCAAACTTTGTCAATCGCTCCCACAACAATAACCATGATAATGGTCACTGACTATAGCTCCGAAGAAAGAAAGCTCTGAGACTAGTTAGATAGAAAGAAAATGAGAAAGAGAGAGAGAATATGAGAGAGAACGAGTAAAAAGGCTCACAATCAATGCATTAGGCTTAGGCAGTGAACTGACCGTGTGCTACTGTTCTGACTGCGTGAACAATACACTGCAATTGAACAATGCATGGAACTAAAAACGCGCTTTCGAAAGAACCATTCAACCGATTTGTTTGAAATTAAATCTTAAATTCTTGAAAAAGATTTGCCTTTAAAATGACTACCTGCATTAGTTAAATTTTTACTCATTATAAAAGTTATCTATTGTAAAAACTTATTCAGATAGAAAAAAATGTATCAAGTGAATTGCAAACTTTGTCAATCACTCAGTCCCACAACAATAACCACGATATGGTCACTGACTACAGCTCCAAAGAAAGAAAGCTCTGGAACTAGTGAGATAGAAAGAGAGAGAGAAGAGTGAGAAGGCGCTCAATTAGTGCGTTGAGCTTAGGCAGTGAACTGACCGTGTGCTACTGTTCTGAAAGCGTGAACAATACAATACAATTGAACAATGCATTGGAATTAAAAACGCGCTTCCGGCTGAACCGTTCAACCGATTTGTTTGAAATTAATTTTAAAATTCTTGAAAAAAATTTGCCTTGACTACTGTACTTGCATTACTTGATTTTTTTCTTAATATAAAAATGATCAATTGTAAAAACTTATTTAAATTGGAAAAAATAGCATATGGTAGCGAGTTTTAAAACTTTAAGCTGATTGCAAAACAGTCTTGGTCTTCCATATTGGACTAAAAATAAGTAAGTAATCACAAGAAGTAATTTGACCCCAACAGTGCTGCTATCTATAGGGCTAGAATCACAATTTTTTCTATGCTGTTTCGCCTTAATGAAAACGTTACACTATGGATACTAATTCATTCACGATTGCAATAAATTTAGCTGTAAATTGCAATAAATTTAGATATTTCCAAAAATTGAACTCCTTTTTGAAAAATTGTAACTCAGCACTCAAGGAAGATATAGAGCTCCAAATAAATTCATTTAATTCTAAATTGTATTATCTACAGAAAGACATGAGTGATCACAAAAGTGGGTACTGACCATTTCTAGTTCATCGTTGAGCGATGTGAAGACAAACTGCGACGCCTCATCGGCACTGAAGTGCAAACTGGGTGGCTGACCACCCCCACCCCCACCCTGACTGCCGGCGGTGTCCACCGCAGTTGTCGTCACTTGAGTGGAGGTTGCGCCACCGCCATTGAGTCGCGGTCGCTGCTTCTCGGCCTGCGCCCAAGTCAATCGGCCGATTGTGCCCACCAGGAAGCGACTGATGTATTCGTCACGCACCTCTGCAAAAATCAATAAATCAAACATCCATTCAAACAAGTAAAATGCAGTCGAATTCAGTTGAATTCGGACAGCCGAACTGGACGGTAGTAGATAAGATAGCTCGTGCCGGCCTACCGACTCCGTAAACAAGTTAAAGGCTGACTACTATTATTGCCTACACATTTTTTCTTTTATAATATTTCTTTTAAAATAATCCACTCTAGTGAGAATTTGTCGATTGTGACTAGGTTTCGAGTGAGTTTGTGATCTGTTGCTTTACTGTGATTAAATTCTGTCGTTTGAGTGAAGAAACTTATTCGTTATATCGTCTGTATAATACTAGGTATTAAAATGAGTTGCTTCATGTGCAAGCAGCCTTTCAAAAACGTTCAGGACGTTGCAAAGTGTGCATCATGTGCTAATAAATTTCACCCAGGGTGCTGTCGAATACGCACGGTTGCGAAACTAAACGCCATGCTCGCGAGCGGATCATCATGGAGATGTGATCAGTGCTCTGGGACGACAACATCGAACACCACAGACACTGGGACAATACCATCCAACACCACTGAAGCCGATAGTGGCATGTCCGTTAAGGGCATGTTGAAGAATATACAAAGTCAGATGGAGGTTAATAAAAATGAATCGTCGGCGAACTTTGCATCTCTTCATGAGGCGTTGGCGTCAATGAAAACTTCGTTCGACAGTCTTGAGAAGAAATTGTCACTAGTTGAGAGCGAGAATGTAAGTTTGAAGTCGCAGTGCAGTGATTGAATCGCTCATTACTGACCACAGAGCGATTTCAGCTTCATTGTCAATACCTGAATATAGAGACAGTGATGCTACTCCAGTAGTTCAAAATATAACAGATTTCAAGAAGTTAGTTGACTTATTGATGGAACACGACTGGACTAATTTATATGATTGTAACCTTGTTGATGGCAAGTTTTCCATATTCATAGATGTACTCCTCAACTATATAAATCAGTGCACTTACCAGCGCAAAAGTTCTTTTAAAAATAATAAGCACTTGAAACCATGGATGACAGATAGCATTTGCCTTGCAATTAGAAATCGTGATAAACTTTACAAAAAACACAAGAAATATCCCCAAAATAATAATTATAAACATGATTTTTTAACTGCAAAGAGTAATATAAATAAATTGATAAAAGAACAAAAATATAAATACTTTTCAAAATTGAAGACTTTTCCTGTAAAGAAGCAGTGGGAGATCGTCAATGATCATTGTGGTCAAGCTACTTCTAAAAAAAGCCTATCCATCTGCATTGCGGAAATAGTGTTTTGATTGATGAAAAACTCATCGCAAATAAATTCAATGAATATTTCATAAACATACCACAAGAAATAATTTCTTCTATACATGATCCAGATGAATCGATGAATGATAATTATAATAGAAAATTCAAAACTATTAATTTCTGTAACTCTTTCTTTCTAAAACCCATAACTTTTTTTGAATTATTAACTGAAATAAAAATATTGAAGAAAGGAAAGTCTCCGGGACCGGATAATATATCATCTAATTTAATAAAATCAATATCTTATGCAATAGTACCTATTTTGTGTCACATCTTTAATGCGAGCTTTTCAGAGGGTAAATTCCCAACTAGACTCAAAACTGCAAAAGTGATCCCGATATTCAAAAGTGGATCTAATACGGAAATCTCAAATTACAGACCCATCTCATTACTCTCAGTTTTTTCAAAAAAATTTGAAAAACTTTTAATAATATCCTTCTTCAGTAGAGTAAAGTTCTTTCATAGGGATCAATTTGGTTTCCAGGAGGGCTTAAGTACAGAGCAGGCGCTTAACAAGTTCATGGCAGATATCTATCACGGGATCAATACACCTCATAAGTACAGAACGTCAGGTCTATTCTTAGACATAAGAAAAGCATTTGACACTGTAGAGCACAATATCCTTTTGGAAAAGCTTCGTGCTGCTGGAATCCGTGGGGTGGCTAACATGTGGCTAAGATCATATTTGTCAGATCGCAAGCAATATATATGTTTCAATTTCTAACAGTGATAGTGATTTGGCAATGGTTAAATATGGTGTCCCACAAGGATCAGTTTTGGGTCCGATACTATTTTTAGTGTACATTAATGATTTATTTTCTCATACTTTTAATGGATCCATTACATCCTTTGCTGATGACACAGCCCTAGCATACTCAGCCAAAGACGAAAGAGAATTGCATAGAATGATTCAGCATGATCTATTTGATCTGCGATGTTGGTTTGATTGCAACAAATTAGCAATTAATGCAGCTAAAACCTCCTACATAAACTTCTCTTTGTCAGCAACTTTCTATTTCCCAGATCCTATTAAATACCATCAATTTGGATGTGATTCGATGGGTTGTGACTGTGAAGTTATAAAACAATCAGAATCCGTCAAATATTTAGGATTGATTTTGGACCAGAGTTTAACTTGGGACTTTCACATAAGAGGAATTAAAAGGTACCTTCTATATTTAGTAGAGACATTTTATCGATTAAGAGAGTTCTTCCCTGTATCTGTTCTTCGTATGATGTATTTTGCTTTTTTCAATTGTAGGTTGGAGTATGGCATTTCTTGCTATGCTTCCACATTCATGTCACATTTTAAAAATCTTATAGTTCTACAAAAATCTGTCATTAGGGTCATTTATGGTGCTAGTAGACGGGCTCATACTTCCCCTATGTTTAAATCATTGGGGATTCTCCCTTTTAGATATATGTATGTGTTGAAAGTTCTATCCCTGTTTTATAAAATGAGTGGGGATAGATATTTGATGGAAAATATTGGACAAGACAGTTTGGTTACACGGCAAACTACACGAATGCTGGTGAGACTTCCCAAACCCAACTGTACCACCTTTCAAAGATGCTTCATTTTTCTGGGACCAAAATTTCACAATATCCTTCCTGAGGAAATAAGGAAACTGAAAATTTGCAAACAATTCATCCGTAAAACGAAGTGTTGGCTATGGCTTCATTCACCTTTGGAAATTGAAAATTTCTTCAGAGTGGTAAGCTAAGTAAATAAATTGTCATGAAACCTAAACATTTTTTCTTCTTCTTCTCTCTTCTGTCTTAAATTCTTTTTTCTGCCTTAAAATACCTATTGGTCGATTTATAGGTGGTGGCTTCCTCCCTACTGTTCACATGAAGTTTATATCACTATGAGATATAAGTAATGAGGGGAATGCTCTGATGTGTCAATTGTCGAATATTGATGACTGTGTGAATGCGTGTGTGTATGTGTCTTATCGTTTTCATATGTCCCATTATTCAAACTCCTATTCACGGACAAGGGCTTTGCGGAAGCTCTTTTGTGAATAGTATTTTTGTTTGCATCGGTTCTCACATAAAATGTTAAGGTTCATTTCCATCATCAGTTACATTATTCAAAAATGTTTATATGAGTTGTGTACTTATAAGTTTAAAGTTAATTTCTACTGTATTATTGATACATTATGATAATAGTGCCAAATTAACCTTTCAGAAGTGTTTAGTATCTTTAAATTGTTAGTTTTAGGTATCTGATGAGATGTTTTTTATTTTGTTGTATTGCTGATGTAAACAATAAAACTTGAAACTTGAAAATAAAACTAATTTATTTCCCAAAACACAGTAGAAGAATATAGGCAGAATACAAGGAATCTACATTATAACAAGTTGCAAAAAAATTCTTGTATGAGATAGAATAACATTAAGTTATAACCCAGGAAAGAGATATACTACTATATCGTGTTGCATGGGAATGTATAATAGTTTAAATTAGTTTCACTGTAGATGAACGCACGTAAATGCAAACTAATTTGCAACACAATCTACAATATGCACATGTGTGTAACCTGTGCGCATACATGAGTCAGAACTAGTTCAACTAACAATAAACCTTCGGAAGAGAGAACTTCAAAAACAAGAAATTATATGACCAGAAATTTGAAAAAATAGTACACTAAATGTACAAGTGTAAATAAAAAACGTTATTTGAATAGAACAAAAATAAGAAGCAGAACATTCTTATCTAGATAGAAATCAAGAGATGATTGCTGATTATGATTATTAATTTATTTGTTTATACAACAAAGAGTCATTTGTTTCTATTTATTCAGTCATACAAGCACATAACAATATTTTGATTGCTGATTGAATTCAAAGATAGAAAGATTGAATAGCATCCACTGCTCTCCTAATACAAGGGATCTGGAACTTGTAAAAAATGTTAGCAGTTACACCAATGGAGAGAAGGAATAAAAAAAATGCAGAATAATGAATAATAAGATTGTAAGGTCTTACCTTGTGTAGAAGG
Source organism: Nilaparvata lugens (assembly GCF_014356525.2). Lineage (NCBI taxonomy): Eukaryota > Metazoa > Arthropoda > Insecta > Hemiptera > Delphacidae > Nilaparvata > Nilaparvata lugens. The sequence goes on from NC_052507.1 coordinate 52,570,491, forward strand.
CATTTACGTGCGTTCATCTACAGTGAAATAATTTAAACTATCATACATTTCCACGCAACACGATATAGAAATTAAGGTGAAATGAAAAGATATTGTCAATTCCACATAATTTATTTGAGTCCAAACTAGTTTCGATGCACTTGGCATCATCACTACCACTGATGATGATGCCAAGTGCATCGAAACTAGTTTGGACTCAAATAATATATTATGTGGAATTGACAATATCTTTTCATTTCACCTTAATATGGAGAAATTCCACAACATTTCTGTGCCAAGTGTTAATTACATAGAAATTGGCTGAATATACTTGATTCTTGATACTTGTTACTTGATATTCTCCCACTGGAAGCGCGTTTGCGCCGTGGTCGTCAGATTTAATGTAGAGCTCATAATGAGATCATAATGTAGAGCTCAATTTCCTTACTGTTCCTGGTGTCGGTGTGGTGAGATTCTTTCCTCAAAGTATTCTTGTAAACTATAGTATGGTCTTGTGAGGAATTTTTCAAGTTCATTTTTAAATTGACTCATGTTTTCCAAGGTCTTCAAATCATTTGGCAAGCAGTTGTATATCCTTGCGCAGATATATTTGGGTCCATATTGGGTCAGTCTAGATCGTACCACTGACACATGAGTGTCGTTCCTTCGTCTGGTGTTGTAGTGGTGATATTGCTGATTGCTCAAAAAAATATCTGGCTTCCTTCTAGTCATCAAACACGCCTCCAAAACAAACAGGGCAGGTAGTGTTAGAATGTCAGCCTCCACAAACAAGGGTCTACAGTGGGCGAGGTATGGTTGCCTGAAGATAGTCCTTATAATTCGTTTCTGCAGAAGTAAAACTCTTTCCATGTGTGGACTGTTTCCCCAGAATAGTACCACAGAGAAACAATAGCGTAAGAAGATATCCCATGGTATAGGGATATACCTAGGGAATTACCTATGTCGCAATTTTTACTGTTATCTCAAGCCGATTACTGTCGATTTTTACTGTTTTGACCGGGTAAGAGTGTATGAACGGCACAATATGAGAGACTACCAGCGTCATAAAACTTCACAGGAAAGAACTACGTGGACTATCAGCTTGAGATAACAGTATAAGTTGCGACATAAACGCCCTATACCATGGGATATCTACTTATGCTATTGTTTCTCTATGATAGTACACCGAAATTTATTATACTATGAAAACAGCCGTAGTAATTCATAAGTACTTCTCGATCTAGGAGTGGTTTGAAGACGGCGCATCATATAGCAAATAAGTGTCAATCTTGTTGAAAGGTTCTCAATGTGTAGTCGCCAGTCCAGGTTATCTGATATGGATATGCCCAAGTATTTTGTACTCTCCACTACACTCACATTACATCCATCCAATCTGGGGAGTAGAGTACTTTCATACATTTTCCTATTGTAGAACTGCAGAATTCTGGTTTCCCCTTTGTTTAGCAATCATTTATTCATATGACACCATTTACTCACTTCATTTAAACCGGATTGTGCTTTAACTTGGAGGCTGTGTTTATTTTGGTCCTATTTCAAGTGGCTGATATCGTCTCCAAAAAGCCATATATTTCCTGTAGTAACATTCTCAGGTGAATCATTTACATATAGCAGAAACAAGACTGACCCCAAGTTCGACCCCTGCGGAACCCCGGTGTTTATCGGTGTCGAAATAGTGGATTTATAAGTTTGAGTCATACCATCATGTCCTGAATGTCTTATACTGACAATTTGTTTTCTATTTTCCAGGTAAGTGGCTATCCATTTCAGAGGTTTTCCTTTGATTCCCATTCTTGATAATTTATTCAAAAGGTTTACATGAGATAGAAGATCAAATGCCTTTGTCATGTCATAAAATATACATATCTGTTCACCCACTTCATCCAGATTTTCATATATTCGTATTAACAAGTCAAATATGGCATCCGTTGTATTTTTGTTTTTCTGGAATCCATATTGTCTGTTATTTAGTAATTTCCTTTTCTCCAGATATGGAATGAGTCGTTTTAAGAAGGCAATTTCAAAGATCTTTGAGTAAACACTCTGTATTGACACTGGTTTAAAATTTTCAACTTTACTTTTATCACCAGTCTTATAAATTGGAACCACTTTAGATGTTTTAATTGCACTTGGAAAGACGCCCTGCTCAAATGATTTATTCACAATACATGTCAATGGCTCTACTATAGTGTCTATACAGACACTCAACAAATTACAAGGTATAATTATTATTGAACGAAAATCCTAAATAAATGCTGCAAATCACCCCGAAGACCTCTGCTACTGCAGACATTGACAACAGGGCTAACAGCCCGGGCTGGCAACTAATTTTTGGATAGTAGTTCTCATCGAATTTCCATCTAGCTGTAGCCCTGCTGTCAATGTCTGCAGTAGCAGAGGTCTTCGGGGTGATTTGCAGCATTTATTTAGGATTTTCGTTCAATAATAATTATATATTAATTAGCATTAGAATAAATGCATTCTCTATTTAATTCCATCAATTACAAGGTACCTCATCCACCCCCGCACTAGTCTTTGAACCAATTTGAACAATAATTATGTTTGCTATCTCACCCTCAGTCACCGGCCACAAACTAAAATCATTCCCCTGCATCTCAATGTCAATCACACTCAATTTCTCTCCACCCCGACAAGTCAATTTCTTAATTTCAGACATGAAATAATCATTAAACATATTAGCAGCGATTGCCGGGTTTGTAATGAGTTCGTCACTTCTTTTCAAATCTATATTACAATTATTTACAGTTTCATCACACGTTAAATTTCTTATGATGGACCAGGAAACCTTGCTAACATTTTTAGCGCTATCAATCTTGAATTTATAGAACTTTCTTTTTTGTTTCATTTAGTAGATTTAAGCATTTTTGTTTAGCGCTTCTGTAATTCTCTTTAGAGTTCAATGTTCTCTCATACCTAGCATGCCAGTACAAGTCTTTCAATTGCTCCTGTGCTTCAAGAATTTCCTCTTTAACCCATTTAACATGTGAATTGTCTTTGTCTTTAAATATTAATTTTGGGAAGCAGTTGTCAAAAGTCGATAGTAAAGTGATTAAAACTATCTTCAACACTGTCATGGAAACCAACCTTCAAATCTTGAACTGCCAATAAATACTTGAATAGGTCCTGCTGTGGTCTTGTAAATCTCCTCTTCTCAGTTTTTTCGTTACTCTGTATGTCGCTATATCAAGATTTAGAACAAAAATGTCATGATCAGAAAGAATTGGTGGCAATAACTCAATTGTGTAATGCTGTTTTGGAATGTCCGTTATGAAATAATCAAGTTGGCTGTGACGTTCAGTTCTTGTATCTATTCTTGTATGATGTTTAAAAGTGATTTGAAGATTTCGCGACATTAGTAAATCATTAAAAATTTCCTTGTCAAAATCATCCACCAAAATTGTCAATATTTAAGTCACCACAATTTGTAGATCGCAATAGTCATTTTTGATCATATCGATGGTAATCTCCAACAATTCCATAAAATGATTGAAGTTTGTCTGATGAGGTGGCCTATATATATATTTAATAATATGAATTTGAACTTACTGCACTTCACGAGAGCTCCGCAACATTCAAATACTTCCTCATTTGAGATCTAATTCAGTTTTGTTATAGGACTCAACTTTGTAATGCTGGAAACCGAATTTAGTAATGCTACACCACCTCCGATTTTTTCCTCCTGTGAAATTCAGCAGATACACTATAATGTTCAATTTTAAATTTCTTCATTTTCATATCATTTAACCAGGTTTCTGCTATGCAGACAATGTCCCATCATGCAATATCGATTCTATCATTTCTATTTTGTTAAATATGGATCGTGCATTCAAAAACATAATTTTCATATTAGATCTTTTTTGTGTATTGTTGTTTTTATTTGTTTTGATATTTGCGTATTCAGTATGGCTTCCATGACTTTTCCCGATATTTGCTTGCAAAACTTGATTTAGTTTGGGTGAGGCATGATTGAGGCTATTTTTCCGTTTGGGTGTCCTTTCTTGTTCAACATGACACCAGTGCTCCTATCATGCTTTTTTTAGTATCTTTGATCCTTCCCAGTTTAGATGGACTCCGTCCCATTTCAGGTGGTCTCTAGTCAGGAGTCTTGAGTTGTCCATATATGTTGCATTTAGTTGATGGCACATAAATCTCAAGGCATCGTTTGTATCATTGATAAATCTCTCATTACAGTCGTTTCGAATTGGAATTGAGTTGACATAAAATCTTGTATAAGGGAATCTCTTGCTGTTTGCCTCAATGGTGTACCAGAGCGGCCTCATCACCTGATTGGGTGTCTTTGATTCATAGATGTTATTTGAGCCTACATTTAAAAGTATTTTTTAGGTAGAGTCTGTTTGTGTTTTAATCTTTTACTGACATCTTGTATTGTTGCACATGGGATTATTTCCACTATGATTTCCTGAGTAGTAGTGTCTTCTATAATGCTTGGTGCGTCTCTTATCTCTAATCTCCCATTATCAAGAAGTCCATAACATTACTCTCTTCGTTAGAAGTAATAGTTTTTTCATTTGTAACCTCGGTTCCGTCTCACCATTTACCTGTAAGTCTTCATTTGTCTTATCCTCTATACTCTTCTATCTCTATATCTTCTCTATAATATATACTCTTCCAAATGCTGTTTGAGTAAATCAATGAAGTACAATATTATTGGACTAAAACAGAACAATGAGTTACCTCAAAATTTGATAATTGAGACAGCAGATCAACTTGAAATAAAACTTTTCAAATAGTTAGTGAAAACACCAATGTATTCCATACAGGAGTTCCTGTATAATGGAATTATTATTGATGTTTAATGACTTGAATTTCAATGAAAATTTTATGCTTACTTTAGGTGAATTTGTGAAGGTGTTTATATGTAATGTGAGCCTATACATACTTGTATTCCTTTTTCATTTGTATAACTTTTGACTTGTGATATTGTTTCGTGCATATCGTGTTGACCTAGTATTAGGTCTGACTTATCAATGCTTCTCATTCAACCCATGCTGACAGCACTTCAAGGATTCAGGCAAAACATTCAAGTCCTGAACCTATGACGCCTTGCTTATAGAAATTACATTATTTTTTCTATATTGTTTATTTTTCCAAAGTAATCGTTCAAGTTATCGGTATGAATATTTGCAACAACTATCGTCAAACCTGTCTTAGTTTTGTGATTCATGTAAGCTACTATTCGCATGTGTGTGACTTCTCTGGTCACCTGAAGCGGATATTAAAGGTTAGTGTGCCAGCCACTTCCGTCGTTCTGGTCTTTCGGCCCAGGAGAACCTCTTCGGTCAACCGCAACTTATTGAACTGTGCCTTGAATATGTCGGTTCGATTTCTAAACCAGCTGATTAGATTTGAAGGATTCACTAAAGACACAGTCCAACATTTGTCAATAAATAAAAACAGTTTCATTTCAAATGAAATAGTGCATTGAAATACTTACAAATGGAATGAAATATTTCAAGAAGGCTAGGATACCATAATAAGAGGAAAAAGCAAACTTGAATATTAATAGATGGATGATAACATACCATCCGCAGTTCGTGTCTTGAGCTGTTTACTGATGTCATCCCAGTTTCCAAAGCCATATCGCTCTATGGCGTTCAACAATTGTATGTCTTCTTGTACCGACCAACCAGTTTTATCCTTAAAGATCTCTATTGGTCCAGGGTGCTGGAAACACATTAGAAAAGTATCAGTAAGTTTTCAATAGATTTATCAAATAACGTTCCGTGCACGAAAACATATTTCAAATTCAATTTTGATTTCGGCCTGGTTCCCAAGAGACTTATTGAATGTATTGGATCATTGAACCCATAGATTTGTTGATCCATTTTATCTAACTAGTAGTTCTGTGAACAGTAGACCTCGCGCATTTATAAGCCACAGCCTCTTCTTATACTGTCCATCAGAGTAAATCATGTCTGTATGTCGTGTCGGCAAGATATCGATATGAAAACGACTAATGGCTGTTGGGGTTGATGTATAAAAAATCCCAAGATCAAAAGCTAATCTTCTTCAAGACAAACTGGCAACAGGTCAGCCCGAGTTGAAAGCAGTTCCCAATCATCAGGCTTCAGATACAATTTAAACAAAAAAAATCAAGTGGAAAAGATTGAGCATGAAAATATCTGCAATAAATGTTCAGTAAAATTTTCACCAAAAATTGAAAATAGGCTCGAAATTCGAGAAAATGTTATTATTCAATTGCAAACTGTTGATTCTATTAAATCATTCACTATGAAGAGATAGCAGATTCGTGTGTCACCAGCGTTATTGTCCTGTCACTAGCTGGCTCAGATCTTTGAATAGTAGACTTGAAATGCGCGTGATCACGGCAAGGAAAGTTGTGTGAGTGCGCCACACCAGATTTTTTACCAAGTTACACTGAGATATTAATTGCATGCAATTAATAATCCACTTGACAGCTGATTTATGATGAATAATTCTATAGTCTGATATTCATGGTAATATTGGCGTTCGAAGAAGACTCCTTTTCCTTTAGTATTAGACTGGCAGATCATAACCATGCAGATAACCAGGCAGACAAACACGAATTTAATAGTACCAAGGATGACCACTAGGCTACATTTGGGCAAACAAACTACATATACTTGGGACCAAAAATTTACAATTCAAAACCAAGTTACATTAGGGAAGAATTCAATAGACACAGGTTCAAGAAAAGTTTATTTTCCTGGTTAGTTGATATTGAAGTAGAAAATTGTGAAAATTTAGTTAGACTTTAAATATTGAAACTATTTATTCTTCATTCTTTTCCTTAATAGTTTTTCATTTTTCTAAAAATTAACTTTCTTATTATTATCCTTAATAGAACATTAATATTTATCTACTAATTTCATAATTTTGTTTGTATTATAAATTTTTACTAATTTCAATATAAAAAACTTTGTTGTTTTGAAGGGACAGATTCAAGGATCCAAAGGTTCAAAGAACCCCTTACGTCAACCGAAGCTTATTGTGTTCCCAAGTAGTATGTTAGTTAGGCAAACCAATACCTATGTCCTTTACAAGAACCAGGGGTTTTTCCCTATACTAACATTCCATTCATTACCTGGTTGCAATCCTTGTCGCAATCCAGTGTGATATACTTGGCAGTCTCTTCAAAATGATTAGTCCTCGAGACCTACGTGAGTTCCACTCCTGGCCATTTTGTAGGTCCTTCCGCTAAGAGAGTTTTGGCCTCTCCACCCACAAACCTACGTGAATTCCACTCCTGGCTTTTTTGTAAGTCATTCCGCTGAGAGAGGGGACGCCAAACTGCCTCTAGGGCGCCGGCGCCCGGCCAACCTTGACTCAGCCTCTTGACCCACATTTATGCCTGGAGTTTCACCCATCTCTGGTCTCTTGGGTTTATCTTTTTGCCCCTCCGAAACTGCCCTGATGGAGCAGATCCCGTGGGTTTGAAGGCAAGGCAACTTCTGGAGTTGCCTTGAGGTCCATTTTAGTCGCCTCCTACGACAAGCATGGATGCTGTGGGTGAATTCTGGTTTTCAACACATTCTTGAGTACGATGATCGACTCAAAGCTCCCCCAAACCACAGGGGGCTAAAAAACTTTAATCCCATATCAGTGAATGAAGTTTGTAAATAGTAATTATAACAAGCAACAAGCAACTAATAACTTAAATCCCAACACATATCATTTATAGTGGGGTGTGTATTTATTCATTGAATTATGAATGAATATGAACTAATAACTTATATCCAACAAAAATCATTTATAGTGGGGTGTATAAATGAATAAATATTGTCTTTATAATTATTATCTTTGCCTATTAAGAAATTATTCAATGCATAAAACTTCATTATTTTAATTGTATTAATTTCTATAGTATTCTAATTTGTAATGAAATTGTTTTTGATGAATAAATTTTATTTTATTTGATTATCCTTAAAATTCAAAATTTCAAAAAAACCTTATACATACGTCGACGCGATATTCAAAAGGAACATACCTATTAAATGTCATGAAAACCTATTGCCGCGTTTCGCCGTAAATGCGGGACATGAATAGCCTATAAACATAAAGAGAAATGCAAAACCGTCAACTTGAATCTTAGACCTCACTTCGCCCGGTCAATAAATGTAAGAAACAGGGTCCTAATCTGCAATGTTCTATGGCAAAAGTAAAAATGGCTTTTATAGAATATTAAACTTATTATCCTATAGATTGAAATATTTCTATTAAAGCAACACGATTTATTGTAGGGTACCTGATTATTGTACTTGCTCAAAGCAATAAATCTGGTTAAGAAGAAAGGTCTTACCACAAGACAGGAAAAGCACTGCTATAACCTTTGAAACAACAAAAATTTCGATCTGCCACAATATAGACTAAAGAAATAGAGCTGCTCACCAACATAAATGAAGAATCATACTTTTTCAATTCACTCCCACGAGCCTGAAGGACATAGATGACGAAGCAGCATTTACCAGGGGCCTGAAGTCATACCTATTGGCCCGGCCCTACTACGCAGAATCAGGGTATGTTGAATAGCATACATTTCAACATACACAAAATACTCATGTAGGAAATCGCACGTCTTGAAGTAAAATAATGACAACTCTTCAGCCATCATATCTTCAATCTTCATTTGTAGGACCATTATGGGTTGGTCATCACGTCAAAAATACAATATCACACGGAAGTTTTTGACAACACTGTCACGTCAAAAAAATAAAACATAATGGCATAGATGGCTAAACACGGTGATGGCCACTAAATTACTGTCAGGAGAACAAATACAAGTAATAAGTATGTAACAAGTAACGAGATGATAATATTAAGTGTTGATTTATGGCTAAATGAGATGATTTTCCCAACAAGATCTGTACTTAAAGATAAGTTACAGGAATGAAGTCAAGACAAGATATCGAAATTATAAAGTGGGAACTTACCACAAATTGATAGGAATGTGTGTTTTCATGGGGTCCAATTTTTGCTCCAGCAGCGAAACACTGAAAATGTAAAGAAATTACTGTATACACTTTAAAAATTCCAAAATCTAATAAGTGATTAATATCCAAATATGCAGTAATTCAAATTGATGAAACTCCACTAGATTTTAATTTGAAGGTTGAAGTAGTCGGCGGAGTTGGACCCTAAAAGATTTGTGCGTTGAAATAATAAAAGATGTTTACATCTAAAAAATATTACATTGGCAATAGTTACACAGAATAAGTATAGGAAACATGAATAGCTCCAACTACATGACTGTTGGCTTAACAATAAATTAATAGAGTAAACATAAAAATAATACCAATCATAGGGCCGGTTGCACAAAAGCGGGTTAAATTTTAACCGTGATTAATTCCAAAAGAGCCAATCAGAGAAGCTGTCTTTTCAATAACGCCTTTTCTGATTGGTTCTCGTGGAATTAATCACGGTTAAAATTTAATCGGCTTCTGTCCAACCGGCACATAATACTGTAGATTTGATAGATTGTAGGTTAGTTTATAAACGGATAAATCCAAACAATAATTGGAGGTTAGGTCAGTGCCTTACAATCATTGGCATTTTGATTCAAGATAAACATTGATGTAGAACAATTTTAAATTATGAAAAAATATGAGTAGTTTTGAAAAAATCAAACAAAATACATTAAATTCATATTATTACTAACCTGTAAACACATTTCAAAATCGATGCATTCACAGCATTTGACTCGGAGACCCACAATTTCATTTTCACAGTATGTGCAAGTAATTGTTTCTGCAAAGAAATGAAAAGGATTATCATTTACATTTCATTAGATACAAGAATAATATTTAAAAAAACATGAATAACAAAAAATTAACATAAAGTTTTGAATTTCTACTAACCTGATGACGCCATTTTTTTTAAGAATAACGGTGCACTGCTTCCTATAGTCTGTCGCTGTCGCTGTCGGCTTTGTTTGATTTCATGATTTGATCTTCTTTTCCAGTTGGCATTGGACAAGAACACAAGAAAGATTGAAAGTGAGGTTAAAGAGGTTATAAAGTGTAATTTAACATTTTAATAAATTGCAGAAAAAATACAAATTCAATTTTTGTGATTCTAATCATTTTTTTCTATTTTACCATACTTAAAAAAGACATGATCCTACTTCCATTATACTGAATGGCAGGAACGTACAAAAATTTTCTACGCTTGCTTGAAAAGTGGCCAATTGATGCAACAAAAAAGAAACGGTAAGTTTCAACTTAATTATATAACATTACTTGTGAGAAAAATTTGCTTAATAATTGAACCACTTATAACGACAAATTTGTCATAGCTTTTTACCAAAATAATTTAGTTATTTCCCAATGTTGCGCAAAGTATAGCTCAAAATAATATTATGCAACTTGAGGTACCTTCATACCTTTTTCTTCATCCATTACCCACAATTATTGTAGGATTGATGGCGTCATGTCATGAATAAAAAAATATAATAAAAAACACTAAATTGATCAAGTTCAGATCGAAAAAAAATTATATCATATGAGGCCTTGCTCTTTAACAAAATGGCACTTTAGCCTGATAATATTTGAGACAGGTCATCATTCACATATTCCTGGACATCGTAATAAGCCCTGGTTCTCAGAAAACCGGTAACAACTCTCTCAAACACGTTAAGGTCCAACTGCTTTACCCCTGCAGGCAGCCTGTTGAAGTAGCGTAGCGCTGAACTCCTATAGATAGCATACCCGCGATCTCTGGAGGCGCACCCTGGGGACGTCAAACAGCTCTCGATGCCTGGTGTTGTGGTGATGCACATCAGTCCGAGTCAACAAATTTTGTTGATTCTTCTTCACGTACATGAGGCAGAGAAGGAGAAAGTGGCTGATTACAGTAGGAATACCCAGCCTAGCATGCTCCGCTGACTTCTCAAGCACCTGCTGAAGGTCAATGCCAGACGACAGCAATGATGTATCATCAGCAAACAGGAGAGTTGCACCATTGTCATCCAGGTCGTTGATCATCAGGATGAACAGGATTGGCCCCAGAATTGAACCCTGAGGTACCCCAAACCTGACAGGGAGTGGACATGAAACAGCTCCACCCAATGATACCACCTGCGTCCTCCCAGTCAGGTATGACTCCAATATGAGTCATATTCGTATGTCAAGAGCAGAGTCCATAACCCCATAATAGCGAAGCTTCTTGATTAGTATGTGATTGTCCACACAATCAAACGCTCTGCTCAAATCACACAATGTAAGTGCCAGGAACACACCATCCTCAAACACTGGTCCAATTTTCTCAGCCACACGATTCACTGCATCAACAGTCGACCTCCCCTACGAAAACCAATCTGCATACTTGAGAAAAGGTTGTTTCTCTCAAAAAACTCCTCAAGTTTGGGTTTTATGACCGCTTCAACCACCTCTCCAAAGATTGGAGTCATAGATATTGGCCTGAAGCTGTTTAGGTTCTGGTGGTCACCCTTCTTATACACAGGAACGGTTCTCGAGGTTTTCAGGAAGTCAGGAAAAATGGCAGATCTCAGGAAGTCATTAACTACTGTAGCAAGGGGTCCGCAATAACATCCACCACCTCTCTAAGCATGAATACAGACATGCCATACACATCAGGGCTTCGGGATGGCTTGAATGAGCGAATAATCTTCCTCAGGGCAGGCGGAGTGATGGGGTGGAAGAAACACAGATGAGCATTCACTGGTGGAACTCGTGCAGCTAGCAGCTCAACTGGATCACCAGCAACTGTGGGCAGATTATTCACGATGCTGTCAACCGACTCAACAGAAAAGTTGTTGAATGCATCAGGGCTCGCGAAATCAAGCTGTCTCCTTGGCAAGGACCGATGTGAGTTTATCACATCCCATGCCGCCTTACAGCGATTCGGTGCATTTTGAATCTTTGCAGCAGTTGCCAGCTTCTTAGCCTGCTCGATGTGCTTTTTATAAATGGATTTGGCACGTCGGTATCTCTCCCTGTCGTCATCGTTGCCATGTTCACACCTATCCTTCAGAGCAAGCATAAGTCCTTTCAGCCTGGCAAGATCATCAGTATATGACTCTTTATGACTTCTCATTTGTCCCTGTTTCTGCTGCAGCTGCTCAGAGCGATATGGTTTTTGTTTCTCAGGGAAAAAGAGGTTGAATCTTCCATAAAAATGATTGAAGAAAGTTCCAAATAATCCAGAGTCACCAGGGTTCTGGAGCACTACATCCCAGGGGGTGCTGGCCATATTGTTTTTAAAAAGGATCAATGTATTTTCATGTACAGGCCTTGATCTGAAAATATAGTTTTCATGCCAAGTAGGTGTTTCATCACTCACCATGGATGGGCCACACAGTGTAAGATTTGATACCAGTGCAGAGTGGTCATCACCATGAAGTTCAATGACTTGTGCTGCAAACATCCGGCTGAAAGCTCACAGCAACATTTTCCAGGCAGAAGACTCCTCTGGTGGGCTCGGTGCAAGTAATGTACAGGCCAAAACATTTCAGAAGCTCGATAATATATCTTGCCTTTGAGTCATCACCAACAAAATTCACATTAAAATCACCAGCTACCACAATGCTATATGTGGAGTGGTGTCGATTAAAAAAAGACAATAAACGTTCAAATAGGTTACAAAACCTGTCAAAATTACCACTGGGAGAGTGGTACAAAGAAACAATAATAATATGGTAAGTGGGCACCATCACAGCCACAACTTCAAAGTCAAGTTCTATACAAAACACAGAAACAATTCCGGTGAAGTCAATATTGTTCCGAATGTAAATAGCAGAGTCACCACATCTGGTCACAGTTCTACAATAAATTGAGGCAATTTGTAAGATCAGAAATTGTTGAGTAGAAATCTGACTCTCCCATCGTCAAGAAATGCTCACATAAACACAATATATCGAGCTTCTGGTCTTCAACAAATACAGAAAGAATACCCTGCTTAGATCTAACACTCTGTGCGTTCCAATGACCTAGAACAAGATTTGTTTTTCGGCTTCACAACATCCAATCACAGGTGCTGACACTAATGGGTTTGTCTCCCTAAAAAAACACGAGTGTCTATAACTGGTGCTTTTGTCACAAAAAACCTTCGAACCAAGGCACCAGAAGGCCAAAAATCAGCATTGAGCAATTTATCCACAGATTCGGTAGGAACTATAATCTTAAATTATTTAAAATTTTCAAACTTTGTTTGAAGTTCAATGCATTCAATTTTGTTCAAGTCTTTATCAGTCCAAAATTTTTTTACCGAGTCAATAGATTCACTTTTATCAATTCTAGACAGAAAAATTTCACTAGTAGGCCTATCTTTTAGTCCGGTATCTTTTCCAGTACATAGAACCGCATCATTTAAATGCTTATTTACCGGGTTTTGGGTCGATGTTTTACGTTTTACATTCACGATTTTACCAGGATGTAACTCTCTTTTCTCAGATTTAAAATTTTAAATGGATTTTAATTCTGTCCCAACTCTATCACTAATATCATAGGTAACGTTTGAATAATCACGAAGCTGCACGTTTAGCTTAGCAGTATACAACTTGCTTGTTGTGGGCTTTGATGACGAAAACTGGAAACTTTCTACAATTTCAACCCTATCATTTAAAAAGTAAATTTGCATACTTCTCACTTATTTCGTTTAAAGTTAAAACAAAAAGCAATTAAGAATTAATTGCATTTACTTGTACATTTTTAAATGTTCAGAAATAATCTTTAATAAGTTGAGATAATTCTTAAATATCGTAGACTTTAGGCCTTTACTTGCATTATGACTGTGAGACTAGTATTCTTACTAAGCCTACTGGTTTACTAGATTATCTTACTAGATTAGCCTACTGGTATCTGGTCTATCATTAGCTGAATTTCTAAGTAAATTTGAAGCAGCATCGTCAAGTATTTTGTTACTTTTTGCACATTAAAATGATTATCAGTATACACGTTGAATTCATGGGATTACAACATTGAAGTAGTGCACCCTGTTGTGGCTGATCATCATGCTCTAATCAGGAAGGTCTCTGGTCTAAGTAAAGCTGTAAACAATATACCAGATTGGTTCTCAAGATACAAATTCACTCATATAAAAATTGATGAGTCAAATGTTGCGATCTGTATCGAAAAGAGTAATCTGGGAGACTTATATCGGTGTAAGTGAATCTGCTATGGCTTTCAGTCTGTTCTTCAACAAGTTCATGAATATATTTGATGATTTCTTTCCTTTGAGATCAAAGCGCCCTTCTGTATTTGTAGGTAGTAAATCTAATTTAAAAGCAAATTCTAGAAATTTGTGGTATACACCGGAATTAGCCAACATTAGAGCTCTTGTTACTGTTGTTGATAGTCTGTACAAGTTTGCCACGTGTACCGAGATGAAGTCAAGGTACTACAATACATATCTTAGAGCCAAGAGAGTTTATCATCAGGAAATCGTTGATGCCAAGAAATCCAGTATCAAGCGAACTATATGGAATGCTAAAAATCCCAATGCAGAGTCCCATTTCACACCTACAGTATTTTTGAATGGAAGCAAGTAACCAAAATGGATTTTATACAAATTGTGAAAGGATACAAAAACTCAAATAGTCCTGATGTTTATGGCATATCAACAGCTCTATTAAAGTCTGCAACAGCATCAATAGCTTCTCATCTAAGTGATCTGATTAACAGCTGCCTGAAACAGGGTGTTTTTCCCAGATTTATTGAAGATCTCCAGGACTTGACCAGTTTTCAAAAAAGGTAACCCGCAAGAGCTGCCAAACCACAGACCCATATCTCTAATATCAGCATTCTCTAAGATCTATGAATCAGTAATGTTTACCCAGCTCTCTACCTATTTTGAGAAGAATCTGCTTTTCACAAGAGATCAAATTGGATTTCGCAAAGGAAGATCTACTACAGGCGCCGTTCAGTCCCTGATTGATTCTATACTCAGGGCAATGGAGAACAAGCATTCAGTTGCCATGTCCCTTTGCGATCTAATCAAAACATTTGATTGTGTCTCACATGATATATTGCTTGGAAAACTTATGATATATGGTATGGTGTTGGTGGAGCCGTTCTGAGAACAATGCAGGATTACCTGTCTGGACATACCCAGGTGGTTACTCTGGATGGAGCCAAATCTGAGGCACTACAAGTGAACCATGGAGTTCCCCAAGGATCTATTCTGAGCCCTCTTCTTTTCCTCATTTTCATAAACGATCTCAGCATGAATCTAAAAGCATTATTGTTTGCGGATGACATCACTCTTGTTGGCCAGGATGAAGATCCCCAATTGGCCATCCTCAGGTCTGCCCAGCTGCTTGAAGAGGCCAGTTCGTGGTTTGGAGCAAATAGACTGTGCATGAACCAGACAAATACGCTGAACATTTTATGCATTTTGAAATGTGGACCGCCTTGCTTTGGTGAGCCTGAAGTTAAGCTGCTTGGTTTTATGATAGACGCCACACTGTCGAGGGACCAGCACATCAACATGATCTGTAATCGGCTCTCCAAGGTGACTTACCTGATGCGCAAGTTGAGGAGCATCGTGCCGAGAAACTACCTGGTGACTGCATACCATGCTTTGTTCCACAGTAATATTAACTTTGGGATTGTGCTTTGGGGACATGCGGGTTGTTGTGAAAGGATTCTGCTTCTTCAAAAAAAAGTGATCCGCATCATTACATTCTCGCCATACCTAGAACATTGCCGGCCACTATTCAAAGAACTGTGGATCCTTGCAGTCTTCAGTCAGTACCTGCTTAGCTCGTTAGTGCTTCTAAAAGAACAGCTACATAAATTTCAAGTGAGAGGCCAGGTTCATGATTATTTCACTAGAATACGTGATGATGTAGACCTGCCACAATTACGATTGGCCAGATCACACAACAGTTTCCCAATTCGCACTCTGAAAATATTCAACAGGCTCCCATTGTGGGTCCGTGAATTGGAAGATAAACAATTTAAAAATGTGTTTCGAGATAAACTCGCTCAAACATCCACTCTATTCCTTGAATGAAGAGAAGATCGCTTTTATTTGTCTATTTGGCTTGCCATCTCGATAGTGTAAATTTTATGAACGTTTGTTTTTTAATTTCTCTGACAAAATCTATCCAGTGTAAGACTGGTCATGGATTGAATGAAAATTGAATTGAATTATCAGATTATTTTTATTTTTTTTCTAAACAAAAACTTGACTAAAATGCAAAGCTCATAAATATTACAACCTCAGTTAATATTTTATTGGTAGTAAATTTAAATAATTGACATCAACTAATAACGGTAAATATCACTTCCTTTGAACACAGTTACCTCTGATAATAATATGCACAAGTTGACCACACTGAAATGCTGCATCTACTTGTTGGTCCAGTTGCTCGCCCATTAAGCTGGCCCAGCCTTCGCCAGTCTAGTAATTAAACGTAATTAAACGTAGGTAAATGAAGGCCAGCGCTAGTAAACCACCTATCCACACATTGGCGTTGGCCGACATTGGCCTTGGTTGGGCAATGTGCAGATGTGGCATGAAAGTAGGTTCAACATCATGCGGCTTGTATGATGTATGCAATGTATAAGAACTCAATGCATTTCAAATGTACCCTTATAGGGTCTTACCATTCGCTTTTTACTCCTTTAAACGGTGTAAGTTAAGACTGTACGTCACCATCTCTGTCATTAGCCATTCAACATGAACTTGGGCTGACAAGTTGAATGATTAATATGTAACGTTGCCAGTTTTCTAAGGGCGCGCAATTCCTATGTATAGTTGACTTTGCTTTGAACCGACAAGTTGTGAAACAGTTCAGTTACCAGTTGTTACAGTTTGAGGTCATTCAAAAATACATAATAAAAACCAATCAATCTACCCACTCATCTTATTATCATCCGCCTCATTACCCACGGATTTGGGCATCACCCTCAGAAAAAAATTACAAAACAATTTTTTCCATAAATCAAATTCACATATAAATTGTTTAGACTAATAATCAATTGTATATTCATTGCAGAGACATCGGCCTACACATTCGCGAGCAGCTGAAGCTGCATTTCTCGGCTTCGGGTGAGCTGAACCCAACCATCTGCCAGGAGAAGTGCGATCGGCGTTTTGTGAGCCTCAAGCGACTTGTCGACAACCATCACAAAAACGTCTACAGGCGGTCGGCGAATTCTTCAGCCACCGGACTCACCGCTGAGCAGTGCAACAGTGTGCTGTCCGACGAATTTCTCGACCACCTCGCCGAACAACGAAAGTCGGTGCTGATCAAAGTCAACAAATAGGTGGCTGGTAAAATGCTCAGCACCCTGGGTGATTTGTGGTTGGATTTTGTTTGTTATGAATGGTAGGATCGTTATTGACGTCTTGAATTTGGTATAAGGTTGTAGGAGATCTATACCAGGGTCTCTCGTTTGAGAAGGGAACTAAATTTGTCTGTTTTTGTCCTTTAATTTTTTTTATTCGAAAAGTGAACTGTGAGGTTGTAAGTTGAGGTTCAAATCTTGCACAATCTGATTTCAAATATCTGAATCCAATTTTGAATTGGTGTTGTTTAAAAGTCAAGTTTAAAAGCATGCCTTCGGTGACGTATCTCTATCACAGTCGCCTAGGATCTAATTTTGTTTGCCTCAAGTTTATTGGCCACAGTTTATGCGTTGATTCTACTAATCGGGTAGTTAGACACCTCTCCAACTGCATAGGAAATCCATTTAATGTCTCAGCTAGAAAATTTTCCAATTACAAAGAAACCCCAGAAGCATTGTCAGCTAGAAAACTCTCCGAAACCAAAGAAAAACCGCTGCATATCCCAGTTATGAAGGAAGAGGTGCTTGAAAACGCTGGCCTCAACAACGAGTCTGTCTTCTTAGACATGACTTTCGGCGCGGGTGGACACACACAAAGCATTCTCGATAAATACTCCAGCTCCAAGGCCTACTGTTTGGACAGGGATCCGGTGGCATACCAGATGGCATGCGACTTGCAAACCAAATACCCTGAAAGAGTTGTGCCACTGCTGGGCAAGTTTAGCGAGTTGCCTGGGTTACTCAAGGAACAAGATGCGAGGCAGAACTATTTCGACGCCATTCTGTTCGATTTCGGATGTTCGTCGATGCAGTTCGATGAGGGAGGACGGGGGTTTTCTGTGAGCAAAAACGGGCCACTCGATATGAGGATGGACGGCAATCGGCACCCACAAAACCCGACCGCTGCCGACGTGCTGGCCACGGCTGATGAACACGATTTGTACAAAATTTTCAAGGTCTACGGCGAGGAAAAGAAGGCCAGAAAGATTGCTCGAGCTGTCGTGGAGGCTAGATACTTGTTCACGCCCCTACAAACCACACGAGAATTGGCCGACCTCATTTCCAGCGTCCTCGTCAACGAAACACGTACCGACAAACTTGACCGTCACACGCATGTTGCCACCAAAATCTTCCAAGCTCTGCGCATTTTTGTTAACAATGAACTCAACGAAATCAACTACGGCCTGTTGCTAGCTCAACGCTACCTGCGCATCGGCGGTCGGCTCATAACCATCTGTTTCCACTCACTGGAAGACCTGATCGTGAAGCGTCACATCACCGGCAATATGACTGACAACGAGATAAATATGCTGCCGCTGCAGTATGTCGATAACAGCCGGTGGCACGACAGGCAGTCCATTGACGAGTTCACCTCCTCCCATTGGCAGCCTCTGCTCAAACATGTGCTCGTGCCTTCTGACTATGAGGTCGAAAGCAATCCTCGAAGTAGGTCGGCCAAAATGAGGGCTGCCGTTAGAGTCAGCTAGATTCAATAAATTTGTAATTTAATAGAATAGATTGCCATAAACTCATCAATGTACTATTATTGATTTCTAAGTACCTACTTGTTGGATTACAATAAAAACAGTGTATTTGAAAAGTAAAGCTGAAATTATTAATATTACGTTTTACGTTTTGAAATCAAATGAAGCTAAATATTCTTAGAGTCCTAAAATAGTTTTATTATTACCGTATTGATGTTTTCTCCTTATCGGCTTAATTAATGTTCAACAACCATAATATAATAAATTTATCAGCAATTACCACAATCATATTTGCTTAAACCGGCAAATGGCTTGCATATTTTACTGGTGAAATCTCAATTATAAAATTACATGCAAGAACTGTTATCATGAAAGTTCATTTATAACATGAATCCTATAAAAATCTATGTCTAGTATATAGGAGGTATGTTCTATCAAATTTGGGAGGATTTTTCCTCCTGTATTTACCAGCACAATATGTTTGTGTAGTATTGGAATTTGAAGTAGTAGAAAGCTTCTTCAAGAGCTATTGTAGAAATGTTTTGTGTAGGAATGTTTGATTAAATTTTTACATCTTCTGTATTTTCAAAATAATTTTTTTGTGATATTGAAGTAGAACTTTAATTAGCATTCAAAATTGTCCTCAATCAAGAGAAATGGGGTATGAATAGTATGTTATGTTTTTCTTTGTAGTAGTTGTGTTCTAGTTATGTTTGATTAAAGTTGTAAAGTTTCAATCTGTAGTATTATTGTGCAGTACCAATTCTACCTAATAACTATAACTATAATTTCAACCAAAATGACCTTTAAGCGGTTAAAAATATGTCTGTTTCTATTCTAATTGAATAGCTACATCTTTTGGTGAATCAATTAATCAACTTCAATTCTCAAACAGCCTGCTATTCATTATTCTTGCCTTTCATATTGTTCAGATCAATAACTAAGCAAAAATATAAATTCTACTCGAGGTGGAATTTTTATATTATTTGTCAAATTCATTTATATTTAAAAAATTGCATCCAGGACAGAAAAGTATTCAGTAAATAGAATTAGCATTGAGAATTTAAAAATTAATGCCATGAGATTGCAGACTCCATATTTAATAATAAACCGCAAAATATTCAAAAACAATATTTGAATAAAACACAAATATGTTGTCAAATCCTAAACTGTTTTTCAAAAACAGTGTAGGATTTGACAACATATTTGTGTTTTTATTCAATTATGGAACGGTTCTACAATATTGACAATAACTCAGTCGAATTTTCAAAAACTATATTATTGTGATTTTTGTATATTATCTGAATGAACCAAAAAAATCTCCAAATAATAATAATTTATTTGTTCACATTAATCATACAAATAGAGTTGAGCCAACAAACATAGTAAAAAAATAAACTCTCTACATAACAATATATAATAAACAACAATATTACACAATTTTGATGGTAAAGGTTATAATACAATATTTCCTAAGAGAATTAAATAGCATGTAATCACTCTCAAACAAGATCACATATCATTTGTCTTATTTCTAATACTTTAACCACATAGATGAAAACTCTGTTTATTTCTTCCTCCGTCAGATTCGATCAGCGCCTGATAAGGAGGTAAATCTAAAACTATTGGAAGGTGATCGGAAGTAAGAACAAAGTCGGACACCCACATATCCCCAATGTATCCAATCATGTTTCTGTCAACCCATATCAGATCGATTACACTACTAAAGCTGCGTTTACACCAAAGTTATCAACAGACTGTTAATAACTTAATCCTTATTAACAAAATGTTTATAACTTTGGTGTAAACGCGGCTTACCTCTACTGTTATGGAACGTGTACTTTGCTGGAGTGTCGCTGACCGATCTACCGTTAATCAGGGTAAACATATTACTCTCCATTATCTCAACTAGTCTACGGCTGTGTCTGCCTAAAAGTTTGTCGCAAGACTCTCTCTCTGTTGATAAAGAGGAACCGACGATAGGATAAGAAACGTCATTGATTAGTTCTCCCACTCTTACATTGAAATCACCCCCCACTATGACTTTGCTATTTATCAACAACGATTCCCACTTTTCGAATAATTCTGAAAGAGAATCAAGACATTCTTTTATCTTATCTGGTGTAAAATATAACTGCAATAATAAAAATTTCTCTGTTTACCTTAACGCTAGCAAATATCAATTCCTTTTTGGATTCCATTACATCTACTATCAATTCATCTTTTATTAACATTAACCGTTATCTTGATTTATATCTGCCTGAGCCTCATCCTATACCGTGTTACTATTTGAACGTCCATCTCTGGTCCTACTCCTGGTAATCGCACCTTCAGCCATTCAGCCGCGTATGTCACCTTTCTTGAATTGGTTTCTACCTGATGCGGTTGCCTCCGTGAACACACTCTCCTCGCGTTGAATAGCATCATAGTCAATCGGACCGCCGCTACTTGCGCGATTCCACTCATTCACAAGTCGCTTCACGCTTTCAAGTCAGTTTTTTTTTGGTGTGGCTGCGGTCGCTGCTGCCCTGGCTGCCCCTCTGCTCCCTCCAGCTGCTGTGTTGGACTCTCCGGCTGTTGTTCTTGCACGGCTGTCTTATTATCTTCTGATTGAACAGTCTTTGGTGGTCAGTGAGAATCGACATTTGTTGTAGTTTTTACTTGTTCTATTCTGGGCGAATTATGACTTGAAGTTGATGTTGATTTTTTCAATGATTGATTTTCCTCTAGCGTATAACTACGACCGTTTACTACGAGTTTGTTATAGCGCAACTCTGCAAAATGACCGAGAACTCCTTTCGAGCTGAGAATATATAGGATTTCAATTCTTCTCGAACACATTTTATTCGGTGAGTGTAGTCCTCTTCCACCCTAATTTGCGAGCCCCTCAGTCGTGGACCAGCTCTGAGAACCTCCGTCTTCTTTTTGTAGTTTAGGAATTTGACTGACAATGATAGGTCGATTAGTGTTACGCCGTTCGCCCAGTCGGTGCGCTCGTTCAACGTCATTTGCGTCCAGATGAATCCGCATTTCCTGTTTGACAATCTGCCTGATGAAGCCCTCGCTATCGTCCCAAGTTCCGCCTCGTTTCTCTTTTATTCCGAAAAATATGAGATTGGAGCGACGGGAAAAGCCTTCAAGACGGTCCACTTGTAG